>NC_056591.1:14659735-15259735 GCF_018340385.1 Cyprinus carpio
TATCTGTCTATTAGTCCTCTAGACCCCTCATAATGAGAAGGCATTGGTCTAGGTCTATGCATTGAGTGTCATAACACACTTTATACGCATGAAGTGTTTAAAATGCATTTAGTACAGTATTCTTTTTTTCATACTTAAGAATCAGTCTACAAGAGACGGTTTTATTTTGCTCAACATTTGTTACAATGTTGTTTGTTACCCCCCAGTTGTTACATATATATTATTTGGTTTTATCTAAAGTAAGTTTTTGCATAAACTATGTTTGTGCAAATTATAGGTTATTACACTTTGATAATTGTTTTCTTCTACATTGTCTCACGCTTAAATTCTAAGAGGATGTTGTTTATTGTATGATCTTAAACTAGTAGAGTATAAACCTTTTATATGAGCACTGTAGCTTTTTTAACGTTTTTTAATAAAAGGTACAACTTATGAAAACAATTGTGTGTGTGTTTCTCCTGCAATCAACTATTAAGGAGTTCAGCTGTCAGCAAACTTATTCATCATTGCTTATAAATGAGCATTGAGAATATTTGTTTGAATGAAATGTGAATAAAGTGTGACATTTGAAGAGGCAAGATAACCCAGTAACTGAGTTATGTATAAAGTAAAGACATGTTTTTGATTTCGACTTGTTTTTCTGAATTGGTTTGAAGATATCATGTTAGATTGTTTCCATGTAATGAAGAATTGATACAGCAAGAAAACATATTGATTATTAATAATCACAGGGAAAAAAGCATATATTAATAGGCGCAAAACTTCAAATGTTACCATAGAGCAAACGTACAGTTGTACCTAAAATCAACGTCAAGGTTTTATTCTCCACGGAGCGAATTCTCACGCAAGTGACGTCAGCAGGTGTGACTCAAATGAACGTCAGTGTTTAAATCCCTCTGCTCGCGCGCAGATATTATTAGATTGTATGTCAGAAAATGTTGTATTATCCAACCCACATAGTTGTGAGGAGGTTTAACCTACTGTATCAGACTCGACTAAAAATCAGCTTTGCAAAGAAAAAATTATAGAAATTCTACAGTAAATATAACTCTTAACATCTGTAGTATTCAGAAGCATGTTTTCTTAAAATAGACATGAAACAGACTAAAAGGAATTGGAAACCCACAAATGTGCCATTTACAATTGAGTTTTTGCCATAGTCCGGTGGCCGGTGCTCCAAACGGTCACGTTTTCGGTCTGTGGGCATGTTAGGGGGACGAATGTGACAGATTAGAGAGGCGGGGACAGAACACGCGGTCCACCAATCAGGGGCAGTTACTAGGCGGGTCTGAGATCGCGTTCGACCAATCACAGCCGTCCCACCTGACGACCGTCAATCAGCTGAGTTATTTTCCCGTTGATTCTAGAGTAGAAGAGAGTTCTCTTCTCGCGCCCGCGTAGAGACGCGATCGGTCGCGTAGTTTTGCCAAAATAATGTTCAGACTTTGGACCAGAAGCTCAACGCGAAGTTCAGCGACCGATTTAAACAACCGTGCATACTATTTTTATCAATCAAGAGAATGTAGCGGTCATTCGAGGATCCTGGGTAAATTAATTTCGTAGTTCCATGTAGACAGGGCTCGCACTTTACCAAGTAACGTTACGAACTAGCTAGCTGGCTAATTCATGGGGCATCACCGCGGAGGCTAGCGGTGAGCGTTCACGTCTTGCGAGAGTAGTTGGTTGTAATAAACGCTAAACAACGAAGCAACTGGTTGAGCCAAACATAATGGTATGGGTCAAAGGGACATCATCACAGCGTCCGAGGCGTCCATGAAAAGAAAAAACGGAATTCCCACTGTCTCAATGTGTCGACTGGATGTGGAGTCCGCTGTTGTGAAGAAGGAAGTTGAGCCCGGCGGAGGAGATGGTGCCCTTTCCTCGTCAAGGTAACGACTTTTAGTCATAAACTGTTTTCTGGATGTCATTTGAGCCCAGCGGAAGACCTTTTAGTCATCATTCTTTTTTTTTTGGAAATTGTTTTATGTATTAACACGCTGTTCAACGCTCTCGCTTTACGTAACAACTCGAGTTTATGTGGACGATACTTCAGCTTGTGTAACGTTAGCTGTTACTCCGTTCCCACTAGTTTATTTACAACTGGAGCAGTCCAAGCAAAAATAATTTATACTAGTTTTTACATCTAGATTATTGTGTGTGAGATTTTGGTACCTCGCGTTTTCTTCTGTGTGCCGTACGTAGTCTCGGTTGCGTAACGGTGTCGATTCGGACCCGAATAACGTTCCCTCGTAATATGTGACTGGACGGGTTTCCAGCAAAAACTTGTTATTAAAGAATAAAATAGTATGTCGTTACGACATTTCAGACGTCGTCTTGCAAATATGTCTAACTGAAGCGATAGCGAAAGCTATTCAGTTTTACTAAAGTTTCATAATTCGAATCAATGATGTGTAATTTTACATGAATCTTGTTGAGTTTGTATCATAGTATGTGTCTTCATACGCGAAGAACTCGAAGAGGGATTTAAACTCAAGTGCAGCTTCAGCTAAGTTACCTTCGGGAAAGCGAATGCCATGGTTTTTATTATAGTTTGTGGAGTTTAAATGATACAAACTCATTTGGTTGTAATTATATTATATAGTAAGAGTTTAAGTGTAGTATGGTTACTTCTGGGTATTTTTATGTAATTGCTTAAGCCATAATAATTATCACCTTTAGGTTTTTAAAGAATATGTATTTGACTTCTTCAGATGCTAACTGTCGGTTTCTGCAGTAAACAGCATGTCAACAGTGCCTAAACTAGGTTCTTTTCTCTCATGGCTGTCAAACAGTCAATTAACTTCTTGCAAATTAAGTTATCAGTTGTTTTTTGCTGGGGTTTTCTTTGCAAAAGTGAATGACTTATTAGAAGGTCTTGATGTTTTCACAGTAAGATTTAAATCGAATGTAATGCAGGGTTGTCAGCAACGTTTTGACCTTTACACCTCAGTCATTACTTGCTAATTATTTCTTAGTAGGCAAGAATTCAGATCAATTCATCTCATACTAGATGGTTCCACCACTGACTCAGACTTACACCATTGATAAGACTAGCGTGCTTCATATGAGCGAGTGTTCATGTCTGTCAGCGTGACTAACACCCTGAGTCACTTCGTCAGTCTGTTGGAGCCGCCCAGTTACAAAGCTGCCCAAACTAAGACATCCGGCCTGTCTACCCAGTGGTTCATTATTCAAGTGGGCTTTCTTACACTCCTCAACTCAATCTCTCTTTCTCCTCCCACTTTCTCTCAGGCGAACTTCATGTGACGCTCCTGCTTGCACTGGCTTACGTACACCCTCTCTCTCTCTCTTTTTTTTTTTTTTTTTTTTTTTTTTTTTTTTTTTTTTTTTTTTAAAGACTCTTTCCTGCTGTCCTCTTTATCGTTACTACCTCCTTTGGGGCAGTGGGAGGGCCAAGGGAGGGAAACCGGAAGAGAAAAAGATGGAAAAATGACTCAACCACATCAGTCCGGTTTGCTCTCGTGCAGGAAGTATCATAATTTCAGCCGGCCTATGAGTTGAAGCAACTCTTATCTTGCCGTCTGAATGTGACTAAAGATTATTTCAGTGCTGTCTGTCACTTTGTGGTCTTCTATTCATTTATTATTTTTATGTACTAACCACACAGTGATGGAAATAAAGTTTTTACCTCTCTACCTGAAACGGATGTATATCTTTGTGTGGAATTAGGCTGCTATTCATTTATGTGGAGCTGTGCTGCTGTAAGTGAAAGCAGCAGTTCAGAGTCACTTATCAGTTGTTCAGCCTCTTATGTGCATTCACAGTCAGTATAAATAACGTGTGACATGCTTAAGCAAAATGGGAAGTATTTTTGCAGTCAAAATAAGTAAGAAACAAGTATTGGATTTTATTCAGCAAATTAAACATTTTTTGTTTAAGTCTAACGATCAGGTAGTTATTGTGTCAAGCAGCAGTTATATAACAATTATTAAAATCAGTTCTACACATTGGTTATTGGACACATTAATATAATGTTGCATATAAACATTTAGTATCATTGTATTGCCATGGTGGGACTTTCCATTGTCAGCCTCACTTCTGAATCACCACTAGGTAAAAACAAACTGAAGTACCATCATGTATATGTGCAGACCTGAAGTGATGCAACACAGCATACTTTACTGCAGTGCTGCCTCTTCTATGGATCCCATTTGTGTTCTCCCACTTTGATGGTCGTCTCCGTAGTTGTGCTTATTGTCTTTGAGCTGCAGACTCTGTGTGCCACTCAAGCGCCAGCCTCTCATCCACCACTGTTGCCATGGCAAGCAGACCACAGAGGCCAGAGGGGCCCAATTTAAATCATGCCCTGCAGCTTTAAAGCTGTGAGACTTTATAGTGACCAAGTCAAATTTGAAGTTGTTCAGCTTGGCTACTTAAAAAAAAAAAAACCTTTATAAAGCACATGTGAATGCAAGCATCAGTCAGTGTCAGTGACGTTTTTCTCAAGCTTTAACACTTGTCTGATGTCATAAGCATGATAAGCTATGTGTAATATGAACTCTTTGATGTCATATTCCTCTTGATTATATTGTTTTTCCGTAGTAGTGGTGGTTTGCTCGCATTCCATTTATAGCTTTCTGTTGCTGACAGAGACTGCAGACCCTCTTCTAAGCATACGTGCGCTCCTGCCAGAGTTCAGCTGTGAAATCTGCAAGAATACAAAATGTCCCTTTTGAAGCCTTGTGACTGCTTTTGTGGGTATGGCACCTATAGGGCTGAGCAGGAATGAGCCCGGAGTGCTTTGCTAGCATGCATGGTTATATAACCGCTAGCCCTGGCGTGACACACTTGAGCGATGCAGCCCGTGCATGTGCGCACACACATGTTCAGGCTGTTTCCAGACATTGAAAGTGTTTAATCAAACATTTTTTGACCAAAAGGTGTAAGTTGTTCTTTAATTAAAGATATCCTTCCCTTCATGCTTAAGTTGAGGTTCATGACTGGTTGCGGTATCTATTGCCTTAAATTGAGACTTAACACTGCACATTTTTCTACATTGTGGGATTGAGACTATGCAATCTAATGCATCCGTCTCACTTCTGAACACAAGAGGCTCTTCTTGGCCCCTGCAGCTTCCTGTGCACCCTGCAGTGGAGAAGAGCAGTCAGTGACCAGACCTGCGGGGGATGTCTGCCTTCGTTCAGAGTGATGGATGTAGGGAGGGGGTTCCTACACCACAGAGAGCGCAGAGGTGGATAGACAGTCTCTCACATTTACAGCCCTTTCCACTCAAACTCCAGCTCTCTAGATCCGGGGTTGCGATATGACAGAGCAGTTATGGTTGGGATTCAAATCGTGTTCCCACATGTCACATTTCGCTTATGTTTGTACATAAACGTATGGCCCAGACTTGGAAGAGTAGCTTTGAATGTAGGATTGCATATTTTGGAAAACCTTTGAAAACCCAGTGCTCAAAGATGGCTAATTCCTTCTACAGTTTAGATTTGACATGGCATGGCAGTCACCATACTCTCTTATAAAATAACAGTTGTATATTGGCATTGATTAGTTCCATAAAGAACCTTTCCATTGAACAAAATATTTTTTTATAGTGGAAAAGGTTCTCTAGATTATTAAAATATTCTTCACAGTAAGAAAAAAATGATTATTTTAAAAGCTGTACACTGAAAGGTTCTTCAATGGCATTGCTGCGAAAACCTGCTTTTGGAACCTTTATTTTCAATAATGTATCTCGAAGGAGGTTTTTGCTTGTAAGTATCGCTCACGCGACAGAAGGCTTTGCAGAGCTGCTGCAGTAAGCATTGCGCTCCTGTGCTGCGTATCCTCCTCCGCTGTGAGAAGGGAGCACTAATGAAGCATGAGCTTATTCTCAAGTGTACTGCAGAGGAGCTTGAGCTAATGCATCCACCTCTCAGGGAAGTTCCGCTCTGGGAGGAGGAGAAAGAGCTGTGTCAGGTTGAAGCTTCACGTTATCAGTCATGTATCAGATAACAGTCAAATTTTAAGGAGAAAGTGTTTGTCAAGAACAGAGTTCAGCAATAGTCTGTGTGCACAGACAATGTCATGGTGCTGTTAAATTCGCAAATGGTTTATTCCATGCAAAGTAATTAATTGGGGCAGATCGCAGAGTGAACTTTGCAGGAATCAGTAGAACATGCATGCATTCTCGTGATCCATGCAGAAACGTGTTTCAAGTACTAACATGGTCATGAAATTTCAGATATTTCAACCTTTTTATGAAAAAGCAAATGTAATGTTGTAAATGTGATGCAGTGTTGTAAAATGTGATTCTGTGTGACTTTTTAAGAACATATTCATTTTAAAAAATACATTTATGAATTATTTATTGAATTATTATATATAAAAAAAATACCTTTTTGCAATGAAAAATATTTGCAAATAATGATTAAAATAAACCATACAGAATTTTTTTGTGTATGAAAACGAGGCTATAAGGGGTATAGACTTACATTCGTCATACTTTCTTGAAAACACTATAAACATGTTTAAAAAGCTTATGAAATCGGTTATTTTTTTTAAAAACTTAGAAAATTAGTTTTAAGCTAGTTTTTAAAAGGTTTTTCCTTCTATTTATTGTGGACACTTTTATTTGTCATTGATCCACCTGTGGCATTGATCGTGGATTTGTTCAGTGATCTAGAGAGGCTTGTGCAATGTGTCTCACTTGCAAAGAAACATTATTGTTGCTGGTACATGACATCCCTCTGATGCGTTTTTGCAAAATATATTATTGAGTAAAGCTTAAAAAGCTTGATTTACAAGTAATTATCATGCACCCTTATGTAATAATTCATTTCTGTGCAAGGTAGGTCATGTTCCTGTTCTGTTTTACTGAACTTTCCTTTCTGTCCTCAATTCTAGGTACATGTTGGGCCGGGGGGTGAAACGTAAGCTGAGCACATGCAAGGACCCTGCCCAGGACTTGCCATATCCTCAGCAGAGGCAGCTGGTGCTGGACTTGTGTCTAGACAAGCTACAAAGCTGCCAGCGGCGAGCTGAACCCAGCCTGCACCGTTCAGTCCTGCTGGCCAACACCCTCCGCCAGATTCAGCAGGAAATGAGACAGGAGGGGGAAACCTGTTTGCCCCCAGCCCCGCTCGGCCCCTCCCTCCCTCACGCCTCCACCCCACGCCACTTCCCTGACCTGCCACCTGTGCCCTTAGACTGTCCTCCACCTTTAACCGGAGCACTGTCCCCTTCATTCCCCCTCACAATGGCTGAGGATGAGGAGGTCCAGTTTGGTTGCAGCGTAAATGAGACTTTCTTGCCATCCCTGGCTGGTGAGGATGACACAAGGTCATCAGATTCACTCTTTGGCTCATTTGAGATTACCAATTCCACCAGCTACTTGACAGACTTGGCTTTGGATGACATCTTTGATGACATTGACACGTCGATGTACGACTCTGACATTTCTGTCCTAGCGTTTCCTGTGCAGAGAAGCAGCGGGGTGGACGATGACCTCAAGAGCCTTTCCAGCTGCACCTCCAACAACAGCCTACAGCTCTGTCTCTCAGACATCAACGACCTGGACCACATCATGGAGATCCTTGTGCGCTCCTGAATCACGGCTCGCTCCACAGTGTCCTCATTCAGCCATCCCAGTGTTTTCTATGGGAAATGAATAATACGATGTTTTCTTTTTTAAAAACAAACACAAATATTTTGTCTATTTTTATACAAAGGACTGATATATTTATATATGAAAAAAGGAAACTGCCTGACACACTCTCACTGTAGGATAAATGCACATTTTTAAGACTTTTTTAGATGGTCCAGCTTAAGGTGCCATCCTTCATATTTAAGCAAACTAGGATATGAATGTGCAGGGACTTCGGAAACAAATACAAAGTATTACCATTGACGCTTATTTATATTGGATAGTTGTATTTAAAAGAAGATGGAAGAAAAGTGGTTCGTTATGGATGCTCCGTAGCTTTTGATGAGCTAAAAGACATTTATTTTTTTTTGAACTTCACTGTATTCTGAAGCATTACATTTTAACTGTCAGTAATTATGATTATCAGATCATGTCATGCACATGCAGCACTCACACTACCTCTCAAGATACCAAGAGCTCTTTCTCTGTACAAAGACTGTCATTGTTACAACTGTATTTTAATGGTTTCTCTCCAATAACTTTCAAAACTGCTGATTGTTTTATATATGGCTCTCTGTTCACAGGAAAGCCTCTCCTCAAATGTTAGGATTCAGTCCAAAGCTATATAGCTGTAGAAGAAAGCCTTTTGTCTCAATCTTTCTATTCAAAATGTTCTTTTCGAAATGTTTCTTACTTTGGTTTCAGAACGAGCGATCTATATTTTCGAATCACTTGGAATTTAATGCTATTTCTACTTTTCACGTACATGATTGTTAGACACACAGCCACCGTCGAATCCCTCGTATGAACATAGTGCCTACAACGGAGAATGAAGACTGCCGACGATGAACTGCACACTGTGGACCCGCACATAGACTTGCCCGAGTTTCCTGCTCTATGCCCATGATGCTCTCTGAGTGGGTTGTTTGCCACTTTTTTGAGCATTTAGCATGATCCTCTGTCCTCTAAAGAAACCATTACCTGAATGTGGGACCACATCTCTCTGCTCTCGCATTGTGATCTACACTGTAAAAAACTCATTGTGGATGTCTATGGTTGCCTCTCATGCTGTGGTCTCAAAGACTATTTCTGAATGTCCAAGCTTACTCGAGTGGAGCAGAGATTAATCCTATCTGATGTCTTACCTGCTTACTTTTTTCCCTTCAGCACAAGCTTTTAGCCATTTCAACCACAACTTAGTTATTAGTTACTACTTAAACTTGTGAAATGGTAGACCAGTGCAAGGCTCTTAGTTTTTGACCTGTATTAACATCCACCGAACATCAAGTTGCTGCAATCGAATGCGAAAAAGCCACAAACTGCAGTCTCCATTAAGACAGATACAGGGGGAAGGGAAGAACCAGAGAGCAAGATTAAGGGGGGGAGTTAAAGCAAACAGCTCCTGTCACGTGGAGAGCTGTGCTAGTGGTGAACGCTACAGAGAGAGTTTGACAACAGTTGGTATGTGTGCTAGCTCACAGCAAGCTCCACCCCCAGTGAGGCCCCAAGGGGCTTTGATGTCCTCCCAACCAATCATTTTTGTTTAAGGGAGGAGCTTTGTTCTCTCTTTGCTTTATGTGGAATAGAATAACAAGTGGAAGTGGTTCAATTTGGTCTGTTAGCTCATGGTGGAATGCCTTCCCTTGCCTATAGATAGCTCACTTTGATCATTAGTGGCTTGAGACATTTTACGGTCTGAATTTGAGTTAAAGTTAGACATTCCAGCTAATATACACGAGATATTTATATAATAATAATAATAATAATAATAATAATAAAACTAATTACAGAGTTTGAGGTTGCAGCAGAGAAGGGCTTTTAGTTTTTTGGTTGCAACTGATGCGCTCGTACACCTTTAAACTCAGGCTTGCAGATGCCCCACCCTGCCTTTCCCGCTCACAAGACACATGCACCGCCACAGAGAAAATCTGACACTAAAGAAGTTTACACTCAGATTTTAGGAAACCTGCTCGTGTAAGATGGTAACCATAAACCAGAGAGACACTTAATGATGAGACCATCGGCGTCTGTTTTTAATGCTGAAAGCTGTGGATCTAATAAATGTGTAGCTTTTTAAGCTTTGTAAGCTTGATCAGTTTGTTTCTTTTGCTTTTTGTGTTGTGTATATACATTTGTATTTATATATTTTACTTGTGCTTTGATGTTTTTTTTTGTTATTGTTGACAGAAGATCATGAGATAATATATTGTTTTTATTTAAGAGTGAGATATGATCAGTAGACTTCGGTCTTTTGGAGGTTTTATTTGTTTTTTGAAGTGTGATTTGTACTTCACCTCCTCTTCTTAGTAATAATTAATGTGTACATTTATGATGCAGAATTATGAGAGATGTTTATCAGTGAAATTATTTGTAAATGTTTCGATCTGTGCTGACTCTGAACTGAAAGACAGTTGGATCTTCACAGTGTGTTCACTTCTCTTTGGACCAGGCAGTTGTTTAGGCAGCTTTTTAACAGTTTTTATGCTAAAGTGGTTAATGAAGAGAGCTTTCAGTTGTCGGCCTCATTTAAATGTGATGTCTCCCCTTGCTTGAATTTCAGTCTTTTGAAGGACATTTGTTTCACAATAATCAGCCCCAGGAGCTTCTGGTTATAAACTAATGTTCGTTACGCTTTAGTCTAGAAGCATGTACTGCAGTAATACACAGAGCAGCAGTGTAAAGTTGTTTACACTTTGTCATAAACTTATGAACGGATTACTCAATGTGTGTTACATTTGATGTACTGGTTGCACAGTGAATACAAAAAGCAGCAAGAGTTTGTATTACATGGTCCTTCTCATTGATTGGTTGTGAGGCACAAAACAGCAAGCTTTAAACATCACCTCATCTTGTTAATTTGGCCATTTTTTAAAACTTTTTTTTTTTAATTATCCTAATGAAATTGTAATATCAGAAACCTCAAAATGTCACTTTGTCCCAAGTGCAATATGAAAATAGGAAAATAAAGCGCTGTCTTGCCTAATAGCAAATGACACAATGTAGTATGCCTGTATACCTTTGAATAAATGGCTAGAAGGATTTTTTTTCTAACGATGATTTTAAACCTTACATTTTCTTCTTTCCCTAGAAACTGACCTTTGATCTGTTTTGACAGCAGATTTTTGTGAGGTATGTAAATAATACAGCATATTCTTTTGCAGTCATATTCTATGCAATACATTGTAGCAGGTCAGTATGTATAATAAAAAATGGAAATGAAAACGTTTTATGTATTTACTCAAGATCTACAGCCAGTCAAGCACACCTTTTAAGTGATATAAAAACGGACTGTCAATATGGAGTAAACAAAGCAGTTAAAAATATAGGAAATATAGACAAATTTTGCCCCTAGAGGCAAAAATCAATAAATGCATTTGTGGAGATAACGACTGACTTTTTGTTTTGGCATCACGCTGTACTATATCTTTCAGATAAACAAATATAAATGTTATATAAAATCGTGATACAAATGGTAGTCTTATAAACAAGCAGCTATGCATTAAAAATGAAATTTTTCATTTAAAAAATGATTTGCTTTCCATGGATCTATTTGTAAAACATTTGAATTCAAACTCTAAGATTTCTGTTTGAAGGCCGTCCTCACTTGGATCGAATTGCATGCAACAAACAGATGCAATAATAATGCAAAAACATGTATGAAGAAATCTGCACTCGACCTCATAGAGAGTCTCGGCCATCTTTCTCTTCTTATTTTATGTCTCTCTCAAACAGCAGGGTCATAAAAAGTGCTTACACAACTGTGTGCCCCTCCGTCTGTCTCTTTTTGGTGGGTACAGAGCTGCAGTTTGCTGTGCTTGATAGCAACTGGGAGACAAATTAGACTGATACAGGAAAACCAATGTGGCTCTCAAAGTCAACATGTTGGCTATTTACTCTATTTACTATGTTCTTATGAAAGCATCAACAGCTGGATCTATAATTTTATAACAGTGTGAGTGAGTTAATGACAATCAAATGCCAATAACTGAAGAATCAGTGCATTTTCTAAAACACTTCATGATCAGACTCAGGGTCAAAGTTCAGTCAGCGTTCTTTACCTCAGCTCCACCTGCTGGACATACACATGTACTGACGACCAAAAGTGAATATGTCTGTTTTAAGCAAAAATCGCAGTATCATACAGACTATATTCTTCCCATATATCTCATTTTCACTCTTGTATTGGGATCGTCTAACACCTGAAATAATGTAATCACTTCTTTAAATTTAAGAAGAATTCAGATTAACTTTGAAGTAGGGTAATATAGATAGGGTTTCAGTGTTTCCACTAGGAAAAGTTACCATAGTCTGTCATATTTGTATTAAAACCAAAGTAATCACAAGTTTAACCATTGACGGCTCTTCGTTACAATGGTTAGCTTGTACCATGTTGCTAAATATGAATGGCTATATAATGAAAAATAGCAGACTAAGCATTTGGAATCTATAAACTGGCATAGTTAGTAAAAATTAGTTTCTTTCACTAAAATATTCTTTAATGTCATTTCTATTAAACCTTGCATGTCATTTATTGGAATATATTTGTAATGATGGATTTGTAATCAAGTTACAGTTTAGTAGGCCAACATTTAAAATACATTAACTTCAAATGTAAATGCTAAATCTTTAAAGCTTGACAAAGATTATTAAAACATAATTATTTAAAATGCACTTTAAAATAGATAATTGAACATTGTTACAAAGTGCACTTTTTTAAAAGTGTACTTAAGTGTGTAAATAAACAGTAATTAAAGTACACTTAAGTGGCTTTTTAATTCATTAATATTATATTATTTAAAAGTACAGTTGTTGGATAATTTTTTAATAGCCTTTTGAGAAATAAAGTACACTATACAAATGCACATTCAAAACAAATAACCGCTCTTCTTTTCACAAAGGAGCTCAATCCAGTTGAGAAATTAGATTTATGGTTTGGTAGTAGAAAAGTGAGATTTTAGAAGAGTTTTTTTATTTATTTATGTACTGAGGTAATGAGGATCTCTGGCCAAGGAGGTCCGCAAGTTCCTCGTTTCTAGAGGAAGCTTCTTCACCCAGTTCCGGTTTCTGGGACTTTCTATGGGGGCTTAGTAAAGGTCTTGGGGACAGATGCCGCAAGTTAAGCAGCTCTTGACTACTCCTTGCACATTTCCTCCCTGCCTCCTTCGGATTTCCCCAATCATGAGAGTTTTGTTTTGTAAGTTTTATATAGGCCTGATCTTTTCCGTTCTTCACTGTTCTGTTTAACAATCTCATGAATATTTATGACATCTCATCGACGCAGCAAAATCAGCTGAGCTCCTACTGCATACGTTATTCTGTGATTCACGAATTTACATCTGTCAGTCCTTGCACTGTTATCCCACACCCGCAGTTTATTGGAACATCTCAGTTCCTTTAAATCATCTAAATTCTGTCATGGCCAAATGGTGAGAGGGAGACCAGCGTTGGACTGTGGAAAAAAGAGCAGATGTGACAAATGTCAATAACTGCTGCTGGTGGGTTACACATGCATATCCTCCAGTTGGCAACACCGTGTGAACCATAAGGGCTCTCTCTCTCTCTCTCTCTCTCTCTCTCTCTCTCTCTAGATATTGGGTTAAAATGCTAATTTGGGTTAAAATGTTGATTTTTAAATGATCCTTCGTGTGACATGCACAACTATTTAATATTCAGTCTCAAGAATGGGCGGCCAGAGACTGTTTATAAAAACAGATAGAAATGTTTTAATGGAGTATGGCTTGACACTTAACAGGAAACTTCTGAAACTGTTTTATATTTTACATATACTGCCTACATCTGATGTTACGGCCATTACGTTAGTTTTTCCAGTGTTTGCAGAAGCCTCTGGAATGTCCTGTAGGGGTTGGCATGGTCTATTTTTGGAAGTACATGAATGTGAGACAGAATTAGACTCAGGGTGTTCTGATGAAAAGCAAACTGAGTAAGACTTTTGAACTGTCCCACTTGAAATATGTAAAATGTAACTTATCTGTATAAGTAATCTATAGTTATCTATATTACCCCCCCCCCCCAAATAGAATTTGGAGAGACTGCTATTAAAAGTATTTGCATAGTTCTCTTTTGAAACTTGAATTAAATGCTAATTCTATCAAATAAACTTTATAAATATGTATTTTTCTTGATCTTATTACTGGACGGGAGACCGAGATGTCACAAGACTGGTCTCAAGATGCAGTAAATATCCTCCTTCTTGGGATTCGTGTAGAGGGTGAAGAAGGCTCATGTGAGATCACAGACATCAGCAATATAGATGGCGAGGCCTCTATCAACAACCGCAAAGGGAAACTCATCTACTTCTACAAGTGGGTTGTTAAGGCCAATTGGACTGGTGAAAGTTCTGTTTGCACACTCAACATAATAACTGAATGAAAGATGTGTTGTTGTTGCTGTTTTCTTATAGGAACAAATAAAATGGGAATCAAATATGAAGGCACTGTGGAAATACCAAATCTCTTTGATGAAAATGACATGGATGACTTAGACGTAACTGAACCTTTCTCCCAATAAAAGACTCTTTCTATAAGAGAGAGCATGTTGAATAAAAACCTAACTTATGTTTGTTTGTACAGATTTGTGTTACATTTTGTAAAGACCTGCCAAGCACACCAAGCCAAGCACACCGCTGACTTTACCAACAGAAAAAGCATTCAACAAACAGAATCAGGAGGCACAAGCCAAGGTCAATGATTATGAAAGACACAATAATGATATTCAAGTTACTTTCCTTACCTGAAGAGTTGTGTTGTGTTTTGTTCTTAATAAAGAGGTAGGTTTGATTCTAACTTATTTTTTTTTTTGTCCATACAAATGCAATTAAAGCAATAAATGTGTATACTGTATATCCTGGTGTTCTCTTTTATGCATAGATTATTTGATGTTGAACTCACTTGCTCTTTGTCTTTTCATCTGTGTAGATGTTAAAGGCATTTACACACCTTGCTGCTTTTATGGATGGGTCCTCGGGTGGAAAATTCAGACTACTGGAAGGACATGTTTATGGGCAGTTTGCAGAACTGGTGAGAATGAACTTTTTATAATAATTTTAATTTGGTTTGATTGATTTCTCTGGTGAGAATTTCACTTGATTCTTATAGTATATTTCTGTAATGAGTTTTTAAAAAATGTCCTTTTCCCTTTAGATTCCAGACCTTGAAAATGGAGGTTTTCAAGTTGGCCAGCTAGTATGGTTTATTTATTGTATATATTCATGTAGTATTAAAATTTCTTTATGAACTCACATGCCATTTTAATGTTAGTAATCATAATAAATGACATTTTACTTTTCTGTATTATTTGTTTTGTATATGTTAAGGAAATTCTATGAAATGTGTTGCTCATTGTTGATTGTTTATAGCCAATGTTCATTACTATCACTGGATCTCTTTGCTTTAATCTGAGTAATGATTTCTTTCTAATTCTCATTCAGGACATGCAGCAACTGTCACTTTAAACTTTGTGAATCAAGGCAGCGAGACAGAGCTGATTCTGGAGGCCAGAGGAGTTCCCAGCAATGAGGAGGAAAGAATGAAAGAGGGCTGGCAGAGATACTATTTTAATGCCATTAAACAGACGTTTGGTTATGGAGCACGACTCTGCTAAGCCAAAGCTCATGTCATGCTGTGCCAGGAACTCGGGACATAATACAAACAGATGAAAAAAAGACATCTGTGTACATGAAACACTTGTTGTATACCCTGCCTGCACCAGTTAATTGCTGGATGCCCACAAACATCTGTGCCTTTACAGTGAAAAATAGGTGGCTGGATTCTTTTTTTTTTTTTTGCATTTGCATTTGCATTAGAGAGCTTATGTCATGTTTGAAAAAAGTATGTATGTTTGAATGTTATGTTAAAATACATTGTCAAATCTGTGTTGTAATAAAACAAGAAATAAATGTTATAACTTACAAGAGCCTCAGAACCTGCTCTCGAACCATTATATCTCTTATGAGTGTGGATTATTTTGGACTATTTAAAATATTTATTTCTAGTATTTAGAATAATAATAATATAATATTTGATATTTCCCATATTGTTTATTTCACACACAGCTGAGAGAGAGTCAGCTGTCCCCCCAAGGCGTTCCCACATCCTGCAAACTGTCGTGTACACTTCTGCTCCGTTCGCGTACTCTTGTGTGTGCACATCTGATTGGTCAACTGACTCTTGGAGGGCAGCGATTGGCTAATTTCTCCGATTCCGTTTCCTGATTGGTGAAGCCGCGGCGGATTAGGAAATAGGGGGTCAGTCAGTGAACAGAAATACGCTGAAACACGAGAAACGCTATCGACGGCTGAACTGTTAACTTATTGTGTTGCTGAATTTAATCAAATTTGCATTTGCCTTGGGAAGGTTATTCCGGGAATCGTCTTGGAATATTTTCATGGTCCGCGACAGACACGGCATTAGTCTCTGAGAAGTGTTATTTGTTTAGCTGTGCTAGCTGTGTGCAGAGGCTGTCACCGAGTTAGTTAACGTTACATTATTGAGCTGCTATCTGAAAATGCTTTGATAAAGGTGTTAATGTCCAGTTTATGCGAATGGGTTGGTTTATTATAATCCATTTTTGCTCTTGGGAGAAGTTTCTGGTTGGTTGGCTCGCTGGTCAAGTTCTATAGCTAGGCGGTTATGCAGTCAGGTGCAGTTCACTGACAGATTTATATCTAAATGGCTAGCTAGTACAACAGATAGTTAGTGTGCAGATTTAACTAAGTCAGATTTTTAGGCGTCCACTGCGTTTTGCACACTCTGGCAACATGAATCCCACAAAGAAGTCTTGTCTGCTCCTTATTTTGGTTTTAGCAGTGACTTTGGAAGTGATAGCTGGTGGTGAGTCAGAGGCTCTTCTTGAATTATGAGGAAAATGTGTGTTTATTTAGACGTTAACCAAAATGTAAAGCTATTTAACATTTACATTCAATATATTATCATGTGCTGTAAAGTGTATATGAGCTGTAAAATTGACTGTTTGGCATCTTGATTGCAGAAGTACTAACAGATGATGAAGTTGCAGAGGGTGGTGAGTCTAAGGTAAGCATTAAAACATAATGACATATTATCAGAGCCATGTAACTTGCACTTGGGTAGCAGTGTTTTGTGTTATTAACAGAAATTAAACTCCATGTTCTCAATGTAACGTTTATGGATTTAAAAGATTACTGTATACACTATATATATATATATATATATATATATATATATATATATATATATATATATATATATATATATATTGTTTATACAGTAATATTTTAAATCCATACACGCACATATGCGTTCAACTGTCGTACTAATGTTTTCTGTTTATGGATTCGTCAAAATCAGAGCAAAGATGGTAATGATGGCTCCAAATTTGTGGTGGGGCAAGCGTATGTCCCTAAAGATACCCAGGCTGACAGCAGTACAACAGACAATGAAGTGGAGAATGAGGTTGAGGGGATTGAACAGGAAGACCTTCCGAGTCAGCCTCCTCCACAAGAGGAGCGTCATAAAGAAGGTGAGTAGATCCAGATGGGGTCTGCAGGTGCTTCCTGAATAAGATGTAGTATTCTGGTTTTGTCGGTAGATTTCTCTGTTCATTTAGCATAATTTTTATTCATCTCTCTTTACTACTCAGCTAATATTTTGCTCCCAGATTCAAGGTTTTGATATTGTTTGTGTCATACGTCACTTATCTTTAGGTTTTTATGGCATAAGATCTTTCTTTGTTGTTCGCCATCTCACAGCTTGCAATGTTTGTTAAGAAAAGAAACCTGCTCACCCATGCGTTCACGTATGTAGTTGGTTTCCTGTGAAAGTGTTTGGTTATTGTGTCATTTTCTCATTGGTGTTTATCATAGTTCCAGTGGTGATTGGTGGAACGGCCTCCGGGGAGCCCTGCGTGTTTCCTTTCCTTTTCCAAGATAAAGAGTTTTCGGAGTGTACTACTGAAGGCAGAGTAGATGGGAGGCTGTGGTGTGCCACAACGTACGACTACAACACTGATAAGAAATGGGGCTTCTGTGAAAGTGAGTGAGCTGTTATTGGTAGTGTACTTTATATAATAAAAATGAGTGATATTGTTTCATATTGTGAATCTACAGCCTACATGAAAAATGATATTACTTTAGTTGAAAGTTCTTGGCATGTTAGTATAAAGCTATGCTTACTCATCTGTATAATTAGCCTAGATATGAAGAGATCAGTGCTAACTTTGCTGACCTTTATTAATCAATTGTGATTCGTAGCACTTGCAGTTTTTATACCAAATGCATGTGTAATTGTGTCCATCTGTCCTCACAGCGGAGGAACAGGCTGAGCAGAGGAGGTTGGTGGAAGAGGCTGAAGAACAGTACCAGGACACAATTAAGATGATTAACAGCACAAACCGAAGGAGCCAGAAGAAAGAGTGAGTGCTGTGCAGCCATATATATATTTTTTTTTTTCTTGCAGTGCACTTTCAACAGTTTTCTTATTTGTATGTCTTTAACCTACACTGTCTGAAAAATTGTGCAAAAACTGTATTTTAAGACCCAATTCAATTCTAAGGGAAATTGATCATACCTCTTCATTTGAAGTGAGGTTCCCGAAAAATCTTCGTTTGAAGGGTTATCTGGCCCTTCCCCCTACCCCTACCCCTCCAGCCAAAATAGAATTGAGACACCCCACCCCTTCACATGAATGCGCGAAAAGAAGTGAAGGGGTAAGGGGTAGAATTGGGATTGGGCCTAAGCCCGTAGCCTGTGCAGTACCCTCAAAGATACACCTTTGTAGCTTACTTACTCTTAAAGAGTGAGTATTTGTACCTTAAAGGCACGGTATGTAATTTCCATCGCTAGAGGGTGCATATTCAAATCAAACAAAGGCGTAGTTTGATGACGCCATGATTAAGTGTGGAATCATGGGAGCTGCATCTTCATCTCCACAAGTGATGCAATCTGACAGGACTCGGGCAGAAATCATGTTCATGGATGAACTAATATATTAAAGATTTATTAACGTCACTGTAGTATGAAACAGGATGGGGCTGAAAGCTGTGGAAGCGAAACGAACCCACTGGAGCGATTGCTAATGAGAGACTAGTGCGACACATGACTCGAAAGCAGCAGAGCTTTTATAATGCCACAGTCGACTGCTTCTGCTCTTTCCGGTCATGTGTATGTAGGGTAAAGCTGCACTGTTTTATCGTAATAGCTGCATTAGAGTTCTGTTATAATGCTACTCTGTGCATTTACACGGCGGCTGCTGTGTATATAACAGAGATTATATTTCTGTCTATACGTGTATCTAAACAGTTCCTCACCTGTCTAATAAAGCACATAACATATAAAAGCATTTGCTAAATGATTATTAAGTATTGATGGATTGTGATTTTATGTTTGTGTTTTTGTAATTTTTTTTTTGTTTTAATTTGTTTTTTGTGTAGTTTTGGTTTCAGTATTGGTGTCAAAAGTATCAACATAAACTTTAATCACACTAAATTCAAAAGTTTAGGGTCAATAAGATATACTTGTGTTTTAAATTAATCAAATTTAATTCAGCAAGGATGCGTTAAACTGATCAAAAGTGACAATGATATTTAAAATGTTGCAAAAGATTTCTTTTGAACTTTGTATTCATTAAAACATCTTGAATGTATCCGCAAACTGTTTCTACAAAAATATTACAGTACTGTATTGAATCCTGAGCATCAAATCAGCATATTAGAATGGTTTCTGAAGAATCGTGTGACACTGGAGTAATGGCTGCTGAAAATTCAGCTTTTCCATCACAGGAATAAATTACACTTTGAAATGTATATTAAAATAGAAATTTAAATTCTGACAATATTTTACAATATTACTGTGTTTACAGTATTTTTTTCAAATAAATGCTCCCTTGGTGAGCATGAGAGACTTCTTTCAAAAGCATAAAAAAGTCTTAACAACCACAAACTTTTGAATGGCAGTGTATATTCTTTATGTTGATTTTTGTATTAAAGGTTGTATGACAGACTCCTGAAAGTTGCAGAGATGGGTCATGCCAAGGCCATGGAGAAGGTGGCATATGCCATGCTGTTTGGAGACTACTTACCCCAGAGCATTCCTCAGGCAAAGGAGATCTTTGAGGAACTGGCACTGGAGGGCTCCCCTAAAGCCCAGACTGTAATAGCAACTGTTTATTAACTAAATGTCATCTTTGTATGTTTATACTGATGCTTTTTTTTGTCCCGTGACTCATTTCAAGCCATTTTGTTTGGTTTTTTTTTTTTTTGTGTGGTTGTTGTATCACTGCTGTGCTATTGCATCAGGAAAACTTGATTTATAAATAAATATATATAATTTTTTTTTTTTTACATTGAGGACCCATTCAATTTGTGTTCAAACAGGCACTTGGTTTCCTATATGCTGCAGGATTAGGGGTGAACTCAAGTCAAGCGAAGGTATTCTCTAATTACATTTATCTAGAAAGCACAGCATCCTTATTTTAAATGTAAATGTTTAATTTAAATGCTTTATTTCATCTAATTGCAGGCATTGGTGTACTACACCTTTGGAGCTTTGGGTGGAAACTTAGTAGCACAGATGGTTCTGGTAAGAATGATTCTCTGTCCTGTATTTCAAACAAGGGAGGATCTTGTTCCAGCTAGGAAAGTAGACTTGATGACTTGCTTATCGTATGTGTCAAGTCTTCATTTGACTTTGCATATATCAAGTTTAGTGTCTAAACAAACCTTCAGATCTATTGAAATTGTGACCGACATGTTGGCTCTGTTACATGAAGCAAAACTGAAACCACAGATCCTGTTGCACCATAATTTATCCATGACTACTTTCTCAATTAATTGGTGCTGCGTAGGCTTGTGTGGCCTGCATTTCCTGGCTGTGCCCTCTACTATATGCCATTCTTATTTTTTTTTTTCTTTTCTCAGGGCTACAGATATTGGGGAGGTGTTGGGGTTCCTCAGAGCTGTGAATCTGCTCTCACTTATTACAGACTAGTGGCCAATTACGGTAAGTCTTGTCACATTTCTATGCAGTCCTCATACATGTCTAAACACGTCTAATTTCAGCACATCATTAAAAAGTTGTTATCTGGATCCATGGTGGCCACTTGAAAAGATGATATCTTGTTTACTAACTATAATCATGGTCTCTATGCTTTTTTTGTTCCCCAGTCCAAAAAAACTATGTTTGAGACTTTTCTCAGCAGTGTGAACATAAAAAAAACTGTAAAATGTCTGACGTCATTTATTTTTAGTTTGAATTTTGCTCCTTCTGCTCACCTGTAATCACTGGTACTGCTCAGTTGTTCTCACTCATTCCAGATCTGAATTAAGTGATTAAGTCTTTTAATATCAAAGTAACCTAAAGCAACTTTTTTTTTTTTTTTTTTTTTTTTAGTGGCCAGCGATGTGTCCCTGACAGGTGGCAGTGCAGTACAACGGATCCGGCTCTTAGATGAAGTGGAGAATCCTGGTTCTAGCAGTGGAATGCTGGAGGAGGATTTAATCCAGTACTACCAGTTCTTGGCTGAGAAAGGAGATGTACAGGCACAGGTTAATAAAACCATTTTGATTGGTCTAAGAAGAATTTCACCCTGTTACATTATTTGAAGTTGAACATAGACTGTATCACTGCAGCTATTTTATCTTTTTCATATTTGGTGTTAATGGCCTTGTGTTGTACTTGTATTTTTGATTATTACCATCACATTTTAAATTTTTTGTCTAGGTGGGTCTGGGCCAGTTGCACTTACATGGAGGACGAGGTGTGGAACAGAATCATCAGGTAATTTTTCATGGGCTCTGCCAACTTATGTGCATTTCGTCTAATGATTTTATAGTTACTTTCTATTTGTCATTATTTTCAGCGAGCATATGAGTACTTTAACCAAGCAGCAAATGCAGGGAACACGCATGCAATGGCATTCCTTGGAAAGGTATAGACTTAAGCCTTTTTTTAGTTTTCCTAGACTGTAACTGAATGTTGAACCTCACATTCATTGAATGGTGAATCTCACTCTTGTATTAACTCTAACTCTGATTCTGTTGTCTCAGATGTACTCTGAAGGCAGTGAGTATGTGCCTCAGAACAATGACACGGCTCTGCATTATTTCAAAAAGGCTGCTGACTTGGTGAGAATTTTTTTTGATTCAGAAGCTGTTTATTTTCAAATGTTCTCCTCTAATCTGTCATTTTTATTGGCGTCTTTAGGAAATCCGGTTGGCCAGAGTGGCCTTGGTATGGCTTACCTGTATGGAAGGGGTGTTCCTGTGGTGAGTTTCCTGGATGAGTTTAACTGAACATTGTGCGATCACTGAAAGACCTTTTGAGTTATTTTTTCTTCTCAATCCTGCAGAACTATGACCTGGCACTGAAGTATTTTCAGAAGGCTGCAGAGCAAGGATGGGTGGATGGACAGTTACAGCTGGGAACCATGTACTACAGTAAGTGTGTAAAGGGATTGCATGTGAATAATTGTGTGGACAGTTTTTGCTTTCTTTTTTTTTCCCTTCACTTCTGCGTCTTTACCTTTCCTGCTGTTACAGCAAAAGGAAAAATAGTCAGCCATTTATGACACTAAGGAACAGGTTTTATTGAGCCAGTAAAGGCCATGGAATATGTTCATTCATGAGGTTCTTTACCTTTCTTTCATCTTGAATGTTAAATTTGATATATAAATCATGCATTAATTTACCCAAAAAGTTTAATACTCGTATTTTCATAGCAAATACAGAAGTGTGCATATTCCCAACAATTGCTCAGCCCATGCCTCAGAATATAGAACAGTACGAAGTGTTATTGTTATTATTGTTGTTATATTAAATCATTTTAAAATAATTTTATCAGACATTCAAGTAATTTTACCAGACATGAAAATTTTCAAATGATAATAGTAATAACAACAACAAATATTGCTGATAATTTTTTATATTTAATAGACTTTTGTAAAATAAAATTGAAAACAAATAGAAAAGCCATTTAAATTTATATTATGAATTTTTCAAGTGTTGCTCTGCTCTAAAAATGCTGCTTCAGAACGTTTCTGTTTTTCTATTCCCTCTTTCTACCTGCTTGTCTAGCTCACTGTTCCACCACTTCAATAGCGATTTGTCTCATTTTTATCTTAAATCACAGCTGACTCCTTTTAGTTTGGTTGCCTAGGTGATTGTTGCCATGACAAACTCCTACCTGCATTCTGCTTTGACATGATCTTGACAAACATTGAGGACCGAGAAGTGTGTTAGTCATTTCAGCTGGTAGGTGTTGAGAGTATTAAAAGTGCATTCATGACTATCATTTTCTTCATATTTTAGATGGAATCGGGGTGAAACGTGATTATAAACAGGCTCTTAAATTCTTCAACCTGGCTTCTCAAGCAGGTCACATCCTAGCCTTCTATAATCTAGCCCAGATGCATGCCACAGGGACTGGGGTCATGCGCTCCTGCCACACTGCAGTTGAGGTGAGGCATTATTTCATCATGCATAGCCATGTTTCAAAAAACTTTTCTGATAGTTGACGATATTTGTATGTTTGTGAGACCAGCTCTTCAAGAATGTGTGTGAGCGCGGCCGATGGTCTGAGAGACTCATGGCAGCATACGGAAGCTTTAAGGAGGGCGACATGGACTCTGCTCTAGTACAGTATCTACTGCTGGCTGAACAGGGCTATGAGGTCGCCCAGAGCAATGTGGCCTTCATCCTCGATCAAAGTGAGTCAGTGCTCTGCCACTACCACCAGAGGGCACCTACATCCATATTATTTGTGATATTTTGTCACTTGGTCTGAGCCAGCACCAATGTTTTTCTCATCCTTTAAATCTGCCCCTGACCATAATCTAAATTTTGTAATAAAGCACAGATTTCCCTTAGTTATGATTTAATTTAAAATTGGTTATTTTTAGGCTTGGAAAAGTCCTGGATGTATGGCTTTTATATTTTATATAGAATATACTTTTCCAAGGAGAATATAATTATTATTATTTTATGTTCTGTTCTAAAATATTTTAAATATAAATGTGTTCTGAAATGTTTTGCTAGATAATCAGCTAGATGTTACTTTTAAGAAATTATTACAATTAAAATGTCATTGAGATGCTAATGAAAAACTGCCCTGGAAATCTCTATATTATGATTTTTTTTATTTTTTTAAAATCATAATTATTAGTCATCGTAAGTGACTGGAAAATAAGTTATGGAAATTCATGTGTAAACATGTAGCAACACTTAAAGTACACAGAATCTTTGTGAAGGTAAAGCAGTCTGCACAGAAAGCCTTCATGTTTACTGTTCCTTGGTAAATTAAAACCCAGCTAAATTAAGCCATTTCACGTTTGTAAAAATAAATCTTGCTCTGTGTCTGTGTGTGTCTTTCAGAGGGGTCACAGATTTTCAATGAAAATGAAACGTACCCACGGGCTTTGCTCCACTGGACCAGAGCAGCTTCTCAAGGTTAGACTGTTTTCTTCAACCCACAGTCACTCTAGCAAAATGCCAAAGTGCTTTGATGACCTTATAATAATTATAGTGAGACAAATATAAGTGCTTACTACATGGCTCTCTCAAATACTTGATTCTGATTGGAGAGTCGCAGCATCCTGCTGTCTCACATTTCAGTATCATTGCTGTCACACTGTGACAGTTTTTTCATACTCCTATTACTTTCATATTATTCTTTGAATAAGTTGATTAAATATTGATAAAATAATTTCACTATATCGCGCCCATTTATTTACTTGGTACACAGCTACGTAATAAGCAGGATAATGTAAAGTCATACAATTGTTGCAAAGTAAGCTAAATTTTATATATATATATATTATAGAAATTATATGTATTATATTTATTTGGCTCTATGAAGCTGTTGAATACCCAGGACCTCTGTAACATTATCAGTTTTATCTTATGTTTTGTTCACAGGCTACACAGTGGCCAGAATCAAGCTGGGTGACTATCATTTCTACGGCTATGGCACTGATGTGGACTATGAGACTGCAGTCATTCATTATCGTCTGGCCTCTGAGCAACAGCACAGTGCACAGGCCATGTTCAACCTAGGCTATATGCATGAGAAGGGCCTTGGTATTAAACAGGTGAAATATCTGTGCATATTTAATTGTAAGATGTGCACTATCATTCAAAAGTTTGGAGTCTGTGAGATGTTTTTGAAAGAGGTCTTAATGCACACCAAGGTTGCATTTATTTGATCAACAACAGTAAAATGGTGACATTATTTATTAAAAATGTAACATTCCTGTGATGGCGAAGTCTCTAGTGTCTAAGTGTTGAAACCAATTATGCTTCTTAGCATTTTTCCGCAAACCGAGATGCATTTTTCAGGATAATTTGATGAATTAAGTTAAAAAGAACAGCAGTTATTTGAATTGGAAAACTTTTGTAACATCATAAATGTCTTCTCTGTCACTTTTGATCAGTTTAATGAGCCCTTGCTAAATAAAAGTATTAATTTCTTTCTAAAAATTTTTTTACTAACCACATTTGATCTGTAACACAATTTTTATTTTTTTTTATTTTTTTATTGTTCCCCCACAGGACATTCATCTGGCTAAACGGTTCTATGATATGGCTGCAGAAGCCAGTCCTGATGCCCAAGTTCCTGTGTTCCTGGCCCTCTGCAAACTGGGCTTCGTTTATGCACTACAGTACCTGCAGGATCTCAATGTAAGTCACATCTGTCAGTGAGCATCCTCCTGAAATCTGATTAGTCTCTAGTCAAGGAATAACCAATAACATGAATCTTTTTTTCTTCAGCTGAAGGAGCTTCTATCTCAGGTGGATCTTGACCAGTTACTGGGTCCAGAGTGGGATCTCTACCTCATGACTGTCATTGCTCTGCTCTTGGGCACAGTGATTGCATATCGGCAGAGACAGCACCAAGCCTTACCCAGAGCCCCTCCAGTGCCTCCTAGACCTCCGGGCCAGCCTGAGCAGCCTGCAGGAGAGCCTGAGGAACAGTGAGAGATCAGGGTGGAGGTGACCGAACAGGACTAGGATACGGGAGAACAAATTGAGGCCCATTAGCATCTCTCTCTCGGGACAGCCGCTGACACCTACACCCTGCTTTTGGGTTTATAATCCTATAAACCCCAGAAGAGCTTTCAGGACTCTCGTTGCCCTGTCCATTCCCTCTTTAGTCTTTTAACTGTGGCTTGGAGAAAAACTAGACGAACTTCTACAATATCTTAAATGTGCGCCTCAGGGTTTTGCCAGGTGAAATAACATTCGTGCAAATCAACGCTCACTATGTGGGGGGAAAAAGACAATGCTGAATGAACTCCATTAGTTGTTTCTGCTTTTTGCTTGCCACTGTGCTAAAAGCCAAGGATCGAACCTATTTTGTGCAAAAGGACAAAAGTAGTTTTCACTAGCACATGATGTAGATTTCACTGTCTTGATTACAATGTGCACAGTTACAGATGAATAAACTACACAGTAAGTAGTATAAGGTTAGCAATCTTTCAAAAGGTTTTTTTATTGCCATAAACACTCACCTTGCCAAATGTTGAATCATTGAGATGACTACAGCCCTTGATCTCCTTTTATTGTTCCAAAAGTGTGTCTGTAGGGTGTTTTTTGGTAAAGATTCAGTGCAATTATGGCTGGTGCACAGTGTTTCAGATTTTTGAAGCTCTAGTTACCTCAAACCTGATTTTTCAGCAGTCACTCAGCCTTTCCAAAAGTTTCCAAAATGGGTCTTAAATTCCTCTGCATACACAACAAATATTTTAATTGATGAATGGGTTGCTGTACGGCTATAATGTTCAGTTTTTGGTATTACAAGACACCTTTTTCCTTTTTTATTTTAAGATCAATACATTGCTCTCCGAACTATTTTTGATTTTCGTGTAAGATCTGTAGCTCTGTGCAATCTAACATCAACGTCCTGAAGCTGATTCATTTGTTTTGGGACGTGGCTACTTGTGTGCTAAATCTCAGTTTTAGGTTCTTTTTCAGAGGAAAAATATTTCGGATCATTTAAATTGTGAGCATGTCTAGAATGTTTGAGTATTTGGCGATGGTGTCTGCTGTTTCAGGTAAAATAGCAATACCACAACGTGAAAAAGTCTGCAATGTAAATGTATGTATGTGTATAGGACGTAAAGATCTGTTGTTCTTACAAAGATTCACCAGAGCATTAGATTGTTTTTGCAGAGTTCTCACAATTCAGCAATGGTTTGAAGCTATGAAAGTGATATATCAGATTCTTCTATGTTCCATGTCAGTCAAATCACACATAATACTGAGATAACAACGGATGAGTCTTAAAAAGGGAATAATTACAGTTTCAAATAGCAATGTTTCTAAATAACTAATAAAAATCAATGGGTTCACATCTGAATGTAATTTCCTATCTTAATATAATTAAACCTACAAATGCTATTCAGTCCAAACAAACATCCAGTGCGCACAACATCTCTTATTTCTCTCTGAAAGGGTTCCTGGTCCTCCTGATCTGCATTGAGCTGTGGGTCTGTTGCTCCCAGGCCCCAGTGCAACATGGTTTCCATTAAAGCTCTCTAAAGTTGTGAATGGTCACCAGTCCTCTGGCAGTTGCATGTGCGCCTGGATCATGCTTTATGTTGGTGGGCATGAACTTCGTCACTCAGCTGTTTTGGGTGGGGGAGATAAAGGGGCACTGATATAATGGCCCCGTTCTCTCTGCACGCACATCCATTGTGCTAACCCGCTTGGAAACGCTCCACCATGGAGTGGCTTTTCATTGCCGTGGCAACCTGCTTGCTAGTCCTCTGTCCTGTCAAAGGTAAGTGCTAGAAGCATCCTGACCTGGGAAGATAAGCTGGAGCGCAGGGCCCACGTTACATGTGTGAGACTGATTTAGGATGAAGGAAGGAGATGTTTGCGTGGAGCCATGTTGAAGGCCTTTGTGCTTGTCAGTGGAGGCCAGACTGTCATATTTTGACTTTTTTTAAGCCCAAACTGCTCATGGATCTTAACATTTTTTCCGGTGACGAGTGGAGGCTGGAATATGAGGAAGGACTCCGTCACTACAGTGAGGAAGCGCTTAGAACGGTGCGTTTGTGTATTGTGATGGAAATGTTGAAATGTTACATGAGGTCATAAATACAACCTTCCGATTGATTTATCTGTTATAAATCATAATGTAAACATCTTTTTTGGTTTATGGTGTGGTCCGTGGCCTGAATGATGTTTTAGTTGTGACATCACAGAAACAAGCTTGTTATTTTGTTACAGGAGTTTCCTGAGAAGACCAGGCCAATCAGTTTCAAACACCCACCTTTCATGTGTCCTGACATGAGCCCCTCCTCTTCTGTGCCCACCTCAGGTAGGCTGGTCTAGGGTCAGTGTTTTGTCCACATTGTGTAATCAGTAGTGTATCAGACTATATGGTCAAAGTTGTTCATACAAGCTTCCAGTGCTAGTCATGAATAGGACAGTTTATAATTGCATTTCTCACATTTATTTTGAGGCTGTTTGGTCATTTTTACCCAGGTCCTGATGTTTATCATTGTTGATGAATGTTAGCTCTTGTTGTACCACAGGCAAACTTCATCACATTATAATTTTTAGATAATGTTTTGGTGCCTGATCTTCTGATTCACTGTATCTCTATTGCAGTTGAGCTGGTGAAGGCAGCGGATATTAAAGTGATCGCTGCCCTTGGGGATTCATTGACAGTGAGTGATTATTTACTCTTTCCTTTATTCAGTTTAGTGCACTGTTGATGGACACTATTCATTAGTTAGCTGACAACAGAATTAATTCTACACTATCTTTAATCACATTCATTCATAGGTCAAAGATGAAGTAAACAACTAGGGATAATTCACCCAAAAATGTCAATTCTGTCATCAACACATGTAGTTCCAAACCTGTATGATTGTCTTTCTTCTGTCGAATACAAAAGAACATATGAAGAATGCTGGTAACCAAGCAGTTTTGGTTACCATTGACTTTCATTGTTTGGACAAACAAAAAACAAAACAAAACATAGATTTCTCAAAATCACACAGGTTTGAAACAACATGATGGTGTGTAAATGATAATGGAATTTGTATTTTTGTGTGAACTATTCCTTTAAGTAAAATAAGAACAAAATAATTAGTAACTGATGCAGTTACTGATGATACAGGTGTGTAGCGAATAAAGTAATAATAATAATCTCTAATAATAGTAATTGTCTCACTTGTAGACAGCCATTGGTGCAAATGCAACCACAGTTCTTGGCATACCTATTGAATTTCGTCACGTGTCTTGGAGGTATTACTAATACTTTTTATTTCTGTATTGCTTCTACTTTTAGAAATAATGTGACTTCTATTTGCCAATAAAATGCTCTTTTTATTGTGATTATTCCATATTTAAACAGCATTGGTGGCTATGGATCCTTTCAAGATGTCATTACACTGGCAAGTACGTCCTTTTGCCTTTATATCAGTCATATTTTGAATTAATAATCAGAAATCTTCATAGTTTGGCTGTGAAATTCTTTATAAAAGGGCTAACTGTTCTGTGCTTATGATTTAGACATCATTCGACTCTTCAACCCCCACTTAGTGGGACCTGCCCCAACCAAGACGGTCCATGGGACCCCAGCTCCCCTCTGCGAGACTGGATTTAACCTGGCTGTAACCGGACACAACACCTTGTAAATGCCAGTACATCATTAGTCATTCTTCATAAATGGTTGTTAAAGATAAAGCACTTGAAAATATGCCATCAAGATGTTTTTACTTTAACTGTATTTTTAATTTTGCTGTGGTGTTTTATCAGTTAATGATATTAATTTTGTTGTCTTCCTAGTAATCTTCCTGAACAAGTCAGGCATTTGATTGATACATTGAAAACATATGAGGTATGTGCATTATTTTGTTACAGTGCATTTGAATATGCTGTTTCCAAAACTACAAATACAGATGGTGAAATCTTGCCATTATTGTGATATTTCCATCTTTTGCTACAGGATATTGACTTTGATGAGGACTGGAAACTGTTGACCATTCTAATTGGGATGAATGACATCTGTGATTACTGCAAAGACAAGGCATTGCTTACAAAGCTGTTTCTTTGGCAAACTACAGACAGAAGATTCTTCTACAGTATTGACAAATTTTGTTCACAATGTCAAAGCGGAAACTAGAGCAAGCTTAAAATAAATGTTAAATTGATTGTGAACACATAGATGCTTGTAAAGATGATCATTAACAGCATGTCTCATAGTAGTTGTACTAGTGCTTTGAAATGTGTTTGCTTTTTTAACAAACAGTAGTTCTAGCCTATAGTCAAAGTGCTGAAGTGACCTTTAAAGATTCTGTATTCAGATATATTGTCCTGTAGGAGTGTGTTTTTGGAGCCTCTAAATTAATGTTCTCCGTTTATACACACAGTCCCTGTTTTCAGTGGAGAACTTTGTCCATTACATGACTGTGTCCTTGGAAATGCTGATGAATGAGGTAATTTTTGAGATTTGGGCAGAATCTTTTTTTTTTTCTATCAATGATAGATTGAACTGAATGTACTGTACCATATATCTAAAATTGGTCAAAAGTGAAAGTAAGACTTTTACATTGTTATAAAAAAAAAATCAAATAAATGCTGTTCTTTTGAACTTTTTATTCATCAAAGAATCTTGAAAAAAGTTTTCACAAAAATACTAAGCAGCACAAAAGTTTCCATCATTAATGATAATCATAAGAAATGTTTCTTGAGCACCAGATTAGCGTATTAGAACAATTTCTAAAGGATCATGTGACACTAAAGACAGGAATAATGACAGTTATTTTGCCTTGTAGCAATAATTAACACAATTACTGTTTGTACTGTATTTTTGATCAAATAAATAAAGCCTTGGTAGTATATTTTTGAACATTTTCTGCAGGTGTGCTGGTGTGTTGGTTGATGTTGTACGTGTTCTGGATATTGAGGATGTGGGGGATGAGGGAAGTACAGAAACCCACGCCAGGATGTCTGCTCCAAAGGTACAGGAAATTAAATCAAGCTTTCAAAATTGAGAAAAGAGAGAAAATGGTGTCATGGATGATGACTGCACATGAAAAATGCTAGTCATTCTTTAACTGTCTTTAAATGTTGATGTGTAAGTGCTACAGGATCATTTCTCTCCTATCCAATGCTCTGATCTCTCCAGGTCATTCTGCTCCTGTCTGATAAATCCAGCTGCGGGATCTGCTGATCTGAAGGAGCTGGTTGGAGTCAACCTAGAATTCCAAGTGTGTTTGCTTTCACAGTTATCGATACAGTTATATAATGAATCTGTAATTTGCTGATATGATGCTGAAGGACATATCTTTCATCTCAGAAAGCACTGGAGCAGCTCTTGTACACTGACCGCTTCTTTAAGAATGACTTTGCTGTAGTTTTGCAGCCGTTCCTGAAACACGCAGATCCTCCAAGACTCCCTGTGAGTAGTGACCACTGACTGTTTACTAATTACTATAATTTATAGCACTTTGCTGCTAGTTTTACATTAAGGTTTAAATGGTAAAGTTTCCATTAAAATAGGAATCTGCTGTTCAGAATTTGTGCTTTATATTTTTCTCTGATTAGAACGGGAAGATTGACATGAGCTTTTTTACTCCGGACTGTTTCCAGTTTGCCTTTAAAGTTCATGATGAGTTGGCAATGGGGATTTGGAAAAGGGTGGTAACAACTTTAACTCTGAACAAAATCACAAAGCTCCAAAAAAAAAAGAATAAATAAAATAAAATAAAAACATAATTTAAAACATTTAGGATGTAAATAATATAAAATTAAGAAAATATTAAATGAAACAATTTAAAATATAAATATTATAAAATTAAGAAAATATATAATATAAAATAAAATGGAAAAGAAAACTGATTAAATAAAATAGTATAGAAAAAAATTAAACATCATTTTGATGAGCAGTGCAGCGCATTTAAGGCACAACAACTGATTATGTGTCATTGTCATACAGGCACAGAATGTCAGTCTAAAATCTTTTCTCTCATTTCTTGTGTGCCAAGTTTCAACTTGAGGGGGAAAAGTTCATGGTGGAGAGCTTTTCAAACCCTATTGAGCTCATTTGCCCCCCTGTGGTAAGACATGATTATAAGTGTAATCTTATTATGCCATTATGTCACTGTAATTACATGATGTGTTGGATTTTCTTGCTAATTCCAATGTTACATGCTTTAAATGTCTTTCATGCTCAAACGGACAAATCCCAGAGTCATCCGTACATTTACACCAGACCCAGTGCTGTAAAATCAGGCCCATCACTTCCCGTAATGCCCCAGTCAGCTGGCATCAGACTAACTGTTCTCTACCTCATCTTGGCTTTCCTTCCACTGTGGTTGGCTGTTAATCTGGCCTCCTTGTAGGACATCCATATGGAGTATCGTGGTACATCATGTCTGCCCACCCGATGTTCTACTTTGGCTGGATATCATTGCTTTGATGGTCTCTGAAGCACTGAGGATCTATTCTGTGACTTGAGCCACTGCAGGATGCTCCATGGTAAAACTGATAATGAGGGAGTAAAAGATAAATAAGTTATCAAAGATGAGCAGGAAATTGGAGTTGGCAAAATATGAAGGCTTGGTTACAGTCAATATCATATTTAATTGCTCTATAGAGTTGCAGTGGAAATGGGAATATTGAAACCTCAGAATAGAAAAATATATGCTAATGTGATGACCTTTTTTGATATACCCAACCAAAATAGCACAAGAGCAGGTGCAAAGCCACTTTTAGCTCAGCGTAATGTTGCTATAATAAATTTAGGTATGAAAGGTAACTGTGTAAGCTAATTCCGGATGGTTTGAATAAAATGGCCAGAGGTTATCCTGTAAACTCATTAATTAAGCCTGTGCAGATAAAAGAATTGATTGTTGAGTGAGAACAACTGTTTTGCTTCGAGAGCATGGTGAAAGTAAACTGTTTGAGAGCTTCTTAATGCCCGCAGTAATAAGATAATTGCTTTGGATGCTGCAACATGAGAAGTGCTTTTGGTCTTCTCAAATAAAGCTTTCAGTAGGGGCACTTACCTGTTTTCCTTCCTTTTTTTTTTTCTTTGAAAGTACGTTTTTACTTAAGATATGCTCTTTCTATACAGCTGAAAGTTCTTCATTACCAATCAAAGAACCCGTCTTTATAGTTGTACTTAAAGGTGTTTAGCAGCTCCTAAAGTTTTTTGGAAACAAACAAATAATTATAGCAATGGAATTATATTGGTGGTTTCTTCACATTTATGTAATAAATATGTTCATGTTTTGTCAGTCTGATTGTCTGCATTTGACCAAATTTAGCTGAGTGCTGCATAAATATTATTATCATTCAAAGCAGATGTGTTTTGATCCACTTTATACCTCAGAACTGTCAGTGTCTAGGATTGCTAATATTAGCCTGTGTTTCTGTTTAAAAGCCTTTTAAAAGAAGTACACAACAAAGAAACTATCTGCAGATGTTATATTTTGCCACAGGGAGTAATGTCTGTCATTAATGCTTAAAATATAATCTCATTCGGTTGATTATTTGCTATCCCTAAGATCACAAAAGTGAATTTAAGGCTTATTTGTGAATGTCCTGCTTCGCATATCAATTTACCTTTAATCAATTTATAGTTATGGACTGTTGTTTAGGAAGAGTAATATTTGAAATGCTTTTGGGGCTTTGTATTGTACATATATATTGATTTGCTCTCCTGTATTGACAGCTAATGCAAAACTATTGCCTTGATAAATATTAATAATGAAGATGTCTAAGAATATGTGGTAATGCTAATGGCGACAGTCTTCTCTCAGTAGTAAACCATAATGGGAGAGTTTTTTTTTTTTTTTTTTTTTAATTTTTTTTTAACTACATAATACATAAAATGTAATCTTGTCATTTCTAGAAAAGTAGTTATGCAAATTACTTATTTTGTTCAACCATGTACATTATAAAATATATCTGGTTGAATAAAACAGCAACGTTAAGTTTTAAATTTTTCCACAGGGAAAAAGTAGAGTTTATGCATTTTAATATAACTTAATATAAATTATTGCAAACCTCAGGAGCAAATGTGACATATGGTATTTTTTTTTTCTTTTTCAAACTGATGCAAACAGGAAGCAATACATTGTTTCCTCTCTGAAGGATATTAGATGCAATACAGCACAAGCACGTACTCATACTCCTACTGACTGTTCGATTTTCATTCAATTTTAGTGTGTCCAGAATAGAGAAATTGCATTATCTTCTCATTACAAATCAATGGTCAACATGTCTGCTGCCTTGAATTTCTTGCCTTTCTGCAATGTATCTGTTTAACTCAATATCATTTTCCCCAACAGGGGTAAAATGTGTAAACAACTGCTTCTAATGTGCACATTATCAGAGCCCACTAAGGTAGCCTATGAATAATATCATAAATGAAGTCTGATTGGCTCGTTTAGATGCACATTGAGTGGCTGATATATTATTTTCATGAGCCACAAGGACATTTATTCATGTATTGCAATTAACAAAGAAAACTTATTTCAATCAAAGCAACCTATTAAACATTAAAGAATGAGTGGTAAACAAATAATTAAGCTGAAACATTTTATCAGATCTGCACGTGAGGAGCTATAGCTAATGCTGTATAAGTAATTGCATGACGCTCTCCCGTATCTAATAATCTGCTTCCTGCTCACATGTACTCTCTTTCATCCCCTGCCACTCTCTTTCTAATGCATCTTTACTGTACTCAATAAATTAGTTGGTGAGGAAATCACATATGGTTCCCCTGAGGTCCATCATTTACTGTATGCCCATGTTTAATGCAGTCCCTTTTCTAATTGAATTACTTTCTGTATTAAATAGCAGGCGCTACTGACTGACTTCTGTTTGGTATTCAGCAAAACGATTCATGCCAAACAGCCAGCTTCATTAGGGAACAAATGACTACAATGTGATGTTTTTTACTTTATTTTAGTGGAAATCATGATCTTGATGTGCTCAAAGCCATTTTATTTGAGTAATGCTTGGGATCTTGATGAACTTCAAATAATAAGACATCTGTGTGGGTGATATATCTGATTGACATCAGTTTCCTAAAGCAGTTTTGACCCAAATTATATTTTGGGCCCTTCCTTGATTATAAATTTTGATTTAAAAAAATAAAATAAAAATTAAGCTACAGCCTTGTTTTGAAATGCCTAGATTTGGAGTTTCAGGTAAGGGTGATGTTGTAATAAGAAGATGCTTATGCTTTTGCTTGCCTTTAGTCTCAAGCAGAATATTAATAGGTTAAAAATCAGATAAAGCTTAATGATGTGATGCATTTTAAATTGAGAAAAATGGGGGGGGGGGTTAATGGGGGGGGGGGGGGGTATTTATTCAGACGACCCAACACACCCTTCTACAAAATATGGGACCCCAAATATTGAAAAGCATTGTGTATATTGTGAATTATTACAAAGTATAAATAATACATTTAAATAATTCAGCAAAATGTATGAAATTAGAGTAAAAGCAGTTGTTTGCATCCGTATATGCATATAATAATAATTAATATTATTGTAAACTTTTTGCCTATACTATTTAGTGGATGGTGAACTAAGCAGCTGTATTTCATACTGATGTCATTTCCTCTCCATCAAGTCTCCTATATAAAGGCGGCATCGCTGCGGTAGTGAGTAGTGACATTGAGGCGTTGTGATCCGGCGAAACAAATAATAGCAGGCGCCTTTTGCGCATAATGCATCCATAAATCAGCCAGTGTTTTCATTCACTCCGAGGGAAGGAAAGTACTAACGTTAATTCGCTTTCCTCTTTCACGACGGTTCATCACTTTTAAACAGAACGGTTGCCTGCACTTCGCAATACGAAAATGATCGCACGAGGATGCGCTGGTCTCGTGTTGCTGGTGAATTTTGGTAAGTGTGCAAGATGTACAAATAACCACGTAACGTGTTAAGTTATTGTGGGAATACTTAGTGGCATTTTGGATGATGTATTGATTCTGTTGACTGTACATTTAATACATGTGAGCTGTGCAATGTCTCTGTCAGCACCAAGGACAGCGGATTAAACACTTGTGAGGAGCACAAAAGGCTTTTCACATTTGACAACGAAATCGTGGTTTATCTTGTTACATGCTTTACTGTGGCAATACTTCGTCTTTAGTAATTAATCATCTTAGAGATTTCGCATTGTAAACCCGGGGTTAACGTTCTTATTTACATAGGCTATCTATAAAGTCATTAACATTAATTAGACAATACAGCAAGCGACCAGTTTTGATAACCCGCATGTCTACTGTATCTGTGTAAATCTCCCCACGTAGATCCACACTAGTTGATTTCTAACCTACCGTTTACCGTCGTTGTTAGCAGCGCGTGAAAGTTTACATGAATTTTAATGAGATGAGCTCTGAAGCAGTTTATGATTGGTTGTCTGTTGCTAAACGACTTGCCTACCTTTGTTACTTACCCAAAAGATTAAAACTAGATTTCACCCAGGGTTAAAAAAAGAAGACATTTAGTTAACCCAGGTTAAGTATAGGTTGATTTGTTATATAATAATAATAATAATTATTATTATTATTATTATAGCATTGTGTTTTTGCTTATCAAAGCTATCTGTCTATTTCTAGTCTTCTCGGTACCTGTCTCTCCAGGTCACATGGATGATAAGGATGTGAAGGTATGAGTTTATAAATCACTGTCTTAATAAACAAAATGTTTGAGTTTAGCTTCACTACTGTACAGTATTATTTTAATGTGTATTTGGAGCAGCCTTTTGGACCATAAGGATGCACAGAATGGCAGCAGCCATAGTCCATGTTGTCAGGAAGTGTGGAGGAAAGCAGCATAAGTGAGACAGTGACTCAACAACACGATTTCAATTTAGTGACAGCTGGTGCCATGTGTGCTTACTCAGATGAGGCTACCAACTACAGATGACTGCAAACTGTGCTTTTTAACTACTCTATGATGAACTGAATTTAAACTTAAATTGAAGTTGGGTTGCGCTCATTTAACTTAGCTGAGCTGGTCACATGTTTCTTTCTTGTCCTTGCTGATGAGAAACGCCTTAAGAGAGGGTCTGTTTTGACACTAGAAAATTCAGAAATGTGTGCAAATCTGAAGTATTGGGGCCATGTCAAGTTGCAAACAGATGCAGTTCTTCTCTGTAAAATTATAATGCCATTTCAGCAACACTTTGGCCTTACTGAGAGAGGCTGTTTTTCCCTGACAGCAGAGAAATGTTTGACTTTGGGGCAATATGGCGCCAAACAATACACAGAGACAGGCGAGAGAGTTGAAAGCACTGAGGAGGAAATGACATTGATTGAAAGTGAAATGTAAGACAGTAAGGATGGCTAGATATGGGGGGTTTGAGATATTGTTGGCATGCTGCATCTCTGTCCTCTGTCACATTGATCTCATGAGTGTGTGGAGTCCATATATACACACTACCGTTCAGGATGCATTACATTTATTAAACACATATTTGAAAGGATCATGTGACACTGAAGACTGGAGAAATGGCTTTTAAAAATTCAGCTTTGCCATTGCATGAATAAATTACATTTAAAAAAATATTCAAATAGAAATATTATTTTAAATTTTAATAATATTTTACAGTATTACTTTTTACTGTATTTTTAATAAAATAAATGCAGCCTTGATGAAAATAAGAGACTTCTTTCAAAAACATTTAAATAAGTCACCAACACCTAATTTACAAAATAGTTTAAAAATGTCCAGCCATTTCCTGTCCTGATCTTTCTCTGTCTTTGTTTAGGTGATGAAGTGTATTGTGGAAGTAATTGCAGATGCTCTGTCCAAGCCTCATCCCATCCCAGTGTCCCAGGACTGCCTTGAAACCCTCAGCGCTGGTGAGTGCCTGTATTAGTGACACCTGGACTACTATTATTTCCATATATTAATCTGCACTTGGGTGCACTTATTCCTTATCATCAGCAGTGCCTTTTCCGATATGATCAATATATGCCATCATTGCTGGTGTGAATACACGTTTCTTATAGTCGAAAGTTAAAGGGAGAGTTCACCCAAAAGAAAATTGTTATTAATTACTCACCCTCATGTAGTTCCAAACCCGTAAGACCTTAGTTCATCTTTGGAACACAGTTTATGGTTGGAGGAATCATAGTGTGAAGTTTTGGCGTGCACTGTTCAGTGACATTTCAGGGTCTTTTTCCTTAATACTTTAATAGTTAGAAAATCAATCATTCTATTAGCAAGCCAGGTATTGTTTCTGAGATGACGCGTACAACAGTGAAATCAAACACCCTGTGAGAGGCTTACACAATGAGTCTAGTGAAGGACAGAGACTGACAGAAGGAGGAGGAGGACCGATAATTTGAGAAAAGCAGAATTTAATTAACACACTGTCAAATATTATTATTATATTATTTATTATTTAAAAATAAATATTTTTAACAGGAAAAGTATATAAAATTGTGATACTAAAAAAAATTACTTAACTGTTAGTTACCTTATCAAATACAGTAAAATTATGTTATATTATAGATAATAATAACAACAACAACAATAATAAGATAATTATTATTATAACATTAATTTTAAAAAAGTTAAAAAAAAAGTTGATTTAATTTGAATCTTAACAAAATATTGTTACAATTATAATTATTATATTTAAAAAAATAAAAAGTATTAATCACCTTATATAGAATTAACCACTTTATGATTCATAGGGAAACGGACATTCTCAAGATTCACTGTTTAAACCCACCTTTTTATTATTAATACAGTAAGAAAAATAATTAAATGGTTCAAATAAGTTAGTGTATTAAAATTGTATTATTAAAAAGACATCACAGTTAACTAAAACTAAAACTGAAAAAACATAAAAATTAATACTTGAAATAAAATAAATGTTAATTGAAATAAAATGTGTATATATATATATATATATATATATAATTGTTTGTTTTTATTTTAGCCAGTTGCCAAGGCAACATTTCTCATTTAGTTTAACTTGATGCACTAAAATAACTAATGATAAAATAAGACTGATATACGGACACCAAAATGCCATCCCCTAATGCTTGTCCATTATATGTCAATTCTGTATTTTTTTGCAGTAATATTCTGGCTACCACAGCTGTCAGTTTTCTATCCTAATTTTAACAGATTGTGAAGAAGTTTGGCAGAGAAATAAGGCGACAGACATTTTGAGAGAGAGTAAGGAGTCGAGTGAATAGCATAGCCACAGAGTGAGCAGCCGACTCTGCATTCACTCTTTGTCGGTCAGCAGAAAAGGAAAAGCATGACTCAACGTTAATTCAACGCAAATCTCTCCTCTCCCCTTTTTTATTGCTTTCACTTTCTTTCTTCTCTCTCAGTGGGCCTGATGATTAATAGTGCTGCTCAGGAGAAGGCTGTACATTTCAGGGCAATTAATGCAAATAATGTAAAAATAAAGTAAAGTGCTGACTGCAAAAAGTAGGGTTTGGAGTTTGGAACTGTCCGTGAGGTGTACTGTGTATTTTCCAGATGAGAGGCTTGTGAGCATCCTGCGCCACCGCAGCTTTCTTCAAGAGCTGCAAGATATCGCTGTGGAAGGTAAGAGGCAGATGCTTCAGATCCGATTGGGACAGCATGAACCAACTCTCTTTCCTATGGAGAAATGCTAATGGCAGCAGAATGATAGTTGGCTGCTAATGGCTTTTTTGGCAGCAGTAGGTCATTTGAAATGTAGAGCAGATAATTGTATACCACTGCTGATGAACTCTGATAGAGAATCCATAGATTCTGTTTTATTGCCAAGAAGCTGCTATGTCCACTTGTGACTGTGTTTCAACCAAATTGCTTCTCAGGAGCCAGTGAAAGAGCACAGAAACACCTAGGAGACACACCTGATCATGTGACCAGCCTCTCCAGAGACATGAAGAAAACTGCAGGTGAGATGAATCCACTTCTTAATTGCTACATGACTCTATGCTAGTTCGTTACATCTTTCTTTATATTCCCATACAGAAATGTCATATATGCCATATATGTTACCTATAAGGTGATTTGTATGGTATAGATAAATGTTAATATATTGTTCCAATTTCTAATAGGTGTCACGTTTTTACTTCTTATGACAATATATGGTCATTTAATATATATGACCCTGGACATCAAAACCAGTCTTAGGTGTCAATTTTTCGAAATTGAGATTTATACATAATCTGAAAGCTGAATAAATAAGCTTTCCATTGATGTATAGTTTGACAATATTTGGCCGAGGTACAACTATTTGAAAATCTGGAATCTGAGGGTGCAGAAAAATCAAAATACTGCGAAAATCGCCTTTAAAGTTGTCCTAATGAAGTTCTTAGCAATGCATATTACTAATCAAAAATTAAGTTTTGATATATTTACGGTAGGAAATGTAAAAAAATATCTTCATGGAAAATTATCTTAACTTAATATCCTAATAATTTTTGGCATAAAAGAAAAATCAATCATTTTGACCCAAACGATGTTTTTGGGCTATTGCTAAAAATATACCCCAGTGACTTAAGGCATATATATATATATATATATATATATATATATATATATATATATATATATATATATATATATATATATATATATATATATATATATATATATATATATATTACATTTGCATATGGGTTGTTGTGTGTATTTATTTATTTATTTGTGACCCTGAACCACAAAACCAGTCTTAAGTCGCTGGAGTATATTCCATTTTCCATGAAGATATTTTGTAAATTTCCTACCGTAAATATATATATAAAAAATTGATTAGTAATATGCATTGCTAAGAATTCATTTAAACAACAAGCGATTTTCTCAGTATTTTGATTTTTCTGCACCCTCAGATTCCAGATTTTCAAATAGTTGTATTTCGGCCAAATATTGTCAGATCCTAATGAAACATACATCAATGGAAAGCTTATTTATTCAGTTTTCAGATGATGTATAAATCTAAATTTTGAGAAATTTACCCTTATGACTGGTTTTGTGGTCCAAGGTCACATTTATTAACTTTTATGTGCAGACTTATACATACTTTGCATATACGCGAAAAAAGAAAACATGCTAGCATTGCTTTTCACCCTTCGAAGTACAGTAGACAGTCATCCAGTACTCTCAAAGAACATTTTAGTGTGAATCACTGTGTTCTGCTCTATAGAGCTGCACTTTGCAGCATTCTGACAGAATCAGGGCAGAGGGCACATCTGTCTCTTTAGTATGAATTGTTTTTTGTTTGTGAAATTGCACACTACCAGTGGTATGATCCTGAGCTTGTAAAACTTCTTATGCCCACCACACAGGACTTCTGTTTAAGTATGTCATAGCTCAAGTCTGTGGGCACAAATGTGTGGGTGCTAAATATCATTTGCTAGTGTCAGACTCAAGTAAAACACTGATTATGTTTTAAACTACCCCTTAATTTGTGAGTGGGTTGTTGTCAGTGTACTTTTCATTTGACCGCATCCAAAAGTGCTGACCTTGAAAATTGTGTCATCTGTTTCTATCATTTGTTTGCATTAAAAATACATTTTCATCCTAAGCAGTGCATCCAACTCGACTCATATAAAGCCATGTAACTCTCCTTATTCAGGGAGGTAAGCAGTCAGTGGTCACAATGTGACCTTTTTCCTGAGGTTAACATATTGGGAACACACCATCTATATGTTCTTTTGCAAGTACTGCACTGCTGAGGTCAGACAGATTGATCCAAAGAAAAAACATTTAAACAGTCTGTTCCACTTCCATTAAAAGGCAGTGTAGCAGAATTCATCACAAATGAATCAAACCTAAAGGCTTAGAACATCAAGACCTGAAAGAAACAGAAACCAATCTCAATAAAAGAATAACACACATTATTTAATAAATGCTGAAATTAACATTAGCTAAGATTAATAAATGCTGTAGGAGTATTGTTCATGCTTAGTTCATGTTAATTAAAGTAGTTAACTAATGTTAACTAATGAACCTTATTGTAAAATGTTACTGAGGAATCAAAGTTTCCTAAAAGAAAAAAAATCTTAAAATATATCACATTATATTTCATATATGAATCAAACCTGAAGGCTCTGACCTGAACCAAATCCAGTCTGAATAAAAGAATGTCACACACTATATTTTTCACAATTATTTATTTATTTGTTTGTTTGTTTTCATATATGAATATATTAATTTATTATAATATATGAATGCACCAGAAAGCTTTGAACGAACACAAATCTGAATAAAAGAATAACACTATATAATTAACGCTTTACCATCCTACAGATGATCAGTCAATGTTGGTTGCCATGGATAAACCAGAAGAAGATGCACAGAAGAGAGGAGCAGGAGAGAAGAGCTCCAGAGAGATGGAGGAGACAGAGCAGGAGTCTCAAAAACTGAACCAGATTGCTGAGGAAGAGGAGCGTGAAGAAGAAGATGAGAGTCTTGGCAAACACATTTCCAACATAAACTCGGAGCAGAAGAGAGAGTCACAGGAGGAGGAGAAACAAGAGGAGAAGAAACACTCCAGCTTGGAAAAGGAGAAGGAAAATGATCCGGTTTACCATAAAGATGGTAATGATGAATGCGATATGTGGCATGCTATATGTACTACTTTCTGAGTTTATCTTTGAGTTGAAAGCCTTATTCATTATGATATGATGTAACAAGCAATATTCTGACTGTAGATTAGGTGTAATGGTAACGCATGACCGGCCTGGGACCTCTCAAATTCAGGGACCTTCTGCTGAGAAGCTTGTGATGGCTCGACACCTGGAAACAAGCCACTGCAGATGTACAACTGATGGATGAATAGTGCTTGAATGTGTGCCAGAAAATTCTACCACAATGTGAAATACACAAAGAAATGAGAAATGTCACTTGTTCCAGACTCCTCCACAGAGCCAGCAGAACACAATGATGTTCAATACTACTAGATTTTCTGATTTATTCCGAATCTGACACTCTTGATTAAATTAATTTTCAATTAATTTCATTCCAGTTTGATTCATTTGGGTGTATTCCAGCTATAATGTCCACTTTGCTTAAACATGAAAAAAAAAAAAGATCTCTCTGCTAATGCTGTAAATAACACAAGGCAGTGTTTCAAACTGATAGCTTTTTAAAATGTTTAAATATTTATTAAAAGAACTGACTCAAAAGAGCCATTAATTTCAAGAATCAGACTACACTGATTGTGCTGTATGTTTTTGATTCACTACCAGCTCATAAGAGTCATTATGAGCATCAAACATCTCAAAATTGTTATTTGGCCAGTACATTTGTGACATGGCCTCAAAGTCCATGATCAGGTGTGAACAGCTTTAAGCCCAGCAGATAGTGCTCCCACTAACGATTTGTCACTCGCCTACATGATCAATAGCAACATATTCACTACTCCTTGAAAAGTGTGACTATGAGTAACAGGGATGTCCATTCAGTTCATTTAACAGACACTAACTTATTTCGCTGAAGAGGTTGGGAATAACAGCAGGACACCACAAGGTTAAAAAGAGTCAGGAGGGATGGGGAATGAGGATTGATAGTGGAATTTAGCAGTGTTTCATGAACAGGACGGTGTGACAGTGACTTCTTCTATGAAATGAAATCCATGCTGCACTGTGGCCTGCTGAATTGATTCAGTAATTGATGCTGGAGGCCATCCAGATCAGCCAGCTGCCTGTGGCTTGTTAAAAGTGGCCCTCAGATCTCAGAGGAACTTGGTGAAAAACATTTTAGGTTAATTTGTTTTAGTGTGTTTGTTAATAGAAGCAATGATTTGGGAAACTGTGTTCATTAGTACAGATAGAAGGACAGGACAGGGGCTTATATTTCAGGATAAGAGGCATCAAGCAGTGAGCCGTGAGCTGGCAAGAGTAAGCTTTTCATTTAGAAGAGTGCTGGGTTCGCTGATGCTGCACTGAAGTAAATGTGTGTGTGTGTGTGTAGAATAATGAAAGAGAAGACACTGAGATAGAGAAAATAGAGAAGATACAACATAAAAATGATAACTTTGTTCCATTTCCACACTTTGTTCCAGCCACAGATGATCATGAAGCGAATCCCGACGTGAAACAGTCCATCATGGAGGACAGCAAGGAGCACAAGGGAGCTGAAACGGAGAGAACACATTCAAAAGAAGAGCAGGAAGAAGAGGAGGAGAAGAAAAGAGAGGTTGGAGTGAAGCGCTGGAGTCGTGTGAGAAAATTGTCCCATAAGAGAGTAGAGGCAAGCCCAAAACTGGATGAGCACCGGGAAGCACCACACCACTCTAAGGAGAGAGAAGATCAAGAGGGGGAGCTGTGGAGGAGCCCAGAGGAGCAGGAGCTGCAGCTCATGGCACAAACTCAAGCACAGGACAAACGAGATGAAGAGGGCAGCGGCAGCAGAAAGACAGGGGTATGAAACTTAGTTGCTCTAACCTGTTTTCTTAAAGGTTAAAAAGGTTGTGGAGCACAAAAGTAGAATTTTCTGAAAATTCTTCACACGGCTCTTTCAGTGAATCCATGGTTCATTGTGACCATGTTGGTCAAGCTCCAAAAAGGACAAAAACAAAAACCATCATGAACATTAAAATAGTCCATATGACTCTAAATCATCTGAACTCATACTATAGTTTTGTATAGATATTTTAAATTTAAACTGTTTTAAACTGCAATGTAAAACTACATTTTAACAGTTTCAAATAAGTTTAAGGCATCACATATTGTACAGTATGAAAAACTATTATTCATTTTGATAGTCAACAGTTTGATCATTTTTTTTTCTTTTTAAGTATTAACTTTGAGTGATGACAAAGGTAATCTAAATGTAAAAATAGGGGTAATGAACATGCATAATCGAATGACCAACATCGGCCAGTATATTTATTTGTAATTCTTTAATATCGGCAGATTTTTAGAGAATTATTCCTTGATGCTCAGAAAATGGGGTCAGAATGTTTTTGTGTGTGTATGTGTGTGTGTGTTTAAAGAAATTACTGAAAGTTAGAAGTTAGAAGAATGCTTAAATTCATCAAAACTTATCATAAAGACATTTACAATGTTAGAAAATATTTCAAATAAATGCTGTTCTTTCAAACTTTCTGATGATTAACGAATCTTGAAAAAAGGCATCACAATGTCCACAAAAATATTAAGCAGTAGAACTAGTTTCAGAAGTGATAAGAAATGTAAAAATCAGCATATCAGAATGATTTCTGAAGAATCATGTGACACTGAAGACAGGAGTAATGGTTGCTGAAAATTCAGCTTTGCCAGCATAGGAATAAATTACATTTTAAAATGTATTAAAACAGAAAACAGTTATTTTAAACAATTAATTTTACAATATTATACATGCAAATAAGAAACTTATTTAAAACAATTTTACTGACCCCAAACTTTTTATTATGTATGTATACGTGTAAATGTTCATAAAGCATTTAAAAACTCATTAATGGCCTGAATTTCTCTCTTTTGTCATCAGGATGCTGAGATTGAAAGTCTGGCTGCCATTGAGTCTGAACTGGAGAGTGTGGCTCAGAAACTTCATGATCTGAGACGAGGCTGAGCCGCTCCAGCTCTTCTCTTTCCACTTTGCCCTTCATCTCTCCTTCAGTAGAAAGGCATGTTAACTGGAGATGAGGCTCTCACCCTCTTGCTCAGTCCACAGCAGTGCAAGCTCTTATCTCAGCGCCGCAGATTCTCAGCTCATTCCCTCCATGTGTAAAATGAAACCTCAAAGTAACTCCTCTGATGTCAAACATTCAGAGGTCCCTTCACTTTTTCTCCCAGCTCCTCCGCTTTGCTTTATTGTGCTTGTTTCCTGATGAAATTTGGGCATTGGAGTACACTTAATGTAAAACATATGCCACTGTGAATTATCACACTAGGTTGAAATTTTAATATACATAAGGCTACAAATCTGAAAGGTTGCTCCTGATATTATGGAGTCTTATGATCCGTAGGCAATAATGTTTTTATTAGATATGGTGACACTGTTATTAAATGCTTTTTGGGATTCAAGAAAATAAATAAAGATCAAAAACAAGTGTTTCGAACTGATTCCACGCAATGTGCAACGTGTGCTTCTGAACTAAAGCTCAAAGCGTCCCATACAGCAGAGAAACAATCAGTCAAAGAATTCTCATAGCTTAAGTTTGGTTTTATTGTCCGTTTCATTCTTTAATGTTTTTAGAGGCTTTTTTTCTGTCTCCAAAAGAAAGAAAATTAACATATTTACAAAGTATACATCATGTTCAAGTATAACGTAATTGGCAAAAAACAGACTAACAAACAAATTACACTGTCAGAACGGCAAGTTTAACATTTATCAATCATACTGCAAAGATAATTCACCCAAAATGCAAATTCTGTTATCATTTGCTCACCTTCATGTCTTTCCAAACCTGTGTGAATTTAGTTTCTCTGTGAAACATAAAAAATGATATTGAAAAATGACTTTCATTGTCAACAAAAACAACTGAAACATTTTTCATATCTTCTTTAGTGTTCCACAGAAGAAAGATTGTCATACAGATTTCTAAAGACATGAATTTAATTTTTGGGTTAACTTTTATTGGGTGAAGTTTGTTAATTTTCTTTTTCAATCAATGCAATGCATAACCCCATACAATCTCATAAGCACCTGCCAGATGCTTACAAGGTTTTCAGACCATTCAGATATGAAATGATAAGCCTTAAAAAATCTTACTCTTCAGTCTTTTTAAAAAAGCAAGCAGAGCTGCCCTTGCTATGTTTTAAGAGATTAAATACCAGCAGATTGCTTCAGACAGCATTAAAGGTCTTCAAGCTCTCTCATTCAGCCAGTATTTATGATACGCGGCAAGCAGAGAGGCCTTAGTGCCAGCTGGACACTTATTTAAATAGTGCAATGTCTTACACCCAAATCATGACACCTATTTTCCTTTCAAGTAACTCATCAGTATATTAATATCAACAATATTTTTAGTTCCTCCCATGAACCCCTTGTTCTGCGAATCAAGTTCAGTCCAACATTCATAAAAAAAATCTAATCATGTACATTTCCAAGATCAGGTCACCCTTTCCAAATAGGAAATTAAATAAATGAGTACACAATCAATACACATTCAATCATATTCTACACAATTCACATTTGGCACAAAGGAATTTTCTACACACCTACCCTTTGATAAGCGTTCATTTGTTTTGTGAACAGTAATGAAATATTCTATTGCATTGGCTCTCTGTGTCACTGCGAGGATGTCTCCGCTGCTAAACTGGATCTGCTGTGGTGGTGAAAGTTTGGAGCCATGCAAGTGCCGCCACAACTCAGTCCCTGATGGGGACCCTTCTTTATCCCCTCGCTGTCCATCAACCAACTGCTTTCGCTTCCCAGCATGCCACAGTGCATCCCGCAGGCCACAGATGGGCTCTGTGCTATCCCATTCACTCTCGGATGACCGCACGCCGCTCCGTTTGAAACCTGACCTTGCAGGACGCTGGTGATATGACTCAACAGGCCATCGAAAAACTCTGGGACTCCCTCATAACCTGGGCGAAAAATAAAGGTGGTTTTAGAAAACAGTAGTTAATGGGTTTCTTGTGACTGGTGCTGAGAGGCAGATTTATAAAAGGAAGATATCATCTGTTGTCTTACTCCTGCAGTGTCATGGGACTCACTGGATGTACCACTGAGAGATATGAAAGTGCTGTTCCCTGCTAGATACACAAGATCACCATGGCAACAAGCAGAGAGAAAGCCAGGTGGCTTTTAAACATACTGAGAAAACACAGCTGTGTCTGCAGATACTATTAGAGTCTTGAAATCATGGGCTTCAAATGTACTTTTTTCCATCCTTCTACAATGTTTTACACCTCCTTTTGGGACTTAAGCTGAACAATGATGTAGAGCTGAACCAAAATACCTTTATAGAGTGAGCAGAGTCTATTTAGTGTGATGGAGAGCCACAAAATGTTCTACTATATAACACAAAGGCTATATATATATATATATATATATATATATATATATATATATATATATATATATATATATATAATATATATATATATATATATATTAGGAGTTAATAGAACTTGTGTAGACTACAGTGAAAGAAAAGACAAATGCTGTGATTATCTTTTATTTATACCTTCATTGTCTATATTCTCTAGTTTGTTAATCAGTGTAGTATATGTTGTGTTCGGAGTGTTTGGTAAAAGCGTTCAGTGAAATGGCTGATTTGTCAGACTTCCAAAAAGAACAAATCTTGCTGAAGCATCTTTAACAGCTTGACAGCCCAGTCTTTGGTGTTTTAAGAATAATAGTCTGTATGATTATGACTGTATAATCAATCGTGTCAGCGAAGAAGAATAGTAAGTGAAAACCCAAAGTAAATAATAGGGGAAAACACAACAGAAAACAACTGGACAGTTGAAGAATCAAGGTGAACTTTAACGTCTGCTATGGCCAAATAAATCAGCTGACTTAAATACCATCAAACCACAGTGGATAGTTTTAGAAAGAAAAGTGAGAAGCAGATTTCCGCCAACATCATAGAAGCAAATGACAGATGTTTCTGTAGATGACATTCCACCAGAGTTTTAATGGCAAATGTTAGTAAAACACCTTTATACATCAAAATTGTATTTAAGCAATACAATCACAAAAAAATACCTCTTCATTACTCTACACTGACACCATGTGGTTTGTTGGCATTACTGCACTTACTGTTTTTTTGTTTGTTTGTTTTTTTAGAGTTCAGTGCATAAAGATAAGATAAAAATATTGCCCAGTCAAAGGATTATGAGGAACTGCACATGCCTGGGAATGCGTTGATGTCGATGACGGCGTGCTGGCCGGTCTGGTTGTTGATGATGATGTCAATCCCAAACAGAGAAATACCAAGGGCCTGTCGTAACCTTCTGGAAATTTTCTGAATGACATCATTGCTGGGCTCCCGGTACTGGCCCTCCATGCTGTCCCTCTAAAGGAAACCAGAAAAGGGACAAAAAATATGAAATGTTTGTTGAACATGTACAGCTATTCATTGTGAATGCCAATGTTTCTTATTATTCTAAATGAATTGAAACAATTTAAGAATTTCATGTGAAAGATGACACATACATTTAATAAGGTTAGTGTAAAAATGTCCATATATAATGACAACCGTTTTTTTTATATATACAGCAACTCATTTCTACCTCTTTCCAGTCACAGAGCACTTTATTTTGAAAGAGTTGTTTAAGTGGGAGAACATCTGTAACTTAGTCCAGATTGGGGGAAATTGTAATGTTTAATAATTGATTTTATTATGTATTTTTTTTTTTTTTTTTTTGATTAAAAAAGTAGATTTTTGTTTGTATATGCTGTCAATTATAGTTCTTAGAAAGAAATCAGAATTGGCAGGTCAAACTTAAAAAAAAAAACAAAAAAAAAAAAAACTATCGGCTAAGAAAATGGCAATCGGTGCATCTCTACTTTTTAGTTATACACAAACATTTGATACATTAATTTAGATATGAACAGGGCTGTATTTTAGATTAAAAATAAAATAAATGTCTAAACATTAAACAATGTCTAAACATTGGGTTTTGTTAATGTTTCCAGGTATTTAAGCCAAACAGTGTAATTTTTCTTGGCTTGGAGAGGTTAAAGCAGTAGTTGAGTTATATGATGCATGTTGACTTACGCAGGTCAGGTCAGAAGAGGACTCTGGTTTGGACACATGATGACTGTTGAAAGATATTGCTCTCCTGTCTAGAAGATGAACAACACAACTTGTTCAGTTTTCAAAGAAATATTTACACTTCTTTCCAGAAATTTGGGGTTTAGCAAGATAAAAATAAATAAATAAATAAAAACTTTTGTCAGCAAGGACGCAATAAATTGATCAAAATATTAAACAGAGAGCACAACAGTTTTCAACATTGAAAATAATAAGAAATGTTTCTTGAGCAGCAAATCAGCATATTATAATGATTGTGTGATACTGAAGACTGGAGTAATGACTGCTGAAAATTCAGCTTTGCTAACACAGGAATAATTTACGTTACGTTATATTGAAACAGAAATATTCAAATAGATATTGTAATAGTGTTTGACAATATTACTGTTTTTACTGTAATTTTTATCAAATAAATACTGCCTTTAAAAAAAATCCTAACCCAAACTGCTGAACAGTAGTGTATACATAATAAATGTTATTTTTTTTTTTTTAATTCTTTTTTTTGTTTTTTTGATATATTTTTTTTGTGTGGAGAAATATCCAAATTTTTGTTTTTGTCTTTTTGTAGTTTTTGTGAAAAAAATGTGACAACTCTCCAACAGTGAGTGTGATTGGCCTTCGGGTTGCATACAATTCACCAAACCACACTGGCATCTGAGACCAAAATCTTTGAGATGCTTATTTAATAAATACCAAGTCAAAGACAAAATAAACCATTCCTCTGTAAGAGAAGGAAAGGGTCTAAACATCAGCAACATGTGTTGACAGAATGGTCTAGAAGGCTGGGAGGCCCTCGCCATCACACGGACTTGCTCACGAGTGCCATTAATGTCAATCTCACTTTGTTTCTGATACAGCTTTCAAACATAAGGTAACCTTATAAAAAGTTCCAGACTTAGTGTGTTTGTTAGGATATATGCTTGTGTGGATGGTTAAAACTAGCCGAAAGAGTCCTGACATCTACGTTTCTCACCTGGCACCCTATAAAGTGTTTTTATTGGCTTTGATGCCGCCTGGGGAACTAGTGTCCCATGTGTGACGCACACAGAGTGCAATTTACAGATTTGTCTTTATTTCTACATGAACGTAAACCTTGATGAATGCAAAGTAGTGCATAAAAAACTATAGCCTATTCACTATCCTTCAAAAGTATGTCGTTGAAAGAAGTCTCTTATGCTCACAAAGACTACATTTATTTGATACAGTAATATTGTAAAATAATATATTAAAAAATGTAATTTATTCCTGTGATGGCAAAGCTAAATTTTCAGCAGTCAGTGTTCCAGTCTTCAATGTCACATGATCCTCCAGAAATCATTCTAATGTGCTGATTTGCTCAACGATGCTCAAAGTTACAGTATATCAATGTTGAAAATGCTGCTTAATATGTTTGAGGAAACATGATCATTTTTCAGGATTCTCTGAAGAACAGAAAAACAACAGCATTTATTTGATATCAAAATCTTTTTTGTCTTTACTTGCACTTTTGATCAACTTAATGCATCCTTGCTGAATAAAATTATGATAAAAAGTGTTTTTGTGACTATAATTTTTTGCAGTAGTGTATTTAGCACTAAGGAAAATCTATGGAAACCATTTTACTTTGATTTATGATTCAAATGTAAAGCACAATATTTCTAAACAAATTCCATTCATCAGATACTTTGAACCATCTATCATAGGGATGTTGTGTGACTCAACTGACCTGTGGGTCCAGATGGGAAATTTCTAATAGAGGGCCGCTGCACCACACTGTATGCCTCTCCCACTACAAAAACCTTATACAGCACTGCGTTATGGTTGATAAAGCTCTGGATGACACATGGGGGCTTGATGTCGTTCAGATCTTCCTCACTGAAGATGATGGCCATCTATTGAGCAGAAACCAAATCAACATCAGGTTAATAATTAACATGAAATACACAGATACTTATTGTGATCTTGAAATGTGAAGGTGCAAATGAGAAAAGTCAAATACAATGTATGGACTGTACTTTCATGACACTAACACTTCCACACCAAAACCCCCTCAATCCATGTATGTTCCTTGTCTTTCCTTTAGCTAAGTAAACCAGTGTGCTCACAGTCATAAAACACATGACCATCAACATGTTTGCACAAACACAGTCGTGTAGCAGTCTGTAGTGACACATTAATCTAGTACGCCCCTCATTGTCAACACTGTAAAACAGAGTTACTAATGTCTTCAAGCAGTATTCTGAAGGAATGTGAGTGATCGGAGACTTTGCCTTTACATTAGTTACAGAGAATCAAAGATATGGTCACCACAGCAACGGAGGCTGCACCCCTGTTAATCATCCACAAGGATAGCAGGGTTACGTGTGATTCAGAACAATGAGAGCTTCACATTCACTCTCTCTTTATGCGATACGTGTCAAAATACTGTGCAATTGATGTGGTTTTTATTTATTTTTTTAGCTTTTTTTTTAGTATCACACTTTCAAGGCAACTGAAATGAATCACTGTGGCCTTTATGAAGCAAAAGTGGCCACAGCATGGTTGAAATATCAAAGAAATATAATGTGTCTGTTTTTATTAATACTACTACTACTGCTACAACTAATTACACCTTTCAGTTCCCTAGCTTTACTAAAATAGAAATCCTGCATGAAAAATGTTGATACTCAAGCCCAAAAGTAATAATTCTAATGAGACACCACTTAACATAAGACATTATTGACTAACATCACGTAGCACCTCTTATGTAATGGATCTATATAGCACTGTGTTCTACAGCACTTATCTCCTGCTCATTATGTAAGATATGAAAAATTGCACAGGTTACAGAAGAGTAAAGTCTCTTACCTCATGGGAGTTGATGCCATGTGCTACCTGGGTTTTGCAGACTGCAATCAAACAAAAATAGCGTGAAATGTGGAAATATGAGAGAAAATATATAAGAAAAAGCTTTTTTGAAATCTGAAACCCCTTTTCTGAATTAGATGAGCCGAATCTATGTATGTAAATGGTCATGAAGATTACTGGTGATTTTAAATGACATGAACTTACTGAAGGGAAATGTGATTCCATGTTTCTGAAGCTGCTCCAGAGTCTCAGTGCCACATTCACTCTTGAGGACCATGAACGGAGGTGAGCAGATTCTGTCATCTACAGAAAACACACATGAGCAGATGCGGATCTATTAAATTATTTAATAATTCATAAAAAAATGCATTTCATACATATAATGACTTGAATATACTTCTTTAGTGTTGAGAATGTTTTTCATTTCTGGATTAAAATGTAGTTTGATAAAGTCAGTGTGATATAACTGCACTGATATCATAATGAAGAAAAACAGACAAATTAAAAGAGTGAAAATCTTGAAAATAAATAAAAACAAAAAAAAAAGCTCTTTTTTTTTGAAAACCCTCTCTAGGACAATTCAAAGTTAAAAAAAATATCAGATAATTTGACAAAGCAAGGTGCAATTTTCTAAACACTTAATGATAAATAAATAATTAAATAATTAAATAAATAGCACTTTTACCTTGAAATTATATTTAAAAAATGAAAATGATTATTAGGATTAAGTTAGCTGTTAATGATTCTCTAAATACTAAAAAAAAAAAAGGATTATTAGGATTAAATATTTAGGAGTTAATGATTCATGATATAAGAAATAAATAAATAAAAAAAATACTATGGAGATTATTATTATTATTACTATTATTATGAGATATGAGAAAGATTATTAGGATAAAGTTGGTTGCTTTTTTTAAATATTAAAATTTAAGATTAGATTTAATAAGATTTAAACATCTAAACTCTATGTCAATGTCAAGAAAACATTGATACTGTAACTGTCTTCTTTACTCTTATGGATCTGATCATGATTGCCCACTCTGATTCTAAATCTTGTTTGTAAAGGTCTGGGAGAAATAAAATATACTAATAGTATATTTCTTGGATGTGTTTTGATTTCATCTTACCTTCTCTGGTAACACTTTAGAATAGGGAACACTTATTCACTATTAACTATGACTTTCCCTCAATAAATTCATAATTTGCTGCTTATTAATAGTTAGTAATGTGGTTGTTAAGTTTTGGTATTGGGTAGGATTAGGGATGTAGAATAAGGTCATGTAGAATAAGGCATTAATATGTGCTTAATTACTACTAATAAATGGCTAATATTCTAGTAATATGCATGCTAATAAGCAACTAGTTAAGAGACCCTAAAATAAAGTGTTACCCCTTCTCTCTTTATCTTCCTAACTAGCATTTCTTTCTTTCTCTTTCTTTCTTTCTTTCTTTCTTTCTTTCTTTCTTTTTACTATCTTTTCTCAAACCTACACACACAAATGAAAACCTAACAGGCCAGATGACACATCTTGACAAGATTAACTAGCACACCCTGAGCATAACTCCTTGAAGACACCAAGTTTGGATGGGGGTCTTGATGATGTGTGGCCTGCACACATTTTAATTGATGACTACACTTTATACAGGATAATATTACTACTGGATCCATGGAAACATTTAAAACTAAACCATTGAGGTATCTGTGAATTTTCAGCTTGCTTTTGATCTGCAACCATCAATTAAATCTTATAAACAGCTTCTTTTCCAAGACTGAAAGCAAAGTCTATTTATAGCCGCTTTTCTTTGTTGGGCAGCTCAGCGTATTAAAGCATCACATTTTACATTAGAGAAGGAGCATGAATCCATTTGATCAAACAAGCAGTAACCTTTAAAGTAGCCACAAACACTGAATACAGCAATGTGATGTGTAACATTCAACAATTTACATTTAAACACTTCAGTTCACATGGACTCGACATTGCAGTTGATTAGCTCATGGAAAAAATGTGTGTCATTTAACAAAATCAATCACTATTTGCACTTGTTTATAGAGACAAACATGCATGTATTGGGCAAGTGAGTTATTTTAAAAAGGATCTTGTGTAATACCGAGGGTATATGAGCTGTGTTATCTTTCTTTTCCCAGAATCCCTTGCAGTGTTGTTTTATAAGCTAATAGCCATAGAGGCAGTTGCCTGGTGAGTGGGCCCGAGAAAATAGTCACTCCCTTTGTATCCTAAACAGAGTCGTCTCTTTCTTAGAGACTGGGGAAACACCAAGGCAGATGGTTAACTTCACGCTAACCCTCAGCTGACACTCCTGTACCCACACGACCCTCTGGAGAACATTGATGTTCTGATAAGGTTTTGATTGGACAACGGCTTCTCTGATCTGATTGCAAGAGATTTCTCTGTGAACAATTTTGAAAGCATGGTAATTTTCGCATTTAAAAATCTTTTATATAATAAACTTCATATCTAATGGGGTCCAAAAGGCCACACTGTCACATTGACCACACAAGATCAAAAACCTCATCAGGTTTTAAACTTGTGGAGTTTATGCAGCTTGAGCGTGTCTGTCTTTAAAGCAAAAGAGGGACAAATCAAAGAAGATATTATATAATTCATGTAAATTTTAATCTGAGCAACTGCTTGACTCAACTTTGTATCCGGGACATTAAAAATGCTAATAAAAATGTTTGTACTATATTATAAAAGAATGCAAATTGGAACAGTCCCAGACATTAAAGGATTAGTTCAGCCAAAATTGAAAATTCTGTCATTTATTACTCACCCTCATGTCTTTCCAAACCTGTAAGACCTTCGTTCATCTTCGGAATACAAATTAAGATATTTTTGATGAAATCTGAGAGCTTTCTACCCTGCATAGACAGCAACACAACTACCACATTCAAGGCCCGGAAAGGTAGTAAGGACATCATTAAAATAATCCACGCATCAGTGGTTCAACCGTAAAATGAAGCTACGAGAATACTTTTTTGCACAAGGAAAACAAAAATAACATTATTCAACAATTTTTTTTTTTCGTGTCAGTCTTTGACACGCGTTCATAAGAGTACCATGACACATGCTTGAAAGACTGTTTTATGAAGACTGTTTTATGTACATTGTGCATCTTCCTCCGCTTGTAAAAAAGGTGCAGTGCATTTGGGTTCTACGTCAGAACGGCGGCTCCTGCGTCAGCAGCATCGTCACACACATGCCGCATGGTACTCTCGTGAACGCATGCCAGAGAATGACACGGAAGAGAAGAAATTGTTGAATAGACTAGTTATTTTTGTCTTCTTTGCGCAAAAAGTAGTATTCTTGTAGCTTCATAAAATTATGGTTGAACCACTGATGTCACATGGACTATTTTAATGATGCCTTATTACCTTTCTGGGGCTTGAACATGGTAGTTCCCTTGCTGTCTCTGCAGGATCAGAAAGCTCTTAGTCTCACGTAGCCAGACCTTCAGACTGACAGCAGAAGGTCTGGAAACCTTGGCTGCTTTGAATGGCAAGGCCCACCCAAGAGGCCATATGACTGACAGATAAAACAACCAATCACGTTTTGTTTTGTGCCGCGTCACGTTTAGGGGCGTGGAAATGTCCCCATAATAACAGACCATGTGTAAAACTCTTGGATGTATTTTAAAGATTCTATGTTGCGAACTTTAAATGTTTCACATACTTTTGAAAATCCAGTGTTTAGTTGATCCTGATAACCGATCATTATTTGTAAACATGACGGCTTGCTTCTAACATGAGGGGCTTTGGCGCCACGGCATATTTGTTTTCAGGTGGAACATTAAAGAACGCAACATGCACGTCTACCAGAAATCCTGCATAATTCAACCAATCTGATGACAACTTCGAAACTCCCGAAGTGTTTCCAATTTTGTGTGCCATATGCATCAGACGTTCTGCCAACGGTCTGTAGGCGTGACATCTGAGGCTGAGACTAAAAAGCTTTCGGATTTCATCAAAAATATCTTAATTTGTGTTCCGAAGATGAGTGAAGGTCTTACAGTTTTGGAACAACATGAGGGTGAGTAATAAATGACAGAATTTTCATTTTAGGTGAATCTTTATCCCTTTAAGACCCCTCTTTACACTACAGTTCAAAAGTTTTTTTATAGAATACTTTTATTCAGTAAGGAAGCATTAAGTTAATTAAAAGGGACATAAAAACATTTATAACATTACAAGACAGAATTCTATCTCAAATAAATGTTGTTATTTTGAACTTCATCAAAGGATCTTGAAACAATACTTTTTTAGTAATAAATTTGATTTAAAAATATATTAAAATAGAATGTGGTTATTTTAAATTGTAATAATATTTCACAGTGTTGTTCTTGCTGTATTTTAAACATAAAAGACTTATTTCAAAAACATATAAAAAACTGTACCAACCTCAAACTTTTGAACTGTAGTGTATGTGTAGATACTTATGTGTGGAAATCGAGCGGCAACCTCGCGCTCTCTCTCGTGAAGCCAATAAGGAAGTGACTAAAACTGTAATTCATCGACTGTCCGCTTGAGGCTGGCTGCAAAAGGGAGTCAGTCCCATAGACTCCCTATGTTAAAATGCCGAACTTTACAGCAGAAAAAAACATGTTTACAGCCTGGTGCAAAAAATGATTTTGGTCTACATTGCTAATTTTGCCCTTTGTGACAACTGTGAGGGGGGTGAATTTTTTTTATAACTCATCCGTTTAAATTATATTAAGCCTTAAAGTTCTGCATAATTAAGGGCGTGGCCACTTGAGTGACAGGTGGATTGCCGCTGTTGAGAATGCCGTCGAGCTAGGTGGGCGTGGCTTTAGCAACCAGCTCCCGCCTTTTTGCCCATTTTCGATTATCCGGGAGAGTCGCGCGGCAACGCGCTGCCAAGATGGCGACAGCCCGCTCGGCACACTTTGAGCTTCAAAACCGCTATTGAGGAGTCTATGGGGGACGTCACGGACACTACGTCCATATTTTTTTTACAGTCTATGGTGGAAATGTTAGGGCTGTATATTTTGATGGAAATCCTTAGGCACTACACTATTCACACAGCTGGTGATTCTGTTGGCTTGTAGTGAGCCAGCAGGCCTCTTGTTCTTTCTGTGACCAGTGAATGCAGCTTGCAAGCAGCACAAAGAATTAACGACTCAGCAGCTATAGGACATAAGCCCTCCATAAGCCTCACACTACCCCGGTGGAAAGGCAAAACCTTCCCTCCTCATGTTAGTCCACCCATGAAGAACAAAGGAGTATCTAAAGACCTGGTTTCCAGAACCATTTACAACATTTAGAATTAGTGGAAATTCTGTAAACGGTCTGGTCTACATTCCAGCTTAGCACGTCTAACTCAACCAACCACAGTTTGTTTTCTCTTTACGTGCCATTTAGTGGTGAGCTTAAATAAAATATATAGTTGGATTGCCCATTATTAATAAATGTATTTAGCACAGCTGTATTTTGTGTGATTAAATCACACACGTGTATAACCATGTATTAGTGATGCAGACAGACCTTGCATGCATTCTTCAAGTTTATGGATTAGCTTGCATGACTTGCAGCGGTCCAGCAGGGTACGAATGGCTGGAAGAGGGTCAAGAATCACTGTTTCAGGATGAGCATCTATGTAGTCCTGAAGAGAGGTCAAAACACACAATTCATGAGTTCTTGCTTTGTATACACAGCAAAATGAAAGAACAATGTTTTAAATGTTTAAATGTTTAAATATTTATAATAATATATATTGTTGATTTATATTAATATTAAAATATTATTATTAATAATGAACAAACTATTCAAATATATACTATTCTATGTTTTGTTTATTTTGTATTAAAATATAAGAAGTGAAGAGCAGAAAAATGTATGACCACTTGAGCTGATTTATCTATTTACCTGGACACGCTGAACAAGTAGCAGAGACTCTGTGACATTTTGGTCAGCATCAACAATGTGGTCAGTCAGCTTGTGGATGATGACATCAAATGGACCCTGCTTCTCTATTGGTTGGCTCAGATCCAGCTAGACCCGGAGAACAAGACCAAGAGCTCAGTAAACATCCACAAAACATTTTTAGCAATAACCCTCAGAGAGATTTCTAATGTCAAAATATGAATAGGCAGAGAATGTCTTTTTTTCTCAAAATGCACCTGTGTGTATTATCCGTATAATGAGTATCAGCAAATTAAATTTAATAGGTTGACAAAATAAACATCATGCCTACATTTTGAAATTCCACTTTTGCCACAAAGTTCTGTTTGCTCAAAGGGGACAATTCAAGAACAGATAATTATGACGTGATGCTAATTGTGAGGTGTGATCTGTGCTGCCACTCATTACACTCATTCACTCATCCATATAAAGAAAAGGACATGACTCTCAGGTCAACAATTCACAACAAGGAAAGGGGAAAGGGGCCATGTTTCTAAAAAATCTATTTCTGTATAGCTAGGAAATGTACATTCGCAGTAATTTGTATTTATAAATATAGTGGTAAATAGTATAGAAATGGTCGACCATCCAGTGTATGACAGATAGTGCAATGTATTCTGAAGGTTTTACATGCCATCCAGTATGGAAAATTGCTACTTAGGGTACGCAGAACGTGTGGTCACTTTGGGTTTAACCTTTGGGGATGAGAGCATATTTCTCTTGGATCAGACCACAAAGGTTTGTGGCAAACATCAGAGTCATTTGTATATGCCCTAGGCAGTTAAAAGGGGATGGGGGGATCCCTAAGTGCACTTTTATTTAAAATGCTTAGACCTAGTCCAGAGTCTCTCTTTTAAAAGCAGCACCAAATAAATTTAGTATGGCCCACCAGAGGTAATCCTAACGGGCTTATTATCTTATTCCCTAAATGGCCCTGTTTCAGATGACAATGTCCTGAAATATTCTCATAGCCAGTGCAGATATGTGACAAGCTATTTGCAAAAACACACAGATGACACACAGATTCCACACAGACACCACATGACACTTCAGTGAAAAGACACCTCCACTTCCTTTTTGTAGAGGATATTCAGCTGATACACATCATCTGATATAAAGCATGAGACAGCCATGTGTTACATCACATTAATGTTGTTGCACCATTTAATTAGCTTTTTAAATAACTATCAGGCAAAGAGCTTCACTGCTTTCTGGATATATTGAGGCCTTATGTGCTTTAATAGAGTATTGCTCTTCCATCTAACACACTTCTTCCTGAAAAACAGAATTACATTTCTAACTTGCTGTTACTTCTGTTGCACATTTGATTGTTGATCAAATAAAACATTATTTTGTTTATATATTGCTTTTATTTCTGTTGAGATTTGATATATAAGATGCCAATTGTTATTGTTATTTTGGCTTTATAAGAATATGTGGTCACTCCCATTACACTCAGGTTATTATATTTGTGAAAAGATTGTGGGTAAGTTCTTGAGAAAGTGTAATTATCTTATCTCTATGGTGGTGACATGATGAAACTGCAGTTTTTAAACTATATGTAAATGTACTATGAACCTATACAATTATTTAATAAGCAAAGTAGGACAGCCTGACCAGAGAAGGCAGAGTGTGACAAATAGTTTTTAACAGTTTATACCCACAAACATTACACTCGCTAAATATTCAAAGCATTATTTTTTTAAAAACATGATGAGATTAAACCCTTGATTGATTTTAGTGGATTAATGATTAAATAGTCACATTATCTTAATCAAATTAATGAGACTCCCCTGTCTAAAATGATCAGCCCATGGACTGATTGCTAGATAGTTAAGTAGTTTAGAGACCATATAAAATCTATGACTGGGTGCAGCTGGGTAGATTATTGTATGAGGTGTAAACAGGTCAAAGTCTATCCTTTACTCTCTTCGGTTTCAACGGCCTACATGCTGTGGATAGCAAAGACGTGTGCATCCTGGGAGTGTAGAAAAGCCCTCAGCGTTTCACTCAGCCAGACAGCTTCACTGATAAATGTGTGACTCATAGTAAAGGCCCAGAATGAGGGAACAAGGGCCTTGGTTTAGTCTACCAGCCTTCACACCCAAGTCCCAAAACAAAGCAAGGTGACTCTGCTCCAATAATTCCCTTCACTTTCCATGGCAAAACAGTAAAGACTGATGTTTGTCCCTAAACATACATTTATTTTATTTATTTTTGAACCAAAGCTATGCCTTGAATTCTACACTTGCAAGCAAATCTACACCTCATTTCCACTGCAACCTGCTTGGTTTGTTATAAAAGGGCCCTTTACGGATCTCAGGGCCATCTCAGTTCCTCTTTAACTTAACACAATACAAGGGCATATCCTGCTTGAATGTGCAAATACTGTCTTCATACAGTATGTTCACTGAAAACATTACCACAAAGAGCCAGTCATTTACAAGTCACTAGATTCAGCAGGTTTTAAAAATCTTAAAACATATCTTAAATATTACATATTTATTCTAACTGTAAGACTCTTTTTTTAGATTTTCAAAGTGGTCTCAGAGTTTCGCAAGAACAGTTCATGTTCTGATCACCACTAAAACAGTTTTTGTAGGTATAAGAAACTAAGGACATCTGTAGAAGACAAAAACACTCTTGACCCTGAACAAGCCAGTGTTCCTTACTAGGACAAAATGCACACATTGCACGTGAATCTATTTACAGCACCATTGTTATCAATAAGGACAGGTTGGGTTTAACCTACTCTCCAAAAAATCATCCTCTTGAATTGGACGCTTAAACACCTATGTGCACCATGCTGTCCCACTGCACTAATGTCCTCAGCTTGACCTTACAGAAATACTTGATAAGAGGAAAAATAACAAAGTATAATCTATCAAGACAATGCTTCAGCTTAGACTATAAATGTGGTTTATATCAGCCTGATACGAAGAAGGCTAATCAGTGCAATTTCCATGCAATTTTGTAGAAGCAAACTTATGTTTTGTTCTGTTAGGGCTATATTAGGCTCTGGGCGAGAACAGTTTTGAAGCAAAAAAAGAAAAAAAAGTCTCTATAAACTGTTTTTACTGGCATTATTCAATGGCAAAGTAAAAAAGCTACAAAAAGTTCATGCATAACAGTACGAACATTAATAATATAGCATTACAGTAAGCAACACCAACCCTGTTAAACAATGCACTCATTGTTATGCAATACATACCTCAAAATGCACAATTCCAACTGCATGCAAAAGTGATTAACTGTGTAGTAATGCAGTAATAGTACGTAACACTCTCATGGTGAAATTTTGAATTTAAGTGTCCCCAGGCACACTAACTTCATTTTCATTTGAAATGAAAGGCATGTTTGTAACGTTTTGGGCAGATAATGACAAGCATATTGTTATGATACTGTGGAAACTGCCTCACATTAATAGACAGGCTTTTTGTGTCATGGAAAAGCCATTAAAAAAAATTGTCATAAGGGTTTCTTACCTGGATCATCTCTATGCCTTGTTTCCTGGAAAACAAAAAAGTGGAAAAACAAACTATGAATATTTTATATTGATTCCATATGAGTCAAATAATGTTCAACATGGACTTGAACTTGGAATTATGAGAAATTCACAACAAGACAAATTATTAGGTTTTTATAAGTTCAAATAGAACAGGGAAAAATCCTGTTATTTGGCAACCCAAAGGGGGCTTTGTCACCTAAAGCTATCCCAGTTTAGCTTTGGACTGCTGTCTCTCACACAAATAGGACAGAATTCTCCAAATTCCCTCTCATAATCACAGGCAAAAAGCAACAAACACATGCTTAAAATTAAGTATCATTACTGTCCGTTTCCAGACAAGGCATTTATGCTATTGATAAAGCAAACTAAACACTCTTTAATCATATAATGATCAGTGTGTCTGATTAGTTCTTGTGCTGTGAGAACATCTGTATCTTTCCAAATTCATGTGTTGGGCAACTTTAAGTATTCTAGTTTAAAAGTCCCTGAAATAACAATAAGCACATCTTTTTCAACAGCTGACAAACCTGCTGTGATTTAACAAATGTAGCACTGTGTGGCAGTTTATCAGTAGTGCTGAGTCAGTAGTTTGTTTCTAAAGCCTCAGAACTAGGTGAAAATATCTTAGCATTTCATCAAAGGTCCCAAGACAAATATGCCAGCCAGTATAACAACAAGACTAGGTAAAATTCCTTTGAAAACCGGTTATCTGTAGGCTAGAACATGCTCATGAAAGAAAGGTGAGCACATTACATTAACTCCGAAATGTCAAGTAGCCCACACACGGTACTTCATCCGCACAGATACCCATCTAAGGCATGTTCAGTGCTTCCCTCCACAAACACAACATTTAAAGCTTTATAGCCATATTAATGACAATGCAATGTAAACTTGAATAACTAAGTAACATGGCTCAGCTTTGAATCAGTAAAGTAACAGGCACAGTCTTGCTGCAGGAATGCAGGGACTCAAAAAGAGATATGCAAGCAATGTTACTCTAAATCTGTGAAATCAAAGACTGCCTGCCTGCCTGGTGCTTATCCAGGTAACTGGTGAACTTTGTCCAGGCCTTTGTCTTTTTTTTATGGACAAAAATTCCACAGATGGTTTTATGGCCATCTAATTATAAGAATCCCAGGACAGTGTTACAAGTTGTAGTTTTTTATAAGCAATCTAGGACAGTTCATAAGGGACTCCCTCGAATAGTAAATGCTTAGATACTTGACAGGTAGATTGACTATGGTGACAAAGGATATCCATGGTTTCATGATTGGTTTCATATCGCACACCCCTAATATGATGGATGCAATGAGAGTGTATAAATCTATAATGACTTGCATAAGAGTAGTGGTTTATTGGGGATCAGGAAGAGAGTTAGAGTCACATTTTTAGAGAAGAGTGTTCAGAAAATACTAACTGCAGAGATAACAGTGAGAAATAGTGAAGAAATAGCTTTTTATTACACTTTGATTGGAATCAAATATGGACTAACCCAACTTTTGGGTTAAAAAATTTAATTTATAATTTTTACCCAACAGCTGGGTTAGTCCATATTTGACCAAAGGTTGGACTGAAACAACCCAGCATTTTTTAGAGTGAAGATGAGGCAATAGGACATGAGAAGGTGTGATGAATCATGTTTCCTGTATCGTAAAACACTAATTAACACTAAGGGCCACTTCAATTCCCTATTATTAATCTGAATTACACATTCAAGTTTTGACACCTCAGCTCCTTTCAAAAATAAATATCTAATTTTCTTAATATTAAATGGCAAGAAGGCTATTTTTTATTCCATAAAACAAACTAGAATACATTTATTTTTAAATTAGTAGTTAGCAATCTAAACAGTGACTCTTTTTCAGTGTCACTAGCAACTATTTATTGTCACTCTAACAGTGTCAGATAACTGTAATACTAAAATATAACTCTCCAATTGTATCAAATAGCTCCAATAGTGTAAAAATACTGTGAAATAATTATTCCATTGTTATACGTTTTTGTCTATATGTGGAGAAGATGACAATGGAATAGGTGCTAGGAGCTATTTAATAAACATTTGTATATTCTATACTAACTATTCCGATTGTTTACATTTTACTCTTAAGTAGCCATTGAAATATGACAAGTAAAAACACTTACATGCACTTAAGTATACAAAATAGTATTTAATAAATAAGTACTAGTACCTAATTAATAGTGACTAGTAGGTACCAGCAACAAATGGAAAAGTCTGAAGTGAATAGTATTAATAGCTAAACAATCACTAGTCAAATAAAAAAAAAACACTGCCAACTAGTCACTAAAGGATAACTTTAATTTAAAATGACCACTAGTAACATAAGCAGAGTCTCGTTTAAAACTTGCTGTGATTATGACCGGCTCTTGTCTCGCGCTTACGCACCTGCACATTTCCACGAAGGTCTGGAAACTGAGTTTTTTAATCTTCTTCTCGCTGAGCCAGTATCCAACTCTTTTTCCTTTCACGAACGTCTGCATCTCTGGAGAGACATATGTCAGTCCAAATGTAGAGTTTATTAATAAAGAAATCGACCAGCAGTTTAAATATTGTAAACCAGTTGTGTAGTTGTGTGGTTAATGTCAAAAGATAGCCGAAGGTTTCTTGAACGCTTGTTTGAACTTACCTCAATGTGTTCTGATCAGTTACGAGTCTCTCTCCTTTAGGTCTTGTAAAGTCCAAGTTACTGGTTCAGACTGTCGTCAGTAGTCCATCCAGGATTGCTCGTGTCCTCCAGAAATCGAGTCCCCTCTGTCTAAACACTGTTCGATTTTATGACAACTTCGTCATATTATTTATATGACACTAACACATATCTACATAACAAACACATCATGACACACTACAGAATGAAACCGGTGTCCCTGGTCTAACCTCACATATGAAAGCTTGTATATCCAAATGGTCCGTCCATTTCTCGGCAAACCTGTTGATTAACAATGTAATGTTTATTGGCCATTTGGACAGCAGCGAAACTTATTTGCCAGGCAGGCACACCCTCTTTCAGAGGCGGGCTTTCTTCACTGGTAAAACTTGCGTGGTGTTTGCGAGGTATCTGCTCCTCGAAAGTTATTTCATTCATTCATTCGTGTTTTCTTGTGTCAGAGTTTAAATCTTTCACAATAAGAAATGAGAGGGATATAAAACAAGAGGCGCAGTGGCTTGTTAGAATCTATATCATGTAGCCTATGTTATTTGGTGAAATACCTAAATTCTTTGCGATTTTGCATTGAGAAATGTGATTTTTGATTTGTTTGACACTTCTCTCATGAAATTTGTCACAAAGTGAAGAGCCATAATCCAGCTTTGCTTGCAAATACTGAGAAGCTCATTTTATACCCAAGCATGATACCCTCATCTATTACCAATTCACCTGCTTACTGTAAACTGTTTCAAAACAGTTTAATTGGGATAATCTATAACCTTTTCACTTTTATTTCGCCTCTGTCACAACATTTTTGGAGTGTGTTGCAGCCATCAAAATCAAAATGTATTTATGTTTACAAAATACAAGTAGCCTAAGTATAAGTTGGTCAGTGAAAACTTTGGAAATCTTTTCCAAATTAAATAAAGGTTAAAGAGAATTAACAAATCACATATTCTTGATTTTATTGCATTTTTGCAATTTGTTGTTAAAGTTGCTTTTCTAATAAATTAGTTATTAATGGCCAGTATGTGTATGTAATGTACCGTTAAGTGTAATATAAATATATATAATATAATATAAATATAATAATAATGTAATATAAATATAAAAACATAAAAAGCATGTGTGGGGTCACTGTGGAGACCAAATGTCCCAACAAGTATAGTAAAAAAAAAAATGCTGACCTTGTGGGATTTATTTATTTATTTTTGATCCCCATGAGAAAAACAGCTTTAAAATCTCAAAATTATATATATATATATATAAATAATTTTGTCATCATAAATTTGTTTTGGTCCTTTAAATCTCTTGTAATTGTACAGCAGTCTTACAACTGCTGCTGCCATGGATGATAGTGATTTGACCTCTGTATTGAGTGTGCTTGGTTAAACTCACCCGTGCTACAGCACACAGGTGTGACTGAGATGCTCTGGGGGGCAGTACAGTCCTTTGCGAGGTCAATAATCAAGGCGCCGAAGATTCACGGGAAGTTCCCGGATGTTGCTCTTCCAGGAAGTGTGTCTTATGACAACAATCCTATGATAACGTTGTGTGTTTTGACTTGAGAAACATATTGTCTTGAAAACCGAGCAAAATGGATTGATCGTGTGATCAAAGTAAGTAACTCATGTGTCAAAATCATGTGTTTGGTCGATATAATGTGGGCGTGTCGCTTTGTAATGACACAACAGTACGTTACTAATCAAACAGCTTTGAGAAATCTCCAGATGGTGAGGTTTCTTGTGTTTCAAGGACTTCCTCTTTGTTTATTTGTTAATGTTTCTTGTTAGAGTTTTATAATTAGTTTAGGGTTGTGTTTCGTACAACATCAGGGAAGCTTATTTGTTTTGGAAAATGTTTTAAAAATGAAAATATTTTACTTTATTTTGCATATGAGCTAGTATATTTAAGAATTATTTAATAACAATAATTGTTTATTTTTTCAGCGATGGTTTAAATTTGAGCTGTTTTAATGTCTATTTCCTGAACCTTTAGCAGGGATCACATGATTTCAATTCATGTAAGTGTTTGGTTTCTTGTCAGCATTTGCATTTTCTATCTTTGTTTGTCTAGAGAAGAGCATGGAGAATGATGAATTTCCGTCAGCGGATGGGGTGGATAGGCGTCGGACTGTACTTGTTGGCCAGTGTCGCTGCAGTGTATTATATATTTGAGATCAGCCAAACATACAACCGATTTGCACTGGCACAAAAAGAAGGGGAGGCTGGAGCGCAGACGAAATGGTCCGGAGATGCTTCTTCCTCTTCCCCATCTTCAGCCTCATGGATCGTGACTCTGAAAACGAGACTTCTCCTCCTGCCCTTCTGGGTGTGGGCCACCATTTTCCTCATTCCGTACCTCCAGGTGTTCCTCTTTCTTTACTCCTGCACAAGGGCGGACCCCAAGACTGTAGGATACTGTATTCTGCCCATCTGCCTTGCTGTTCTCTGCAACCGTCACCAAACCTTTGCCAAGGCCTCCAATCAGATCAGCAGACTGCAGCTGATTGACACTTGAAGTGATTGTTAAAGAAGAGGGGGCAGATTTTGGTCACACAGTTTAGTGTCCTTGGGGTTGGGTAATACAAAAGTGCATTCATAAATAAAATTATTTTTTAAGGCTTGGTCCTTTTTTTTTTTTTTTTTTTTTTTTTTTTTTTTTTTGGTGTAGGAATTAAAAGGGGAATGTGTTTAGGAGTCTTTTCTTTGTAATGTTTGTTTTTCTTTAACAACTAATTGTTTGAGTCACTTGCAATTCCCCACCAGTTTTTATTGTGTATTTTTAGCACAAAAAACTGGACTATAAGTGATGTTTCATACTCTTTCAAGCTGAATGGCAAAATTGGTCCGCATTTTAAGTAAAAAAGATTTATAAAGGGATCTAGAAGTATTTTCCATGTCAGCTCAGCACAGAAGTTTTTTAGAAGCTTTGTCTTTAATTAACTGAAAAAAAAATAAAACTTTTATATTTGAAATAAAATTTGATAAATGAAATCTAAGAAACCTAAATGGAGTCAAGTAAGCCATTGTCCAAGATGTGGAGGATGTTGATGGGGCTGCGTACTGAACTCTGTGTGCTACTTGAATTACACGTCTAATGGTGAATAGATTTACTATAAATCAAGATGAACAAAGATGTGGACAGCTGTAAATGTTTCCGTACTATGAGGCTAATGGATTTGTAGTGTCACTTTAATGCTCCAGGCTTTTGTTCTCAACTCCAGTGGACATTTTATTAAATAAGAAAATGCTTACAAGTAGTGCCACATATGTATTTTCCAGTTGTTTATAACAGTGTCTGTCTTTTCATTTGTTTTGAATAAACTGCACTCAAGGCAGGGACAAAGAAAGGAGTTGTTATAAGGAAACTTTTGTATTAAAAACGATCTGTGATGAATTCACTTTAATATCAGTATTTTTGTTGAAGGATGATTTTTTTGTCAGCTCTAGACATGGAGTCATTTTTCCTATTCTTTAATTTGTGTTTATTTGACAAATACTAATTTCCATGATTATAGTGATAATCAAGTATCCTCAGAGAAAAGACATCTGTGTTTCAGAAAACAAGTTGTTCGTATCCATGCCTGTGTGGAATAGTTGTTGAGGGACATAAGCATCATTTTACAGTGTGAATAATCTTATCTTGCATAAGAAATGCAAAGGTTATTTAGACTTGTTGGGTGTGGTAGGGTGTCTGGCACAAGACACTGGGTATCAAACTTCTCGACTTCAACCTGTGATGCAGATCCAAGTGTTTAATTTTTTAAAATCACTTCTTTTGTGGCGATAGTGTCTTTGATCATATGTGGATGATTTAATGCATTTGTTGAAATGTTCAAATAAGGCAAATCATTTTTGTCTAAAAGGGCTTGACTGTGAATTTATAATGTTTAATTGGTATTATAACTTTCCATTGCAATCTTAATACACTGTGGTTTGAAACAACTCTGGATTCTGAACAAAAATCAATAAAGAAATGTAATGTGCACTGTGTATTCTTTTGAAGTGTTACACTGATTTTCCAGACAGTTTGAATCCAGTTTATTGCACAGTGGTTTATTACATGCTGAAGAAACCGAAGTACTGATAACAACTGTCAATTTATAACTTTTTATAACAGGAAAAATTTATTGATAAAACAGTTTTCCCTTTTGCCTTTTAGAGTAACCTGAAGTTATGAAAAATAATTAAGAAATACATAAACAAAATAAGGCAAAATTCCAACATCAAGGTTTTTCATGTGCTGGAGGGTACTGATATAACAACACTCCTTTATAAAGGCCATAACAATACAATGACAGCTCTGAAGATCATGACCGCAAAGTCTTTATCCGCTTCTTTGGAGGTTCTGACTTTGACTTTTTGGTGGCCGTTTCTGTGGTACTATCCTCTTCATCACTGTCCTCATCCTCTTCATCTATAACATGGATTTCAAAAATAGAAAGAAATTACGAAATTAGATAAAATATAATGAATAAAATACTAACTAATCTTAATTGTAATAAGAATATGGAAATAATAAAGTATTCTAAAGTAAGTAAATAGAAGCCAGTTGTGTCATTGCTTAACATATTTGCTTGGCAAAGTACAGAAGACAGTATCGGTCAAGTTAAGCAGCTCGCTGTCATCTGCACTGAAGGGCTCTGTGGTGCAGTGCAGTCATTACATAACTAAGCAATAACGCACTAAAAGCCAGATCAAAGGGTTGGTAGCTAAAACTAAGAGGAGAGACTTTTAGCCACCGTCAAAGTCTTTATTGTATGATTTTACAATAAAGTCCATCTTTTTGATTTAAGTCTGTTGCTTTCCCATCAGAGGTGTAAAAAGTACTCAAAAATTTTACTCAAGTGAAAGTACAAGTACTCAGTGAAAATTTTACTCAATTAAAAGTACAAGTATCTGGTCAAAAACATACTTGAGGAAAAGTAAAAAACTACAACTTTAAATTGTACTCAAGTATTAAAAAAGTAGAAGTACTTTTTTTTTCTGACAGACATACAGAAGAATGGTTAAAGGGAGAGAACGAAAAAAAAATGCAATGGCACAGGCCAAACATGTATATTTAGTTCAACAACAACAATTAAAATGAAACACAGCCGAACACCAAAAAAAAAAAAAAAAAAGAAAAATACAGGGAAAGGGATTAAAAGGAAACTCCATCCTTTCCACCCTCATGCCATCCTATATGACTTTCATTTATCAGATGAACACAAACTAAGAGTTTTAGAAAAAAAAAAATTCTCTTTCTATAATGCAAGTGTATGGGACATCCAAAAATGACACTTCAAAAACTATACACAAAGTGAATGACAGTAACTCATGCAACCCCTGTTAATGAATCACTGTCTTCGTAAGTGAAAGGATAGGCATATGTAAGAAAAATACAAGTACCAATATTTTAATCTTGACCGTCATGTTCACTTTGTGTGCTTTCTGAAGTGGTCCTGTACCCTTGCATTATATGGACTAAAAATCTTTGCTTGTGTTCATGTGAAGAAAGAAAGTCATAAACATCTGGGATGACAGAGGTTCAGTAAATGTTGAGAGAATTTTCATTTTTGGGTGAACTATCCCTTTGAAGAGCAAGATGTGATGGAGAGGCTAGAAATATATTCCAGACAGAAAACAAGAATGTGTTGAATTAATGAGGAGAGTCATATAATTAAAACATACAACGTTAACGTTTTTAAAGGCCACTTTATTTGTGTTGTCTATTCAACGTCACTGTCTAAAAGGACAATTAATCTTTTAAATGTTTATTTGGGGCATTTAGTGTTTTTTTTTTTTCTTAGCAAATATTGATAAATAATTATTTGTGACTAATTAGATTAATTAATGAGAAAAGCATGTAATTATTAAGATTAAAAAAATATTCACTGACAGTCCTAATTCCTACTTAATGTTTCATATAATGACATATTGTAAATACAACTTATCCACCACCTGCTAAGAACATCACTAAACATGAATTACAATTAATTTAGCATACAATGATTATTTAAACACTTTTTTGGAGATTTGTAACATTTAGCAAAAAAAAATCCCACAAAAATATTAATTGTATTTAAATTCTCATCACTGATTTTATTTGCACTCAATTTTGTACATTCAGCTAATATATTACATAGCTAATAGCTCTATCAAAACAGAACAAATAATGAATGAACTTTTTTTTGGGGGGGGGGGGGGCCGCAACTGCTACCTCAATATGCTTCCTCAGATTTGATGGTGAACTTTTGAAGGCAGACATTTACCTGATGAAAGTCATAATTGAAGTAGAAATGTGTGTGTTTGATGCATGAAAACAATGATCATTAGTTCTCACGTCAGGCACACACGTTTGAGCTTCTGTTTACCATATTTAATGTGCAAAAGATAAAATAAAAATATAATATACTTTTCAAGATGAAATAAAATTGTAAGGAGTAAAAAGTACTGTTTTTTCTTCAGAAATGTAATCAAGTAAAAGTACAAGGAGTCAGTTTAAATTGTACTTGAGTAAAGTACAAATCCCCCAAAATAATACTCAAGTACAGTAATCAAGTAAAATTACTCAAGTATTTTACACCTCTGTTTCCCATTTAAACAACCCAGTCTTCATTTTAACAGCTTACCATCTACATCTGCTGTGTTGTTTACCGCTGAGCCCCTTTCTTGTTCAACAAGAGCCGTCAAAACTTCAGATATATCAGCATTTAATTTCTTAATGCCAGTTATCATTGATTTCAAATTGCCATCTACTTGTACTGTAAACTGGTTTGTCTGTCCATCTCGGTACTTCAGCTCTCCCTTCAGCTCGCACGCTGCCATATTTGCAGGAACACACTGTAACGCGGTTGCCAGATCCCACAAGAAAACCACTCAACATGGGCTAAAAAATGGAGCATCTAAAAAATTATTTATAAAATAGAATGGAATAGAGTACATTACAGGTTTACATTAATTAACTTCAAAAATCTTTAAAATATTATTATCAGTAATTACATAATTTTACAAAAAATAGCTCAAATATTTCAATATACAACTGGTCATCTAAATAAATGCAAAAGACAACAAAAAGGCAAACATAGGCATAAACATGAACAGAACTATATAAAAATGTAACAATGGAAGAATTTATATATATATATGTATATATATATATATATATATATATATATAGGCTATATATAGGTAATATATAGGTATGCTTTAAAAATTTATTCTGTTATAGTTGCAAATTACTTAATGAAAAAAGTATTCAGTAAAGTAATGCAAGCACCACAATATATAAGTAATGTAAATCTGATTACGTTTGGATTCCTTCAAGGTCGCATATGTAAATATAGTCAAGTTAAAGCAATATCATAAAAAATACTTCTATTTATTATTATAATATTATATTTTTATTATTTATAATTGTTACATTATATCATCCTGACTATCAGAAGAACAAAAAAGATGAATTTCAATATGTTTTTCATGTCATCACATTGTTTAGAGCATAAGAAAAAATGAAGGAAAAAAAAACACTTTTTTGAAAAATGATATTTTATTCATATGTTATGCTATGTCCTCTGTAGAGGACATCAGGACTTTTTTTTACAAAAAGTCCCATTTTTTAAATAAATTAAAAGACATGAATAGACATGAAAAGGCAAAAACTATGATTTTTTTTTAATTCCCCAATCCATTTAAATTGTTTATACCAAACTTTGAATAAAAATGATTCTCAACTATGTTATGAAAGATATAACAGAATGATTTGATATACCATTTTCATTCATGCAACATGTGAGTAAAATGGCCATTAACGGGTTGTCCCATTATGTACAATGTATCTATAAACTGTATGTTATTTGCATATTAATTTGTTTTTGGGGCAACATCTAATGAAAAAGAAGTGTAATAATGGGAGTAACAATTGGCAAAATTTTCATAATAATATCTTATATTTCATAGGAATATGAGATAGGAATATTGAAATATAATTTCTTTCACTATTCATTTGAGGTGTCTCAAAATGTGTAATAAACATGCATTTAGTCCTGGTGTCCTCTACAGTGGACATGCATGAAACCAATGTCCTGTTTGATAACAGAAAGTCATATTTTGATTCAAAAATGTTGATTTATGACAAACAATTGGAAAATTAGTCCGATTTAAATGATCATTACAAAATATGATTATATTTCCATAAGTGTGTTGATTTTTATCACTAAATTATCACTAATCGGTATAATAAGTGGACATGGCAACACTGATCTACCCTTTGAACTCTGACCTATCGAGTTGGTTTTGCGAAAATCATATTTTTTCTGTTCATCCGGAATCATTGACCTAATGTGGGTGTGATGTAATAATAAACGTCAGTCAGAAAAAAATAGCTCTGAAATAATAAATTCTATTTACAACTCTCGCAACTCTCCCGCCAAAACATCTTATATTTGCATAAACCGGAAGCAGCATTGGTTTTGTTATTGTCAAGCCCGAAAAATTGTTCGGGTAAGTTAATGTCAAACTGCATGACACTTTCCCACATCTTCCCTTTAGTTCTGTTACAGAGGACCCGCTGTCTCCAGTCAAACGGGATCTCGTTGACAGCTGAGTTCGTTCGTGACTCGTTTCGTGCCCTGGAACAGGAACTAGAAATATTTTTTTTTTGCGCTCGTCTCTTCAAGGATGGCGGCAAATGATGGAGAGGAGGAGGCTACTGTATCTCTGGTGGACGTCTTGGAGGAGGATGAAGAGCTGGAGAACGAAGCCTCCGCTGTTCTTGGAGGCAGTGATTCAGAGAAATGCTCGTATCCAGAGGTTTGACGTCTTTATGTAAACGCAGACCTTTCATAATATCAGTTTTTAGCATGCGGATTAAACATTGACACAGACTGTTTCATCTCGGTTTTCAACATATATCTTGCAAATTGTTTGTAGGATTGTTTTGATTTGGGTTTAGCATAAAATATTATTAATGCGTCGATGCTGCGTCTGTATGTTGGAAATAAACGTTATTGCATTAACAGATAATAGCAGGATGCCTTTTCAGTGCGTTTAACAGTAACGTAGTTGCCAGCACATGCAGAATGCACATCATATTATTAAATGAAAATGTTATATGTCCTGAAAACAAGTGGATTTATTGTTGTGACAGGGATATGTGAAGCGTCAGGCGCTGTATGCCTGTAACACCTGCACGCCAAAAGGAGGAGAGCCAGCTGGCATCTGTCTGGCATGTTCCTACAAGTGCCATGAAGGCCATGACCTTTTTGAGCTCTATACCAAGAGGTGAATATTCCCACAAACCATCTAAAATAACCACTCAAGCTGTGAAGCTATGTTAGAAAGTACATTTGCTGTTGCTTTAACCCATTTAGCAGAGTCTGATTGACTGACATTTATTGAACATGGTCTGCTGATGAGGTTCTGTCTACATTTTGCATATTTTTTTTTAATCTAATTTGTATTAATATTCTTGTCACTATGATAGTAAGATTATTGAGGTGTTTTTTCCTTTACATATTTGTTACTGGCTGCACTCATTATTTAAACCTTATTGATAATCCAGGAATTTCCGATGTGATTGTGGGAATGATAAGTTTGGGGAAATGGAGTGCAAGCTATTTGCGGTAAGTTATGTTTTACTGTTAGTTTGAATGTGTGTCTTTCAGTTTTAATTGTATGGATTTCTGTCACACAGGATAAAGAAAAAGTGAATTCAGGGAACAAATACAGCCACAATTTTTTTGGCTTGTATTGCACATGTGACAGACCCTACCCAGATCCAGAGGATGAGGTAACGTGTGGTTTAATTTCAGATGCATTCTATAATATTCTTTCTATCTATAATTCTGTTTTCATATATTGTATTGAATATTCTATTTTTAATTATTAACCCCTACTCTGATTTGAATTGTATTTTATAAGAAGCTACTGAATATTTGGAATGCTTATATTATATTACATGGGCTTCAAACATATATGGACCATGTTTTGTCTTCAGGTTCCTGATGAGATGATCCAGTGTATTGTGTGTGAAGACTGGTTCCATGGTCGGGTTAGTTTCAGATCTGACTGCAGTCAGGCAGGACATGAACATGATTTAGCGTTCTTTGTCTGTGTAGATAAGCCAAGTAATGTATTCAGGTTGAAATGGTTGAGAACATTAAGTGTGTTTCTCTCAGCATTTAGGCTGCGTAGTGCCAGACTGTGTGGAGCTGCAAGAGATGATCTGTGAGTCGTGCATGAATAAAACACCTTTCCTTTGGAACTATGCTGCACATATTGCAGGTAATATAATATATTTTTTTCTGCTTCCGTTTTGCATTTACAGATATGTAATATGAAAATTAGTGCAACGTTAACTTTAAAAAGAGCGAAAGGCATCAAAAGTAACAGTGTTTACAACATATATACATTTGTGAAGGTTTATTTTGTCTTGTTTGCTTCAGTGCCAGCCATAACAAAAGTAAGTCAATGCAAAGGAGAGGAGGATGTGAAGGTTGAGGTAGAAAATGATGAAGAGGAGAAGAAGATTAAAAATGAGAACCCGAAGAGCCCTGTAGAGGAGAAGGTACTTACTGTCGACTTTAATGTGTCTCTAAATGGGAGGATGATTCATGGCATTTTATTTCATTCATTCCTGTTCAGTTTTTTTTTTTTTTGCGGACAGCCAAACTTAAATCTGCTACTTGTATTCATTGAATAAGTGTTTGAAGACATTAGATGCACTGATGATTTAAAGCCGTTTTAGACACAGATTTGCCTTTGTTTTGAAGTCTCACCACAAGGTGGCAGTAGTTCTGTTAAATGATGCATGTCTGAAAGAGTTTTCATGGGGGAATTGGTTCATCTCACGTGCGTCATCGGTCTCGATAAAGCCTGAATTTGAAAGAATCGAGTTATAAATTTGCACCACATTGTTTTTTGCTGTTAGCAAGAATGCCAACTCCGCTGTATGCCTGAGAAATTTTAAATGATTTTAACAATTAACACCGGAAGAGAGGAATTAGTGATCAAGATTTGGTGACCTTCTCTCTGATGTCAGGTGCAGGTCAATGGGACGTCCGCCTGTAAGCGGAAACACCAGGAAGAAACCGAAGGTTCCTCAGAGGAGGGTTCGTGCTCTGGTTGCAGGCTGAGAGAGATGAAGTCCTCGGGGAAGAGCCGGACTCTGCAGGGTGCTGTGTTCTGGCCCTCTGCCTGGCGCACAAAGCTCTGCACTTGCACCGACTGCAAGGTACAGATCAAAAACACACATTACAGAGGAGATTTACTTGATAATAGGCACTGCTTTCATCCTTGATTAACTGATGCAATTCTAGAACATAAAAAAAAAAAAAAAAATGTTCCTAGTCTCATGTTTTGCTTTCTTTGGTTAGGTCCTCTATGCAGATGCAGGAGTGTCTTTCCTCACGGATGAGATGGACACTGTCCTGGCGTATGAAAACAAGGGTAAGTCCACAGAGCAGGCTGAACAAGCAGGTGGAGCCGAGGGTCGCGACCCCTTGATGTCAGCTCTAAACAACTTAAATCGGGTTCAGCAGCTGGAGATCATCCATGGTTAGTGGAGTTTAGTGGTACTAATATCCTTATGTGTGAAAGCAAAACTAATTAGTTTCTGATTGACATTGGATTTCAAATGTAACTACTTGTATCAACTGTGAAGCTGACATTTAATTTTTCCTCAGAATATAATGACATGAAGACAGAACTGAAGGACTACCTGCAGCGATTTGCAGCAGAAGGAAAGGTAGGTTTTCAATGTGTTTTGTTGTTATTTTATTTTTTTAAATGTGTGGTGTAGTTGAAGGTAAAGCTTGTAGTGTCTAGTGTTTATTTTCTCCTCCTCTCCTTCCCTGTTTAGGTGGTGACACCTGAGGACATCCGTCAATTCTTTGAACAGCAGCAAAGCCGCAAGAGACGACGAGCCAACGCAGGCCAGTACTACTGCAGTTAAACAGCCTTTCACTCTGCCACTTCAAGCATACCAGCCCCATGCAATCCTTCATTTCCCCCCCCCCAGTCTGTTCATTTCAAGGCCACCCATGGATTTGTAAAATAAATAAATATGCAGTTCAAATTCAGGCCCTCATAACCTTGTATGATTTTGACCTTGCATAGTGATGTTTCCAAACCTGCCAGGGCTTGATTTTGAGATGACGTTCTGTTCAACTTGTGCTGATTGGCTCTCAGTGTCCAGATGCATTATGGAAAGATAAAAACAATGGATTTATGGAAAAGCACTTCTATAATGTCACAGAAATGTGACATATGATTTTGTCAATCCTCAGGAGCTCTCTGTTTTAAGCTATTTAAAACATGGCTTGTTATTTACAGAGGGCTATTAGGGAAGTCACAATCACATGACTGCAGTCAGTATTCATTCTGTTCTGATGAGATGGCAGATATTCACATTCATGTATGCTGGGTAAATAGTTCTATTGGAAATATCTGTTTAGTTAAACCCATGCAAGCGCTTTTTCAGGTTGTTGAGGTACAATTGTGAATTGTCTAGTAACGCTTTACTCATTTGATCTTGTTTTAACCTGTTTTGTTTGTAGATTCTGTTACTTTTTAATGTTCTATCTTTGAGAAATAAACATGGTAATACATTTGGGCCCTGTGATGCGTCTCAGTTTATCCCAGGAACACTTCTTGAATGATTCTTCATTGTCACGGTCTTGCTGCTGTTCTTACTGCTGCCAAAAAGGTTATCCTGAAACTGTGGTTGGATCCATTTACCCCAGTTATGTTTACTGGGATGTCCTACTTGCCGGACGTTGCCCTTTTGGAGTGTACCACAGCCAGAGTACATGAGGAAATACACACGCCACCAGAAAGATGAGGACAATTTTGGTTGAACTTTGAGACTTTATCAGACCTCTTGAGATGTACTCGTTTTCCCTCTAATATTGGTTTGGTTAGTTTTTTTGGCTTTCAATCTTTTACAATTCTTTTCCTTTTTATCTTATGAATATGGGTGGTTCTGCTGTTAATAGTTATACATCTAAAATGTTTAATAAAGAACTAAAAAAAAAAAAAATTCTGTATGATTTCATTCCCAACTTAACTGTCAGGTATGCTCAGACATGTCACGGGAAAACTGTTTTAAATACTACTGAAGCCAGATCAGTCTGAGGGAATGAGTGCCTGTAGCTTGTAATTTACATAAACAGGCTCAAACAATATCCATAAGTACTTTGATATATATATATATATATATATATATATATATATATTAAATAGATTACATTTATTAAGGCCTCCAGGCTTGTGATAGTGCATACAAGTGGTTTCAGTTAGTTTTAAATTCAATTCAAAATTTAATTGTACATTTCAGTGTGAACCGAATCATGATTTCTGTATGAAAGTGTTTCTATGCAGATTGTGTGGTTAGTGAGCGAGACCCGCTGTGTTCCCCCCGCCATTTCCCACTAATGGCAAGGTGTTACTCACTGCTCACCTGGCGAACAAACAACAAAACACACTCATTATAACTCAAAACTATTTATTTCCAAGACATTAGTCACCTAATTGCAGAGTAAAGTTCATAACTACACCGGCCAAAGAAAAGAATAGAAAAATAGACACTTTCCACAACTCCACAAAAGAATGCTTTTTTGTTGTGTGTGTGTATGTGTGTGTGTGTATATATATACACACACACACACACACACACACAAATATATGCACACGCACACAAAGTCTCAAATAGATATCGCATGTTTTATATATTTTTATAAAAAAAAAACTTTACATTTTACATACAACAAAACACCATATTTCTGAGGCCTGTGATCAAAGGTACCAAAAATCTTGAAAAATATCTTTTGAAGAAAAAAAAAAAAGACAAATTAAACATTATGCACACTATGCGTTGGCTACAGTATTACAAAGAGACGGTTTAACAGAGGTTTGTAGAAAGGGCTTGCATAAGACAAAAGGGGTGTGGAGGAAGCCCAGCCTCAGGCAGGGAAGGCACTAAATCGTCTCAGTAAGAGAGATAGCACAAGAGAGAACCTGGAGATCTCGACTTATAAGTCTACAAACAACTTCCCTTGCCCCTCAGACATCCAATACACAAGCCTTCAGTTCAGCCTTGCGGCACTTTGGAGATAAATAATGCAATGCCATGCAAATATACTAAAAGGATTAGGAATGAATGTTTAAGACAAATGACTCAGCTGTGAATCTAAAACTGAATAAACAGATGTTTCAGTCAAAATAAATCAATAGAGCCAACAGAGGGCGCCATCCAAGACAAACGTTACACATATCACCATCAAAAATTTAGTGCAATGGGTACCTTCATCAGTTCTAGCTTTTTTCTTTCTCGGTTTAAGATGATGTCAAGTATAGTAGCCAAATTCATTCCTCCCAAAACGAACCCAGTATTCTTAAGCAATGGAAAATTAACATCAAACAATGTGCCAGTTGAGTTCTACAGGACAGACTAAACAATGATTCAAGCTCCTTGTCTGGGAGCTCAAATGCATTTCCAATTCATTCCCTAACAGTCTCTCAGGGAAGCAACCCACAAATCTGACAAAACCCAAATGACCACAAATAGCATCTGTGATAGAAATGTATTAATTATGAGGTCAGTGTGCATCTCAAATACAAAATAATACCTTCAAATTGTGCATTGGCTTCTGCAGCAATCAAAACACACCCTCAAAATGATCTGATTGGTGTTTTGTAACATGAAATAAATGACTTAGCAGTTCAAAATGGCCTGAGTATAGCAGAGGCGAAGGCGATCCAAGGAGTTTTCCTAACCTCCCTCTTAAGATTAAGGCATGGCTGGGTCTACATGGGACAGGATCGCTGGGATCGGCATTGACGTCAAGAAATAATGTTCTCAGCTGGCAGGAAAATCTTTGAGTAGCAGCAGTAGGCCTAAATATCCATCTGTCGATATTGGGTCATGGTTACGCAGAGAGTGTGATTCTCTAGAATGACATGACAGACCTCAGATCTCCTCTTGGCTGCCTCGAAGCGAAGTGCTGATGCCAATTACTCAGTGCTCGGAGTTGCAGGTAACAGTCGCTTGGAAAATCAGAACTAACATGCAACTGTTACATAAAAACAGGAAATAAAAAATACAAGGGAAAAAAAACATGAAAATTATCACTGAAAGGTCTTTGCTCGTCAGACCACAGATGACCCAATTCAAAATGGCATTGGTACAGAGGGATGGACCCACAGCTCAAAAATAGAAAGTTGGAAAGTCAACAGAATTTAAATAACTGCGCTTTTGACAAGCTTCTGACACATCAAAAGGAGAACATGTGAGCTGGTGACAGGTAGATTGAGATGTCGTCGTCACGCTGACAAGAAACCTGGAGGATCCACAAGGTAAAATGAAGTTTATGAGTGAGACACTTGCTCTGTGAAACAAATCCGTGGTAAAATATCTTTATTCTAAATAATTGTGTTTAGTAAATCGGTTCACTCATCCTCTTTTTGCTGTGGAATGAGGTCAGGGAAGATAGCCTTAAGTAGGCTGCGATGCATTGCATTTTAAAAGAACCACAGATACTTTACTGAAAGCTCAATCTCATATATTATGAAGTTTGTTATACGCCAATGAAAAGGTTTAACCATTTTCAACAGGGACTGAAGATCTTCATGTATCTGATAAGCCTGGCACAGAGAGAACTGCAGAGCTACGTCCTTGAGATTCAGAAAAGACAAATAGCCTCCTACCAATCTCAGTCCGATTCAGATGACTTCAACTCTCTGAGGAGATCACTTGCACCCCAGCCAGGGTCTACGTTGGATCTATTTTTGGATCTGACTCTCTGAAGCTTTGCAGGATGGTGAACTGGAGCTCTCCCACCCAGGGTTCATGACACTTTCAGGCTTGACTCAAGAGGTGGGCTACAGTAGGAGTCCAGGAGGACCCGTTCATTGCACTGCAACTGCATCAGGCAGCTAACATTTCTGAAAAAACGACAAAGGCTAGATGGACAATGCTTACTGCCAAAATAACACCTGTGATAATGGTAGATTGAGTTAATTATCGTGCAAGATTATACCATCCTCACTTTCTGCTCAAACATCTTAACTGTGCTGTTCTGTTGAATCTAATAAAACAGCAAGTGTAAGGAAAGAAGATGAGGAACCTTACAAACATATGTGAGAAAGTGAAGAAAATCTGATTTCCAGCTGTTGGTTCTGGTCCCTCAATGATAAATGCTCAAGGTGAGGCTCAAGAGGTCTGAATAAGTTGATAAGAATATAAAGAAGGAAAATCGAAATTTGACTGAAATATGTTAAGAGAAGCTGGTCAGAGGTAGAGTCTCTCTGGCACAGAAGACCTTAGGTGATTTAAGACGGAGAACTGCGTTACCCAAGGTAAGGTCTTAAGTCCGTAACTACAGATACAGCAGTAACCCTACAACTCTTAAGGCCAACTCAGTAAGTCAAAGTGCCTGCGGAAAGATCGATAAAATCAATCGATGATAAATTTTCCTTTTATGGTCACAGTCACCAAAGAGTCTGTGTAATAAACATGAATCTCAACCCAAGGGTTTCAGTTTAATTTGCGGAAAGCCCCCACTCCGGTAGATAAAATAAAATGCTTCAGAGATTCACCAAGCAACACAAACATCCTCCCAAACTCATCTTTGGTCTAACGGTGGGTTCTTTAAAAAAAAAACAAAAAAAACTGAAAACTGAAACTCAAGCCTTTTACCAGCGTATAAATGGTCTGAGCACTTTTATCTGACAAGATATAAAATGACATTCTTCGTATTTCTCAGTACGTTGTGCTTTCAACCAATAAAACGCTTCTTGTGCTCCAAAGAAAGAAGCACTCAAAGTGAAAAATGTGGGCTGAATATAGCTGAGGATCATTTGGATATTCAACAGAGATTCCATCCAGTCTAACAGAACGAGAGATTCTTATATAATAATTTTTGAGCGTGTGAGAATACTGTACCTTCATCACTTGCGGGGAAAGGCTATTATTGATTATCTTAAAGGGATAGTTCACCCAAAATGCAAATTCTTTCATCATTCACTAACCCTGATGTCGTTTCAAATCTGTGTGATATATTTTCTCTCTACACAACACAAAATATATTTTGAACAATGTCTCAAGTTTTTTGGTCCAAACAATGAAAGCCAATGGGGTGCAATCCAATGTTGATGTTTTTGGACCCCACTGACTTTGACTGTATGGACAAAAACATTTGTTCAAAATATCTTCTTTTGTGTTCTATAGAGAGAAAAAAGTCACACAGGTTTGGAACAGCATGAGGATGAGTAAATGACAACAGAATTTGCATTTTTGGGTGAACTAGCCTGCATATTTGCTGTGTCAGTATAATCTGAGAAAGGTTATAAGGAGAAGAAAGCAAAATGAATATTTAAAATGAAAAATCTGCACTATTGCACAATTATTTAAGAATACAGGTATTTCAGATGTTAAAAAAGCTTAAAATAAGTCACTTCATCTATAGGTATGGTGCGCAGCAGTGTGTATGATGTTGTTTCTGAAAGTGTTGTGTAACAAATCAAAAGTCCATACTCTTAAATCCTTGTGTCCATGACACTTCCAAGAATTATCTTTTTTGCAAAGCCTGTTCATGACATCATAATTGTTGGTCATCTGCTGACAGAAGCAGCACAGAAAAGCTAATGAACTCCCAGCCATGGACTGCTGCCATCCTACTGAACCAGAGGACAGAGGATGTGGTGTGAGGTTGGTTTGGTTGAGCGTCCTGTACAGTTCTAGAGAACGAGGCTGATAATGATCAACCCATATTTGCATTTCTCTGTAATGCCACCAACTGCAGCCATGGAAAGAGATACTGAATGCAAAAGAGGATGCCAAATGTTTGTTTGAGAGGACAGATAGTTTTTAAAGTTAAATACACTGGAAATGAATCTGAAGATCTGAGTTGTGGAACACGCTAAAACAAAGCCCCATTCACATTTAATGGTGCATCTGTGCCACTGTAATGCCTGATAAGTTGCCTCATAGGAGACAGGGGATTTCATTTGTTTTCTCTTTTGTGTTCCATCTTGGCTTTTAAATTGCACAGGCTAATGTAAAAGCCGGCATATGCAGCAGATTACACGAGCTATTACTGCCACTCTGCCCTCAAAAGAAGAAAGAGCCGTTTGTCAAGGACTAGACAAAATAATGAGTTTGCAACTTGGTGCCTTCATATTTTTTTCACTTTACTCCTAAGGAATGAAATCTGTGCATCTAGATGAATGTGTATTTCTCCAGTCATTAAGGTCTGTTCAGGGAAATGAAAGTTAAAGAAATATACTGTGATATCTGTACATTAATATGCAGCATGTGAGGGAAATCTGAGAACCTGGATATACAGATCAATGAAAGAAATTTCAGGGCTGTTGAATGAAGTCCTTGGACCTCTCAGATTAAAATATTTTGCATTTTTGACCTCTTTCCAGGGTGCACACAACCAAACCAAGCTCTCCTTCCTCCCTACTGGGTTTCAAACCTATCCAGAGCAGTTTACACAACATCTCCCTCTAGCTTTCAGAAAAGCAGCCACTCATGTAGCTTATGGGTGTTCATCACTTCAAGATACTGTCGGCCCTCGAAAGAACACAAAGTGCAGGACTGCTGGTGCCTCACCTGTTAGCTTACACTTAGCATTTAAATCAGTCCTCAGTCTCTTTTTAATCAGGGGTCAGAGAGCAGACTTTCTGTAGGGATATTCAGGTTTGCTGGGTGACCTGCGGTCTCGGGTACCCAACCCTCCCTCGTCCCCAGACCCAACGTTCGCTCCTAAGCTCAGCCCCATTCCTTCTGGAGCAGGCCGGCGTCCCATGGGCCATTCCTCATACTGTTCTGTGGAGGGGCCAAGCCCACAGGTGAGGTCTGTCTCATTTACGGGCCATGGCCTCTGCACGGCTTGTGCAACGCCCCCTTGTGAGACGACTGCCAAGCCTAGTCTCTGCGGAGGCTGTTCCAGCACATCCAGGCGAAGGGATTCTGAAGCCTCGGAGTAGGATGGAGGTGGTGCTCCACCACCTGCCTGACGGCCGTGGATATAGAGGTCCGGTCCACTGTAGGGAGGCACGTGACGGCCTGGGAACTCGTAGAGATCTGGGAAGTCAGGCTGTGGGCCCTCAGGCTTGGGTTCGGCTGCGTGCCGCTTACGGGAAGAGTGCGGGTGACGACTAGAGTAGCTCTGGGAGATGGGAGGAGCTGTAGAAAGGTGAGGGTGGGCTTCGTGACTCTCCACCTCCATGGAGACCTCCAGAAGGCGCCGCTCCTTCAGGCTCATTGCCGAAACACCCATGGCGATGTCCGGCATAAACTCGTTGATAACAGGCTCCATGTTCTGCTAGAACAGAGTATAAATGAGATAATTAGCATTTACATTAAATGTATTCTTTAGCAAAATTCAAAATGAAAACCCATTTTTCATACTGTCCATAATAATGTTGCAATGCCTAAATTCACTTGAATTTATTTAGACAAAATAATATAGAATAGCTTCTCAGTGCAGTTCATAACCAAATCCTACATAAATCTACACATTTCACATGAACAAAAAAAAAAAAAAAAAAATTATACAATATAAAATAAATTAATTAGATAATATAAATGAGTATAATATATTGGTATTAATCACCATTTGCTTGTCAGGATGAAGATTCCTCCCCCCCTGTGCATTAGTGCAGTCTGGGGGCAGGGGCTTGGCTCCTGGTGGGTAGACTGGGCTGCCCATCTTGGAAGAGGGCTGTCTGTGGAGGAGTGCATGATTGCAGGGGTAGGAGAAAGATCTGGAGGGAGGTTGGGTGGGGACCCGAGGTCTCCAACCCGTTTTATACTGCTGCTGGCTATGGCCCGGGGTGGCCGGGGGATGGTAGGGTGGAGGAGGAGGGGGCAGAGGGGGGCGGAAGCCCACCAGAGCCTCCAGGTCAGTGAACATGCTCTCCACAGCTGGTGTACTGTTGACCCGGCAGCGACCTGATTGGCGTAAGGCCAGGACGGGACTCTCGTCTCCAAAACGCTCCTCGGGAAAGAATTTGTGCGGATTCTGAAACACAGTACATGTACAGGGTTTCTGCAGGATTTTTAAGCTCAAATTTAAGAAATTTTAAGACCTGCACAAATAAAACTGATACCATATGAGCGGGGTACGGCAATGTCTATAGTAACATATTGAACTGTAAAATGACTATAAAAAGCATATTTACAGCTCCGTGTGTTTGCAGGGTAAAAACATGGATCGATTTTCACATTGGTCAGAACAAAAACAACCCCAATACGGTGTTTCTGCCATACCGCAGTTTCAGGACCGCATTTCTACTAGGACCCTGTTTTGTGACAGTGCCATTTAGCCAATTCTACTCCAACAGAGGAGACCTGATTCAAACATCAAACAAACATATGTAAAGACTAGATCAATGGAAACGATTAATTTTTTATCTTTCCATCTTATTTTTGATGAAAGAGCTGGCGTGAACTTGAGTGTGTGAGGTGATGTCAGCAATCTCCATTTAGCCTATTTAGCTGTGCAAAACAGTTCACTGTGCTGCTAGATGTTGTAAACTAGTATTTGTATTCAAATTATTTTAAATGTATTAATGTACTAATAAACACATTAATTTGTACCGCAATTGTTTTACCGTTTACTGTACTTTGTTAAGTGGGTCACACATCAGACGTGAATTGCTGCGGCTAATGAATACATTAGGACAATAATTAAATGAAGGACAATAATTCAGTGTATACAATTAAACAACTACATAATTAATAAAAATAATAATATACAGAATTGAATAGCAAGTGCTATAAAACAGTATGAACTGCTAATACATAAATACATACATACAATAAATAAATAATAATTAAAAAAACTAAAAACTAAAGGGTCCTAGAAATGAGGTGCTGAAACTGCAGACATCGGTGTTGCAGGAAAACCCTACTCCAATAAAACAGGCTTATTGAAAATAATCTTTCATTCCCATGACAGATTTCATCAAGGTAAAGTAAAATATAATAAATGTAATACAATGCTTCTCTCTAGAGTTTTTATTTTTTATAGCTGACTATCAAATTTATGTACAATGAATGTCTTTCCTGAGGTAATTGTGACTTTGTTACATTTTGTCTTTTACTGTCTTTCTGTGGCTGAAAAAACACGTTTATAGTTTGTATTTTGTGATAAAATGCACAGAATTTGAAAGCTGATCATTTATTTCTGATTAAAAGTAACAAAGCACAAAACTTATTGTGATTACACTGCGTTCCAAATTATTATGCAAGTGACATATCTACTTGATTTTGGTACAATAAAGAGTCAGACTTTTGTTTGTGTTGTTTTTCACATCTTTTTAGATAACTGTGCAGGTTTCTCTTTGTGAGGTTTGATTAGCAGTGACTGAAACGCAGCTTCAGTCTGCATGGAGAGGATCTTGAGACTCCAGTATCTTCAAACACCTGTCTGCTGCTCAGCAGTGTCTTTTTTACAGCTGGAATTACAATACAGTTCATTTGTTTGACAGAAACTTTCCTTAATAAATCTTTATCTGACCAGGATCTTCTGTGCTCTACGTCACTCACAAATCTTTTGACAGTTCAATAATTTCTATTAGCTTTTCATGAAATATTGTTTGTTTTGATGCCTTTTGCAAGACATTGCATTGTTTCATACTTTTCATCTTGAAAAGATCTTTTTTCCCCATCATATTTCATGAGAACTGTGACTTGCTTAATAATGTGGAACAACCTCTTTAAGTAGGGTTTCCATTTACCCAAGAAGACCTGGCAAACTATTGACCAAACCTGTCTGAGATTTATACCAGTTATATAAAAAGATGTGAAAAACAACACAAACAAAAATCTGACTCTTTATTGTACCGAAATCCAATTAATATGTCACTTGCATAATAATTTGGAACGCAGTGTATTGGATGGCAGGCACGCTACAAATAATGAATGGAATTAAAGACGTGAAATATTTCCAAGCATTTACACTGTCCTTCAAAGCAAGATGTCAAATGGTTCAGTTTCTTTTAATAATCCCAGTTCATATGTAATCATCACATTTAGCCATATCGCAATTCTGGTCTTTCTGTCCCCAAATTGAAGACCTCCTGAAATCATAATTAAGACTTTCTTGTACAATTTAAGCCTTTTAAGACTTTTTAAGGACCTGCGGGCATGTTTGTGCTAGACATGCTTCAAAAATGAGACTTAATAGGTTGTCTGGTATGCTGAAGAGGTTTTGACTCCTTCCAAGCTATCCAGCTTAAGTTCACTGGTCACTTAATGGTGAGAACAAGAAGATATCACAGCAGTTCAAGAGCTCAGGGAATTTCTAAACCAAGGGCATAGTAATTGGAGAAACATGCTAGTCAAAACAACATGGTGTGATGCAGAGGTATATGAATGCAGTTGTTCCCATCCAAAATTAGTCAGACTGCAAGTACACACTGCACTCTCAGTAAACTATAGTTGACATTCTTGTAAAAGGAAGGTCTTTTAATTTTTTTTATTTGCATGTGAAGTGACAAGTCAGTTTTGACGTGAAATAATTACAGTAGAAATGTGAGTGTATTCTCCTGCCATCACAAGAATAAATTACGTTAAAATATATTAAAATAGAAAGTTATTTAAAATAGTTTTTAAAATAGTTTTTACTGTATTTTTATCAAATAAATGCAGAAGAGACCGGACTGTTGTATGTTAAGAGTATATACACATACACACACATTTATACAGATATTTGCAATGCATTAAAGCAGTGTTGAAATCTGAATAACAAAATTCTCTATTTTTAATATTTTTTTTTTATTTGAACAAAATCAGTATGGGTGCCTGCAATCACTGGAAAATAAATTGTATTCATCAAAGGCAGAGGTAATACTAACTGACACGAATGTCAGAGACATTCACGGTAGCCATGGCAACACTTGTCAGTTTCCACGCAAACAGGATGTGCTGGGTTACCTGTAGGAGTTCTGCACCCCCGTCAGGTAGGCCAAACTCTCGAAGCACACGGATCTGCAGCTCGTAGCTGACTGTGGCGCCCTCACCACAGTTCAGAGCATATGCTCGCTGCACTTGGTCTGTGTGACGCAGCTCCTGCAGCCTACGGATCATTTCCTTCACTACTGCCAACCTGGGCACTGAAAGACAGGGTGATGAAAGGAAAACAGATGACTTATTTAATGTGCAAATACAGATGAATAAGCCCATCAGTTTACAATATTACATAGTTGATAAATAACATTAATACAAGATGTTCATAATAAGAGGTCTTTTTTTTTTCAAACTGGTGTTGAATTGTTTTACATAACACCCACAGGATCACAAAGCTTGCCAACATACAAGGCCAAGGTTCCCACTCACATAATATAGACCTTAAAAAACACTGAATTGCTTCTTGTAATAGAATAGCTATTAACTTGAGAAAACCATGTCTCATGGTTTGATTTATGGGATTCGCGACTACATCTAGATTAGGACATGATCTACTTGGCCTCTGCGAACTAAAAATGACTTAATAAAATGAGCCAGATTCACAAACATGTATAAACGATATAGTGCCTAGTTTTGAAGACTGGCTTAACCCACCTGGTATCTCATTAGCAACCACAGATGGCGGAGCTGTCTGGCTGCCAGCCATTTGCTGGTGGTTGATCATGTGACAACACTGGGGGACGGCATTGTTTACCATGTAGAGTGTGTCGGGTACATTGGACATGCGAACCATGCGCAGCCTAACCAGGTCAGTCTGCTCAACCATCATCTCCTCCAAAACCACCTGGAGCAAAACAGAGATAAATGCAAGTCATAAAATAAAAAGAGTGTAGCTAATAACTGCACTAAGGTTATTCTATAAACCAAGTGCCTTTTCAAAAAGATTTGATTCACATTCTACAAAATGTATAAAATTTAAAAAAGTATTTATTTTTTTTTAAGTTGTATTTGAAAGAATTTAGATACTTCGAGAAATTTAATTGACAGGTGTATCATTTAAGTGAATTTTTCTTTTAATCACCTTTTCTGCCTTCACTAGTGCGTTGTAATGTTACAGTTAACCACCCAGCTGTACGTGAGGTGAGGAAGAGCATCCTACCTTGGCCTCCTCCACATAAGGAGAAAATAACCGTGGGCGAACATAAATGCCAGCACTCTTCTGCCGGAGCCAGGCGTTGGCTTTGCCTCCTTCTGCTGTGGGCAGCATGTCAGAGGGAGGGGTGCTGATCAGACCCCTCTTCATCTGTTAAAAGCAGAGGAAAAGTCTTTAACGATTCTTGAAGAGAGCGGTCTAGAAGAACGATGGAAAGATGATGTAATTTGCTGGAGCATTTGCACATTGGGGTATCTGTTTTCTGACTCTCTAGCAAATTGTATCCTGAGCAGTAGTGAGAATCAGAATATGTACCCATTCAAACATCAATCAATTTTATTCAATATGCTGTACAGAAAAACAAAAGAAACATGTTACCCATTTGGCTTAATGCGGCATGACACATTTCTGTGCATTTTACAGACTAAAGGGGTACTTAAAGGTCAGTTTTATGTTCATTCATTAACATCCATATCTGGTATTTAAGCATGTTCACAGAATGATGCTGAACAGTTCATTTTAAGACTGGTTAAAAAGTAATAGAACAATTTAGGATTAAACACCACTCTTTTCTTTATTCTCTATGAGGCTTTGTCTTAATGAAACAGTAACACTGTGAAAAATTTTTACATTTTAAAATGGCCGTTTTCTATTTTAATATATTTCAAAATGTAATTCATTCCTGCAATGGCAAAGCTCAATTTTCAGCAGCCATTACTCTAGTATCAGTGTCATATGATCCTTCAGAAACCATTACGATTCTTATTATAATCAACAATGGAAACAGTCGTGCTGCTTAAAGGCCGTGTTGCATGGTTAATTTTTCAACGAATTTGTGCAATTTGCTTGTTGGTAATGAACATTTAAACTGTTATCCATTGTATTTTATGTTGTTGGGTATCACAAAATGGAATAAAATACGAAAAAGTAGGTACTATCTTACAGCGGTTTGCAACGATTCTCCTTTCCCCCTCAATGCATTGCATTACGTCACATTGGGGAGAGAATTTACCAAAGCCCGCCTTGAGAGCATTGAGAGTGACTAGAGAGACGAGTAGTAGACGAGAGTATTCAGATAGCGCAGATTATAGATAAATACATAGATATAGATAGATAGACAGACAGATAGATCGATAGATAGATAGATATCGACCAACAGCGACCAAACGCACTCACTTCCCTACAGCACCAGCTTTCCAACGCAGTTTCCACACAAGCACCAGCCAAACATAGCGACAGACACGCGGCTACGTTTGCAAACGTAGCCGTAGTTCACTGAGAAGCTACGCTATATCGAGTTCATTATTGAAGATGAATCGCCTTTGATAATGAACTCAATATAGCGTAGCTTGTCAATAAACTACGGCTCTGTGTATTAAATGCAGCTCCATTTGAAAGCAGGTGATGGGGATTTACCGCTAATCATGGAACCGGTGTAGTGCCGAAATTTGCACCCTGCCAGATTATGCACCCCCTGGTATTGGTAGGTTTAGGAGTAGGTGTGGGGGAGGGGTTAGGATTAGGGGTGGGGTTGGGATTAGGCAATCAGGTAGCGATTTCAACGAGGGGATGCAGAATCTGGCAGGGGTGAAGAATTCGGCACAACACCGGCTTTACTGACGAGATGCACATGGTCATATCGTTCGATATATTGTCGAGCCCTAGGCTACTGGTACTTATCTGAACTAACCTCATGATCACTGCCACTAGATATAAAGAAAACGTTTATTTTTCACTCGGTGCTATCCAATGACAATATGTATGTGTGTGTGTCGTTATTGTGCACTGCTGCTCGTAGACTAGCTCCAGTGCTCATTGCTGCATTGCTAAATGATAGCAACTCACCAGGACACTTCACCAACTCTCCACTCATTCTACTCGGACCATGCATTTAATTGGCTTTGACGGCCATCAGTTCTTGGCAATTCCTCATTTGTTCTCTCACGTCTGGCTGGTTCAAAGTTATAGGGCTGCGGGGCCATCATACATGTTGGCTCTTGCCACCTCTTCCTCATCCCAGTTTTTATCGCAACATTACATTGTCCTAAAATCGTTTTTTTTCACCGTGTACCACATGCATAAACACTGCGTCCGTAGGCAGTATTATCCGTAGGGGCTGTCATTGTTGTTTCGCGTCATGTGTGACGTCGGAACTCGGAGTACATTGATCTAGTACGAGTTCACGGGTGGGAAGTCACGGGTTTGACTGCCGTTCCAGTGCACTTTCACGGGTTTAAGGTTGGAAAAACACGGGTTAAGGGTTGCCTGGAACGCGCATCATACTAGGCTGAGGCTACCTTTCCTCCACTTCTCCCCAATGTGACGTCATCACCGAATTGCGTAAAAAAACCCGTTAATACCAAAAACATAAAAAACTGGTCTTTGAGGCCATTTTTGAGACATTTTAAAAATTATATACATATCTTGAGTGATTTATGTACCCATTAATCGACAGTGGTGGTTAACCTGCAACATGGGCTTTAATATTTGTTTGTGTAGCATTTAATTTTTTTTGGTGTTTTTTGTTGAACATGGGTTTTAATGGATGGCACTTAGTAAAAAAATATATATATATTTTGTATCATTATAAATGTCTTTACTGTCACTTTTCCAATTAATGAAATATTTAAAGACTTTAAAAAAATCTTTCTGACCCCGAATATTTCAAAAGAACTGCAAACTTCAATTAAGAGAAGCTGCGTGGAGTTAAAAAGCAAGTGTGACCGCCCCTTAATATTTCTGTTTAAACTGTACATACCAAAAGACATACACATTAAACAGAAGACACAAACACACTCACAGTGTCAGAGAGGACCTCACTGTTGGTTGGTAATATGTGCTCAGTTCTGACAAAAGGCAGCAGTGGAGAAAGTATCTCTTTAAGCTCTTCCAGGTCCAGATCCCTTCTTTTCACGCCACGTTTATTCACACTATGTGCAGTACCACTTAACAGGTTAGGCTCTGGGGGAAAAACACAGAAACACCATTTCAAGCACATACACACACAAGAATTTGAGTTAGAGGAAATGGTGGCCAAACTTTTCTAGCCCACAATATAGATTAGACAAAGATGGGTGGGAGGGTGTGTGCTTCCAGAGGATTAGTGGTATCACCATGCAGCTCCTGACTGCAGTCGTGCCCTTGAGCGAGAAATTTAAGCTCCTCTGCTCTAGGGATGCTGCCTGGCATTAGACCCTGAATTACTATCTACACCTCAGACAGCAAATCAGTATCATGTATAAAGATTGGTTAATGACAAAATGAAGGTGAATAGGTGCATTGCTGTTTCCCTTCACAATGTGTTCTGGGGAAAAGCAATCAGAAATCGTGTTTGCGGTTTGGCACCAGCTATAAACGTTCAAGATAGTGTTAGTCTGGGTATATTTAATTCTGTTGGATACACACAGCAACTGTAGACCCAGGTCTGAAGCTGGCAGCCATATGCTACGCTTCTGTATTGCAAAGCACTTGGCCTGATTTCTCAGAGCTGAGCCAGTCATAGTCATTACTACACATTAGAAGGATTGGGGAATAAATCATTAGACTGGCATAGTTCAGAACACCATCTATAGCAAGAGGTGGAAACGGACAAATTCAGCGGCACAGAAAAAAAGTTCAGCCCAGAGAAAGGTATGCATGTCTGTGAAGATGGAGGAATAGTTCAGGCAAAAATTTTAATCCAGACATTTCTTTGTCACCTTCATGTTGGTCCAAACCAGTATGACTTTCTTTCATCCGTGGAACACAAAAGTAGTAGTTTAGCAGAATATGTGAGCTGCTCCTTTCAATACAATGAAGGTGGGTGCTCCCAAAAGCACCATAAATATAATCAATATGACTTGTGCACTACAATTCAGGTTAAAATATAGCACAGTCAAATGGACCACATTTAAAATTTGTATATAAATTTTTTTTGTTTCATGAAAAAACAACATATAAGGTTTAGAAAATGTAAATAAATGACAGATTTTTTCTTTTTTGGATGAACTATTCCTTTAATGTGTATCTAGAGAGACATATCTGCATGTGATACCTCTATCGGCCATCCTCCTGATGAGCTGGTGTTCGCCCCACTTTACAACATACTTGAGGATGTCCTGTTCACTGGCCTGTGAAGAGCAGAGAAGAGCAGTACAAGTTTATGTTACTGAATTTAGTCAGTGCTGCAAGGCTGAAGAAGAGAAGCTTAAAGATGGCACATTTAATAGGACGATGTCGAATGGAAAAACAGGATATATAAAACCAATGTATTTCATAACAGCGGGTCCTGCAGGTGCCAGGTAAAACCTCAGCAAAATGATTTTTCTACTATCTTATCTTACTGAGAATATTGCACAGCCAAAATCTCATTTTATTCATCGTCAGAAGCTGATCCAGGTTTAATGGACACAGATTAACCCTCAAACTAAATTACATTTTTTTAATATCAAGGTGGCCACACTTTCTTAAACATGCCTTTTTTACATGACAGTAGTAGAGTGCAGACCTGAAACTAGGGGCGAGAGAGAGAGTAAACAGGATTTAGACATGACCAACAGCTCTTATGTATCTTGATAAGTCTTGACCAAGTCCAAATTGCAATAATAATAATAATAATAATTTTAATTCAGAAGGATTTACAAATGAATCATTCAGGCCTATTTGTTAACTGAAAATGGATGTCAAGTTTTACTCAAGCTCTAGACAATAGCTAATGAAATAATGCAGAAAAGAGCATAACTAGAAAAATCCCTGACCATGGCAATGAATCAATCAGTTAATGTCCCCCCTTTTTTTAGCATATATAAAAACAAAATTCTAGTCTCTGTTAATGTTTGTTTACAAATTGTCACTACAGGGATTAGATCATTTCAACAGGCTTGTCTCAGGCTAGAGTTAATGAAGACTTGTAAACAACGAAAAGCTAGCGCACACAGGGCTCCAGACAAAAAAAAATTTTAAATCAATTAAGGAGCCATTGGCTCCTATAAGAATCAAAATTAGGCACCAAATTATTTTTTAAGTGTCACAGAATAATATATATATTTTTTTTACATTTTAACATTTCAGTCATATTGTCATATGTTTATGTCTCATCTTTTCTTGTCTTTATCAGCATTTTAATCCATCTTGTAGATGTCCTGGGAACTGTTTATTACACAGAATCTGTGCCAATATCATGGACCATAACTATGTCAGCATCAATTGGCCACTGAGTAAAGTTTGGGCTCCTCCTCAATGCATCTGATAAATGTTGTGATATGTCTTGCACACATCCAGTCTGTTCTTCTTCATTAGTAGCATGCAAATATACAGGAGGTGTTGCATTTTATCTTTAGCTCTTTGAATTCTTAATTATGTAAACAACAGGTTAAGTAAAAATATGAATAAGCAATATAGCGCATAAATTTAGCAAAATGCGCTTCTTTTTTTCTTTCTTTTTTTTTCTCCTATAGTTATTTTTTCTAGCTGACTAATGAGCTTATGGACACCGAATTCTGAGGTAAATGTATTGTTAAGTGGCATTATTTACAAGCTTTACTCGTTTCCCGCAGTTTGAAACACTAAATGAGCAATTACATGACATTTCAGAAAGTTGTACTGCAGGCCACCTTATAATATACCTTTTGATATTCATTCATGTTTATTTCATACTATAGTAGTAAAGAAAGATATGATGGGTTTACATGCCACTTGAACTGAGGTGCTAAAGCGATCACTTATGCCACATTAAAGAGCACCAAAACGGTATTCATTGTTTGAATTTAGTTATGAATTGGGTTAAAATTTAAAGCTGAAACTTTGTTTATTAAAATGTAACAGAGCACAAAGCTTGTTGCGATTATAGGATGGCAAGGGCACTACAAATATTATGAAGTTCAAGCATTTACAGAACACAGCGAATTTTGATAACAAACCATATCAGTATCGATTAAAAACGAGAATTGTTAATGATATTGCTAATATCCACACAGCTGAAAGCTTTACCTGTTGTAGTTTGCTCAAGTTGCTATTTTACTTTGCACATCTCCATTTTCGCTCTCTCTCGTGCTGCCAGAACTGGAGCTGCTTTTAGCAGGTGTCGTCAACAGTGCTTTTATTCACTAAAACTTTGATGCGCAACTTCTCAGTTTATTACATTGACATAACAAAAAATGTGATCGCAAAACAAGTGGGAAAAAAGGCATGCAAATTTTCAAGTCATAACATTTAAATGTATATAGTTGCCAGTTGCGATCCTAGCAAAAACTTCACTTGCAAATTAATATTTAGACCATTTTAGGCACACTCTAGAGCCCTGCACACAGGAGTGTGAAGGCGCTAACAGACTGTGTGCCAGGCCAAATCCCAGATGGGGTTACAACTCTCTATACAAGCTCACAAAGGAGACTTAAGGGGGTCATCTGATACAGCTGACTCATTTGTCTAAAAACAAAAGCAGGTGACCTTTAAGAGAAGGGAGCCCGAATCAACAGAGATCGATAAACAGACTGATACTGACACTGCTGTCTGAAATGGATAGGCCTGAAGCCCTGCAATGATTTGTGGCCTGAAATCAACAAATTTCCCAACAGTGCAATATGATTCAGCTACCCTGAATTACCACTGTATGCTTCCAGAGAGAAAATGAGTTTGACCTTGACGAAACTGCACAAAAATCATGTGTAACAGACCTTACAGCTAAGTTGTTAGAAATACTGAGCTAGAAAATTTTATTCAGATTAACAATTGCCAACCTTTTTCTGAGTGAACCCCTTTTAACAACCCACATTTCATTAAAAAAGCACCTCATTTTTAGCACACATAAACATATTTTGTCAGAGTATCCAATAACGTCCTGTGTGAACAAAATCGAAATCTGAAAAGTACTCAAGGTGAATTGGTGTATGGTTATCACCTGCAGGTAATCAGACTGAATGGCCGCCAGCAGGTGCTCCTTGCTAAGCTCGTAGAGGACGTCAGAGGTCATGACCTGGCTGAACTCCTCACACAGGAAGTGCATGGCCTGCCGATGAACCCATTTGGAGCCGTAAGGCTGTGAGCTCCACTTCAGGATGGCCACCACAGAGTCCAGCGAGATGCTGTCTGCCACAATGTCTTCACAGCCTAAGATGAATAAACAATGACATCACATTTTATTTAGATATAAACAGGGCTTCAGCTGCTCTTAAACAAATATGTGCCCAAATGTAGTTAATCAAGACTTCAAACTAAAATGTGGGTGGTCTAAGAGCTAATGCTCTTAGAACAGAGCACCATCTCCATCTGCCCTCTATGCAGTTTTATTTATTTATGGAATAATTTTCTCATCACCGTGACTGTAATTTAACACTTCAAGTTACATTAAAGTGCCCCTATTATGCCATTTTGAATATTGCTTATAATTTCACGAGCATTCAAAATATGCAACTATGGAAATAGGCATATCGATTCCGACATGCGCTGTATGTGATAGACCAATCACAACCGATTGTGATATTAAATGTATATTTTGAGAAAACTAAAGTGTTTTTTGACCTTGCATGTATGCAAACCTATTGTAGGAAACTCCCAAAACAATATTAGGAACCTTAAAAATAGCATAATATGGGCACTTTAAGTTAAAACAGTGTCCTTAAATACAGCAGGAATATATTATACCACAATATATGCAGGTATGTCTAAAATATTAATGAAAATATATGCATTTAAATGTCACTGTGGGGAAAGATGAATAATTTACCCAGTTATTCACAACAAAAACACTGCTTTATGCTGCTTCAATCTGTGCCTTGAATTACTGATTTGAGCTGTTTTGTCTCTTCTATTCAATATTTTCGGTCTCCTTTTCCCGTCATCAAAGGTCAAAAGAGAGGCATTCAGTGCAGTTTAATCAGTAAATGCCAGTTTTTTTTTTCCCCACCCTGTGCTTGATACAAAGACCGCCGGAGCAGTGGAGAATTTCAACCTCAATGCAATCCAAGTCAAACATCTCTAGAGAGCAAGCTTGGTTTTCCCTTTCTAACAGGGATTAAGTGAAATTCAGTTCCAACAATAGTTTTTCTACAGAAATGTACAAATTTACTGTCTCATACCCAATAAAACACATTAAATTGATAAAAAAAGTGCTATGACTATTTTAAAATAAATGCAGTTCTTTAAGGATTCAAGAAAATCTGAATAAATAAATAAAAAAACAAAATACCAAAAATAAAAAATAAAAAAATGAGTGATTTAATACTTCAAAAAGTTATGTATGCTCAAAGTTTTAGGTCAATGCAGATGGTCTAGCATCTAGCACGTGGTTGTTAGTTGGGATATGCGTGCGTGTGCTCATGCTCTGATGCAAGACAATCAACAAGCCGTGATGTAAAATATGTAAATCCTAGGGATGTAACAATTCACTCAACTCACAATTCGATTCTATTCACGATTTTGATTTCACTATTCGATTCACACTTTTAAAACAAGCCCCAAATCAAATAAGTTAAACAAATATAATAAATCTCTTCATATAAACAAAATAAGGCTTTGTCTGTGCTCTTTTCCATTTAAATTAGAGGCAACCACTGCATTTTAATCATGATCCAAACAAAAATGCTGCATACATGCAACATGAGCAGTTTTTAATTTAAATAAGATTGTATAATTTTGAAAATTTTGATGCAAAAACAGAATGGTTTGACTATATATATATATATATATCTGCATGAAACAGCGGACAAGCTGAATGAGACGCAGATTCACTCTCTGCCAGCAAATGGCGCTTAAAGCGTTTCCTTGGTTTCTGCTGTAAACGAAGCAGCGCTGCACTTATGAACTTTAATATGCATTATACAGAGGCAAGATGAAAAGAAAAAATACCATCTAAACTTTTCTAAAGACTGTAAGTTCCCCTCAGACATGCATTCATATAAACTCCTTCCCCTAAATAAATCACAATTTATTTAGCATCTCAACCAATTTGAATCACATATTTGAATCGATTTTCAACCGTTGTATTGTATTGCATATCGAATATTCGAATATGGCATTTTTCTCCAATATCACACAGCCCTACTTCAAAATATCTTCTTCTGTGTTCAACAGAAGAAAGAAACTCATACAGGTTTGAAACAACTTGAGGGTGAGAAAATGATGAGAAGATTTTAATATTTGGGTGAACTATCCCTAATTGTTCAGGCACACAGTGCTGATCAGTACCATTAAAAATTCAACTGGATGGCAGCCTGCGTCAGAGCAGATGCCTCTCTCAAAACTCTGGAGACATAATTACGTTGTTAAATTACATTTTCTAAGTAAATAAGCTGTTCTTCATGACTCATAAGGATGACCTTGAAGATGTTAAGGATCTGAGGAAGTCAAATAAAGACAGCAAGCATTCGTAGGTTTTCATGCCATAACCCCTTACCTGTCGAAAACCACAACATGGACCTTTCATCTGCAAATATAAGGTCAGAGTTGCCATAAAATTACCTGGGACTGTTTTTAAAAAGCGTTTCATAAAACGTTTTTCAATACCCCAAAAGACTCTCTACATAATTTACTCCATTTGTGATGCTCTCAAAATCAATAATCACTCACAATTGTGCCATTCTTCTGACTATCAACCATGATTCCCCGTAGCCTTGTGCCTATAGACAAATCATAACCATACTGATATTCATCACAAGTATGATATTGTATAAATCGCCTTCTATATACTCTCTTATTGTCTGCAAAGTGCTAAGTTTAAGTCTGAGATCTAAAGACAATGTCTTCCCTTTTTTGATGGGTGACGTACAGCCTAAGGATGGCAGCTCACACATCTCCAGCCTGGAAAGCAGTGCAGTATTCCCTAATAAACCCATCCCAATTAATTATAATCTCTGCTCGCACAGCCATAAACTTGTCATTTTCAAAAAACAGTATCATATTAGCCTCTAGGGAGCGTATCACCCAGCATCCAAAAATCTCATCATTCATTATTGACTTTGTAATCAATGTGTAGCTTGTTCACATTGGGCATGAGCACAGAGCACCAAATCAATGCGAGTTAATGAAAGTTAATGATTTGGTGTGAGTCGAATTCAAACTGTAAGAATGGTTTCAGAACTTACACCAAGAAGTTAATAATTACTCAAACATGAGACGAGTGCCCTAACATGAGATCAGAAACAAAAGCAACACATGGCAGGAAGACTTTGCACAAACAACTTGGTGCTTTCCACTAAAAAAAAGCACTTGAATGTCAAGTGCAGAAGATTTGATGGTAAAGAGCCCAGAGCAAACACTCCAGATTTCATAAGTACTTCGATGTTATTTTTGTGTATCTCCTTACCATATCTTTAAAAACGTGGGAAATGCAGATAAATAGTGTTGTTTTTAAACAGCATCTCAATGTTTGTGCTTAAGAGCAACTTTACATTGAGAATAAAAACATCTCTCAAATTAACGGGACAAAATCTGCATTTACACTAGACTGCTAAAATTTAAATGGATGTAAATAAGGGTTTATTTAGAAATGTGAGAACTCCTACAGGGTGGGCTCTGCTCAACACAAAAAACAAGATGCAACTGAGAAGTGTTGGTGGGTGTGGACTGTGAAGCAAACATCTGCATTTATGTGTTCTGATTGGCCTCTTCTTGTTGCTGATCACTTGTCCGAAAAGCACAGATGTACTCCTCAGCAGTTAGTGTGGCCTCCTTATTAGTGGTTTGATCTTATGCCCACATTTGCTCCATAACCTACAGAGCTCCCCATGTAGGCAGCATTTTTAGACATCACATTCACACTCCTGACACAAACATCGTTCCAAAGTAATTATGCTATACTATTTAATACCAAAAATGATCAATAAAAAAAGGGTACAATATAATTAATACTTGAACTTTATATTCAGCAAAGATCCTGAAAATTTTTTATCACTGTTTACACAATAATTTTGAGCTGTAACGCAATCAATCATTATAAAAATAAGAAATGTTTCTTGATCACCAAATCTGCACATTAGAGTTATTATTTCTAAAGGATCATGTGATACAAACATTTATAGTAATGACTGCTGAAAATTAGCTTTGTCATTAAAAGAATAAATTACACTTTAAAATATATTAAAGAAATACTTATTTTAAATTGTAAAATTTCACAATACTATAGTTTTTACTGCATTTCTGATCAAATTAATTATCTTTCTGAAAAAATCTTCATGAACCATAATTTAGTGTATATACTCAGCAGGGCTCCAGACTGCGCTCTGTTCAGAAATAGTTGTATGGTAGCGCACTTTTCCAGACAAAGCTAATCATTGTTAGCTTAGCGCTATGCTAAGACCAAATTCTACTGGCATCTATCGTGAATGTCAAAAAAAAAAAAAAAACCTATTTGTGCTGCTCTTAAATTTCTCTTGGGATACAACTAGAAGCCAGCTGTATGGTGCATGGTGAGAAAGGAGGATGATGAGAATGCATAAGGAAGGCCGACTGATTTCAGCAATGTGGAGCTGCTAACAAATGAGTCATTTAAAACTCATTTCACTAGAAAACTCATAAAAAAACTCATTTCAAACTAAACCACAAGCAAGGTTACGTTTCATCATAACAGATTCAGTATACATTTAAAATATTCTTCCTCTGAAATAACACATTCTGTCAAGGACTTAAAGCTAACAAGGCCATGTGATGCGAAACACCTAATGGTAGTCTTGAGCTCATTTTACAGTTGAGTACACCTGATATTGGAGGAACACAACAACACAGGAAGAGAGCAGAGACAGTGAAGGACTAATCATTAGGGTATCTATTAGCCTTGAACAAGTGTGGTACCCCAATTAACTAGCCAGAGCCCCCGGGGCTTGGTATAAGGGATAGACAGGCTAATAGACAGAGAGGAGGAGAGATCGAGTGATTGAGCCAGTGAGAGAAACGGCGACATGCTTAGAGGAAGAAAAATGAGAGAAGGGGTAAAGATTAGGAGGGTAATGTCAAAAAAGACAGAGATAGAGGAAAATTAGCCCAGTCTGTATGACTGAATGTGAAAGACGGAAATTGCTGAAAGATACAGAAATGAAAATGAGAAGTGGAGAATAAAGGAGCCCCAGAGAGGTGTTGGGTTCAAATTCTCCATGACCTTTCAGACAAGCTGTAACAGACACAATCATTACAGAGCTGACAGTCTCTCATAGGCTTAATGGAAACACCACCAGCAATCTGTGTTAATACTAATAAGAATGGTGCCTTGGGGCCAGGAAAAGTTTCAGTTCTGAGTTTAAAACACACTCTAAAGGACGTCTGACTCAACCTCTTGCACAAGCATCAAAGCACTGTCGTTTCAAAAGGACTCTCTCTCCAAAGATATCAATATTAGACCTGTTCTCTCTAGGAACAGGAGGTGTTGAGGTGATCGTGTTTGTTACCCACAAGATGGGTTAAGTTGTTACTTCCTGCCTTTAAATTCAGTACAAAATGTGAATTTTTCATAAATAATGTAACAAGATAAAATTAAATCGTTAGGGATTCAGAATTTATCAGTATCATATTGACATTAGAGATTTAGTTAATTTGTGCCAGTCAATATTACATTTTTATTAGGCAACCTCATTCTCTCTTTTTACATGCAAATTAACTTTGCCATCATCTAATGGTCACTTAAAGTTCAACTTTAAAAAAAAATGCTATAAATCGTATTTGCAATACCCAATTTAACAAAAAATATTGATTTTAGTGTTCAGTGTTTTATTTTTTATGTATTTAGACAAAAAGCATAGAATCTTAATAATCTGCCATGTAAGTTAATAGCTATATCACAAAAAAATTAGCGACATGGGGGTAAGGGATTAATGACAAAATTTTCATTTTGGGATGGAGTAGCCTTTTAATGAACAGTGACACAAAACTTCAAGTGGAACAAAGAATGAAAAATACAAATGAACATACTGGAACACACAAAAGGTTTTCAGTTTATGAATAATTTCTCTCTTTATCCGCAAATGTATCTTTCTCAAATGAGAAGCAATACATTTTTTAAAGGTGCTGAGAACTAGAAGAAATGTGCACAGTACTCTGTAGCTTCCAGCCTCCAGGCCCATCGATGCAGCATTTCATTTGCACTACAGAACAGACTTATGGTACGCCACGCTGTCAGTTAATGTTATCGTCACAGGTGCAGTGTCATGCTCAGCCCTGTGTCAGTTCATTCACAGCACGAACCCCCACCAGAACTGTCTCCTTCAACTCCAATTCGGTCTATTTCCAGAGAATGGTCTCATGTGCCAAAGCTGGATATATAAATTTGCATTATCTCATCTACCCTGTGAGATACTGATTAGATGCAATTTTTCCCCCTGAGGTCCACTTTTAAAGTTAGCCAGGTTTCCTGCACCAAAAAGCCATCATTTAGTTTTACAGAAGCAATTACTACCCTCTCTCTAACCCTTAGAATTAATCAGGCTGTTTAATTTGCTAATGCACTTTAAGACTTCTATATGCAAATGATCACCGTTATTATTATGACAGTATTATGACGAGGTTATCCAATGTCATTCATTAGGTTGGGCCAAGTACCAAGTTACTGAATAACTCTTAAGGCAAATGTGGCCTTAATATGTTCATTTGCACATGCTTGTGACAACATAACCTTGCTGATTTCATAACCATGAGTGACTGAGTAAGTTTTTGCAACTTGCTATCAATAAATGGTTTGGCTGGACTAGGAAGGAAGCTTTGTGTTGTGAATACTGCATTAAAGAATCGTTCACCTAAACAATTCAGACATCAATTACATGCATAATTAAACTTTAGCTGATGATCACTAAGGTATCATAAAACAAAAATTATTTACTCTTTTCTGTGAGTCACATGAGTTGGCTTAATTAGTTTCGCAAATACAGATAACCAAGTCAATGATGCACTGGAAAGACTTTGTTACTTTCACTGCTGTTATCTGTTCAGAGTTTCTCTTGACGTCACAGTACAAACAGAGAGCAATCAGAAGGGTGTTTGGCACGACTTTCTTAAAAACTGGAGACTACAACATTTTATCAGTTATTATGTTACATTTAATGTTTTTTCATTACTGGGATAAATATATAATTTTATTGTGATGAAGATGATTGTGCTTTTATTTGACTGACACATACAGGCTGGGGAACATACGGCATTCTTGTGCACACATCAGAGGCTGATACAAGCGAGCATAAAGTGTGCTTTCTTGTGCATCCTCATTCTCGAAGGCAAGTCTGTTTGTTGTTTCTTTGTAAGTGTCTATTTTTCCCACTTTTAAACAGGAAAACATAATTTACAGCAATTAAACCAAACTTCTGAGAAAGGAAGGGCATTCATGGAAACTCAATACATAGGAACATTTTTCTTCATACACAACAGTTATTGGTGTCTGTGTATCCCTACCATGTGTCACCTTTAAGTTAACAGCTTAGGTTTAACAAAGAGGTTAACAAGATCCACGGCTGCAGGAGCGGATTTCCTGCAGTTAGTGTGAACAAGAGTTATTTTCCTCTGCGGAACAGAGTTGCTTCTAGACCAATGGGTGGCTTTTTATCTACGTGCGTCTGCCTGGTCAGCACATTCATTATCTTTGCCATGTACCAACCACTGGCCGGCTGCTGACTGGGTGTTAAATGACTATTGTGCCTCCATTTCCTAGAGGTCACTGCCACGTTTGTCTCCCAACGGAGGCCATCAACACACATGTACTGAAATGACCTCAATGATTGCCTGTGTTCAATGCTGAGTACTCCATCTAGGTCTTTTGTTGACTGACGGAGACCCTGAGTAGCCCTAACAAAGCAAACCAGCAAATACAATGATGTCAGTAATGTGAACTCATAAGATTTGTGTGTTGAAAATCGCGTGTAACACATTGTAACCACATTGTACCATACAAAAATAGCTGTTGAAAACTACCAGGAGGAGCAGCTGACAAGGTTTCTGAAAAGAATTAGTTAAGTTTGTCAAAAATGAATCAAATCGAATCAAAGTCAGGGTTGCACAAGCAATTTGTACTTAATTGCCATGTTTCATGTCAGTGGGAAAAAACAAGGGTTGACGTAGCAAGTGGCACAGCATGTTCTGGAAGAAAACAAGTCCTCCTGAGCTCATCATTGGGCTATGCTGACAGGACTGAATCGGATCGCCATCTGTTACAAACCACAGCTGACCAACGGGTCATAAGGATCAGCTGACACTGACGCTGCATACCTGTGCTATAGAGTGCAGGGTTTGATACTCCTATTCAGAGGAAGTTATCAGAAGGACGGGTGACTCTCTGAAAAACCCCTCTTAGCACAGCACAGCAGAAGCCAATCACGTTGTGCAGTAAATAGAGATAAACTGGCAAATTCACAATAGGGGCTGATGATACAAAGTAAACAAGCAAGGGGTGTACAAGTTAGTAAATGTGTAATGAAAAAAAAAAAAGACACCAGGATGCAAATTTTCTGCTGACAAAAAGCCCTTTTTTGAGACCTGACTCAATGTTGCAGTGATAAATTAGATGTACATTACTGTGAGGAACTACTTTAGATAACCACTCAAAGAAGTTATTTCTTCCTCCAGTGTGTAGGGCTAATTTTATAATACCAGTAGAATTTGATAACGAAATAAATTTCAAGTAACAGTGAATATCATTGTTTTAATGGCTTTTTATTTGATCATTAAGCTTCCCAGTTACTCATAAATGCTCAAATATGCTTGGTAAGGCTGCATTTATTTGACTCTTCAATGACAGAATTTTAAAAAGAACAATTTATTTTAAATAGAAACCATTAATATTATAAATGTCTTAGCTGATCAAATATTGATGAAAATAGTGAAAAAAAAAAATGCTGACCTCAAATGTTTGAGCATTGATAAAAATGATCTATGATGATATTCTTTCTAATATTGTGGTTCATTTACTTAAACATTATGTAGTAAAAATCCAGTTTTTCCACTTCTTACCTCTGTCATAAAACACTGAATGTACGTAAATCACTGAATAAACCATTTAAACAATGTAATTGAAAAACACGAATCAAATATCATTAAAAAAAAGATACAAAAAAAAAAAATAATAATATGCTTTAGCTATACAACCAACAAGTAATAATACCTTCTTGAAAAAAAAAAAGAAAAAAAAAAGGAACCGGTTCAATCAACAGTCATTTTCAGAAACTACAGACTCAGGGCATTAAATACAAATCAATATCCGTTATCCTGCAGCAAACATCGACAGTACGAAAAAGACATTTGAATCCAGAACGCAAACCACAACTTGAGAGGGGTGACCAATTCTTCTACCTTCTGCCATAATTACACAAAGGAAAGTTAACAGTGTTTAATGTAAGGCTGCTTCAAAAAAAGCTGACCCTGAAGCAGATTTATGTCACTTTGGTCATTAAGTATTCTACAGCCCTGTCTTTCTAAATAAAATAACTATAGGTGGAAATGAATAAGAGTATTAAGAAGAGAGCAAAGGTTGCAGTGCTTTGTTTTTGGGCACATATGGCAATCTCTCACAAACAATCCCTACGTGAGGCGAATAAATTAAAGCAACCCCACCCTGTTCCTCCGGTCTTCCCTTGACAGCTTGTGAATTAATCAGGCAGTAAACAAAGCTGGAGGAGCGAAAGAGAACGACTAGAAAAAAGGGATAAAAGAGATGTTAAGACTTACCCTGGGCCAGCATGCTGAACTCCAAGAAGAGGGCGATGTGGTAGAGCTCCATGGCCTCTTCGGCCCGACTCATGTACCCTCTCCCAGCCACCAGCGCCTGAACTTCACCCAGACTGCCTTCAGAAGGGCTCCCGCGCAGCACTAGTGAAAGGTCCACTGCATCGGTGTACATGCAGTGCAAGACCACACAGGCGTATTTCTTGGGAATGATGGATTCGTCGAGGATAATACGGGTAGGGGTTTGCAGAGTTCGCTCGGTGATCTCCTCCCCCGAGCGAATGCGTCGTTGCAGCAAGTTGCGGAAGAAGGGCGAGCGCGCCGAAAGCACAGCCTTGTGGGCCCTTAGCTCCTCTTCAGGCGAGCTGTGGTTCACCCCTGCGTTTCCACCTCCCATGGCACTAGGAGCAGGTCCACCTGCTCCGAAAGCCTCAACCAGCTCAGAGTCCGAGGAGAAGCTCAGCAGCGAGTCAAAATACGGCATGTGCTCACAGAGGTTTCGCATGTCAGCTTCTAAGGAGTTGGGCGTACCGAACTCCTCACTCAGTCTGACCAGCACATCCACATTCTGCAACCTCACGTCCTCCGAGCCCAGCTCACCTGTATAGAGGTAATGCAGCAACGAGGAGAACATGGGCGCATCCATGCCTGCCGTCCCAACATTCAACAACACCTCTGCCCCGTAACCTGGTGACGACGAAAGCAGGGTCTTGAAGAATGGGCAGCGGGCAGCTAGAATGGCTCGGTGTGCTGGGAAGCAGGAATCCTGGAAGATCAGGTCCACATCAGTGCAGTACTTGTGCTGATAAAGGGTGGCTAAATCACGCTGCAGGGTGCGAGCCTCGGGGCGGGCTAGGCCTGCCTGCAGACTGAGCTCTTTGAGGGCTGCCGTGCCCTCATACTCCTCCACCAGGGCATTGACGTCGCGCACGTCCCACCCCGAGAGGAGCTCACGCATCTGCCGTGCATGATCGGCAGACCGACTGGACTTGCGTCGCTTAATGAATCTCCTTTTGAGCGTGGCCAAACCGGAGCTCTTTTTCTTTTTGTCCTGAGGTTTTTCAGGGCCATTTTCTAGGCTGTAGAGCTTGGACTCGCCGCCATAACCCTGCGGTGCATAGGAGGCGCCTGGTGACAGAAAAAGAAACACGCTGTGTAAGAGTCTGGGAGCCTTCAAAGTTGTCAGCAGGAAAATATGCATTGTGATGTGTGCTGACATTATAACTAATGTTTATTCCAAATAAATGCAACACCACAGGGATTTGCTTTTTGCAAGTGCTTCAGAACAAATCTGAAATATATTTTACTTTTAATGACATTGGACTGATGGAATAAACTGAATGCAATGAGTACAAAAATTAAACTACAACTGGATTGAACTTAAGTTCACAGAATTGTCTCTCTATAACAGCTGTCAAAATGATGTGTGTGGACAAGATTTTACTTAATCTATAGACATTAAAATATGAATTCAAAATATTTAATTCCCTTTTTTATATTCATATATTCTGATCATCCCTTGAAGGAGTACTGCAAATAAACATTCACATTTCAAACAGTAAAGTATGCATCCCCAAACCATTTATTGTGCACTAAATCTGAACTAAACTTGAGTAGCTAAAATTGCTCTTCACATCAATTAGGCATAAAATAAGATGCGACTCTAAGAAATTTAGAAATGAATCCTTAGAGAAATTTAAGTGGTATTTTGGAATGAGATGTTTTTAAAAGAGTAGATTGACAATGCTTCAAATAATTGGAAATTAAAACAAATTCAAAAGGCTGGATTTTTTAAACAGTCCATGCAAAACATCATTTCTTGACGTAGCATTGCGTAAACAATTCCAATTTCAAAAAGGAAAGTATGTATCCCCAAACCACTTCAATGTGCACTTTTAACTTTCCCCCCCTCTAAATCTCTAAATTTTCACCTGCCAAAAAAGGAAACTATGAAGTCATCTAATGTCCTCCCCAGCATGGCTAACATCTCCCTGACGACACATTATGTCTCAATCCAACATTCCATTTCTTATTGTAGGCCCACTGTCATGCGTGGCCTAGCATTTTGAAAGCACCATTACTTTACTGATCTCAAAGACAGCAAAGTCATCAAAATTTTCACATCAGAATATGCCGTTAAAGCCAGACTCTGTGGGATACTGAAGGAAAAAAATTACGAAGCAACTGCTGACAGTTTCCAAGCCTTTAAATTAATGAATACAGACAAGATGTTACAGTGAAAGAATATGAAGACTGTCCCAGCTGGTTAAGTCCATAATTTAATGAGATTCTATTTCTCTGTGCTGTTGAACTACCTCTGAACATGAATACTGTTCTTTGTTTTTGGTTTGTTTGAAAAAAAAAAAAAAAAAAAAAAAAAAGTTGCAATAAACCCTATTTTATATTCTAGTCAAAAAGGAACTTCTGTTTTTGAGAGAGATTTCCTGTTCTTGTATTAGGAAAAAACATCATCATCATATTGCAATGTGGTGCAGAGAATTTGGGTCTGATATATGCCATCTGAAAGCGGAAAAATATGTAATAGTCCTAACCGTCAGCACTTCTCTATGGTTATCGATCACAATAGTTGCTAGAAATGGAACAACAAAAGTCTCTGTAATAGTATTGAAATTGGAGTTTACCTATGAAGGTCTGCGGGTTACCCCCGAATCGAGGGGAGCACGAGTGAGGGTAGCTGGAGGCATTCACACCCATCCTCTCCCCCCTTCTTCCTCCTCTTAGTCACCCTGCTGGATCATTCCATCCGAGCGTTGACGCACTGAGTAGCTCACGGCTCTGCTCAATCAGACCTATATGAATGTGGCGACACTGCAGCCATGTCCGTCATTCCTGGGAAAGAGAGAGAGGTGGGGGTAGAGAATACATTAAACATCAACAAGATGGAACGTCATGGAATCTGGACAAACAAAAGATTCATATAATAATATACTATTAAAATATAATAACTCAATATTATAATATTAATGAATATTATATAATTATTAGAATTATTCTAGTATTATAATATTTATTATCAAATGAATACTACAATTACTGTAATCAATCATAATTATTACCTAAAAATAGTTTTTAAATATTTATAATTATTAATATTTTTTTTTTTTTTTGCAATCAGCTGTGTAAAATGGCATTGAATTGTTCTTGTTCTAATCTGAAAGGAAGGCAAACGAAACGAACAATACGAGCAAACCAAACAGACTACATAAGCAGAGCTTTGATGTTTACTTCTGTTCTTGAAGACCATTACAATACTGCTGGAGGATTCTGACTTATTCAAATCCTCCCACTGATGTCATGGTAATGTAATCTGACAGAGGCACAACTGGCTTGTTTACTCAAGCTAAACAGTGTCTACAGTACTTCACATCTCTTTTTAGTTCTCTGTAATCTCCAAATTTTGGCCTGTGACTTTGCTTTGGCCTTCAGTACTCAAGGCTACACGTTCACTCCTTTGGCACAATGCATTATTTCTAGAAATCCAGAAATCTTCCTTTGAACTGACCTGGCTGGCAACAAATTGAATACTCTTAGTTCTTTGCCAAATATGTATTTTCTTAGGGAGGTGGAAGACTGGCTTTTGCTGTATCCAGATGAAGAGCTATTGCTCCATCCAGATATTTGTGTTTCATATTACATTCCAACCTTGCGCTGCTGGGAACTCCTCATACGGGGAGCCTATAACAGTGTGGGGAGACATAAATGCTTTACATCCCCCACTTGTGACACTGAAAGTGGGGTGAAAGGAGGAGAATTTTTCCAGGCTGAGCCAAAGCCTAAGGACACCAGACAGAGCCATCTTTAGCTTTACATACACTGCTAAACCTCAATTAGACGTCCACTGCATGTGTGTTAAAGCACAGAACCCTCGTTTGCTGGCTCAGAGGTTTTCCTCTGACAGGGTGCGAACGAAGCTGTCTACAGTGGAAACGTGTTGCAATGTGCATTCAGCTGATGGAAATCCCGTTCTTGTGTATGTTCAGTTGCACAGAGGCTCCAGAAATTTTATTTCCCGTTTTGCTAAAATACAGCCACTTGCTTCATTGTGACCACTATAATTTTATATTTTTTTTTACTTCAAGATATTCTGACAGCTGCTTCAAAAGCATCTTAAATATGTTAAGTTAATTAAAAAAAAATTATTGGATATTAAAATAAATTGTCAAATTTGTAAGAGTAATAAACATAAGCTTTTTTCCAAAACCTAGTCACCTGCCACACTGCCTAAATAGGCACCATCTTAACAGTCATAAATTAGAGCAAACTAACTTATATATATATTTGGTCACCATTTCTGTGCTTTGCAGTGACATCAGAGGGACAAGCATATGTAATCGCAGACTCGTGTTTGGCGTTTAGTCTCTTTCACGCTGTGTTTGAAATGTTCGCAACATCAAAGCAGCAGTTTTAATGCAAACAGCAGATTCTGTTGTTGGATCTTCAACATCAAAGCGCTGTGGCATTAACATAAAAAAAAAAAAAAAAAAAAAAAAAGTTAACTTGGCAAAAAAGGGCTATCATTTAACTTCTGACCTTTGTCCTTGAAATTATTCCAATTTTGTAGATATGATATGCAGGGTATGAAATTAAAACCTGCCACCATCTAATGTGGTATGTTTTGCAAAGTGGCAGGTAATTTTTTTTATCTGCCTGCCACTGTGGCAGGAGACCTGAACAACATCTCGGATTTGCACTGACAAGAAATGCCATTACAGCGGTTTCAGCTTAATGTCCACTGTGTGGATTATTATAACATGAGAATGGAGTGCTCTGCAGGTTCACTTTATTTTGATATTGCCTAATTTCAGATATTTGTGTCTTTTTTCACAATACTATACAAAGTAAATGGCATGAAATGATAGAAAATTATTATTATTAATATTACGACAATCATCGTTTTAATAATTGCCCCAGTGCTACTGTGTTTTTTTTAGCTTAATAATAAAAATAATACTAATAACAACAATGAGGCTATTATTATTATTATTATTATTATTATTATTATTATTATTATAATATAATATAGTTGTTATAGTTGCTACTTAGTTAATAATAATTATTATTATTGCTTTAGTTGCTATTAATTAATTAATAGCAACTAAATTAATTAATTACTATAAAATAATAATAATAATAATAATAAACAACTAAAGTACACCAATGAAGTTCAAAGTTAATGCTATTTAGGAAATGTTATGTACTTTACATATATTTTACCATCTATGTGTTGGGTGGTCTCTGACATTCCCAGTGGCCTTAATGCAGTGGTTCTCAATTCCAGTCCTCGCGCTCCCCTACTCTGCACATTTTGTATTTCTCTTATCGCTTCAGACGTTTGTTCTATTCGAACGTTAGTGCCCTGCGAAGTGGACATCACAGAATATTCCGCCATAATTTCACGTATATGTTCCATTCAAAGTGCACTGAAGTGTGCGAGATGTGAATTTAAATTGTATTTATTTACCGAGGTATATGATGTCGCACTTGCGCATCACAAATCCGTGAATGAATGTTCCGAAGAGAAGTAAACTTCAACAGATTTCCCCTGCTCAGGGAGTAGGGAGCAATGAACACTCTGTAGGGACAGTGTCAATGGTAACGGAAACACAGCTCATGCACGGAGCTCACTTCTAACGAGCTGATTATCTGAATCAGGCGTGCTAACTTAGAGAGACATACAAAATGTGCAGAGCAGGGGGGCACGAGGACTGGAATTGAGAACCGCTGCCTTAATGATAAAGACTTACAAGCTCTTGAAAAAAAGTTTTTGATGTGTTCACCTGTCCAGCAGCTTATTTCACGGGTACTGTAAGCAGAGGAAATGGAATGGAAATGACAATCTCCAGTCAAAATAAAATCTTTAGAGAATGAGGTGCAAAGCTAAGCAACAGTTTATCATATATTTCATAATTCCAGCAAAGCGTAAACAGATAGACTCAGCCTCTGGAGAACACATCAAATTTACAATTACAATTACTGTAAATTCCACCACTGTGAACTTGAAGAGTATTGCTGAATTTGTATTCACTCAGCAGTCAGCACAGCCGAACCCTCCATCAGGTGAAGTAGCTGTGCATTGTGCAGTGTTTAATAAAGTTGCTTTAAAGTACCAAAAATGATAGTCAAGGATAAGGCCTGCATTGAGGTATGCAGCAGGCTCATTATAAACACTGTCTCTCAATGTGAGTGACAGGAATGGAAAGGGGATAAATGAACAGTTCTTTAATGCTGCAGAGCTCCAGAGCAGGCGCTGACACAGACAGCAGTTATGTAAGCAAGCAGGAGAGTGGAGCAGCTTTGCCAGATTAGGCAAATCAATAGGGAGCCTCTGCACCGTTTCTGCAGAGGAAAGTATCAATAATGCACCTCAAGGTTTTCAAACAGTCTAGGTACGCTTCCACCCAAAACAACATTTAAAGCTTCAGAAAGACAGCGTTTTCTTTTATTCTGACTGCAAATCTAAAGGAAAGAGACCGCAGAGTGAAACATCAAGAAATGTGTGCCCTGTGCATCTGCAAACCTCAAACTGGGTCACATAAATCAGCCAGTATACACTCGTTCATCAATTGCAAGAGGTGGTTTTCCTTGTAGCTGCCTCTGACCAAGCTTCATTCCCATTCTTACATCAACTTCAGTGGAATAGGGAAATTGATCCTTGATCAATGTTTTTCCCTCTCTGGTTTAGAAAGATGAGAATTAGCTTGATAAAGAAAGGTCAGTGTTTAACAGGAGCATCTGTTTCAGACAGGCTGTCTGAATGGGCTCTTACTGTCTGAAACAGTCAAGCATTGCCTTTGAAACACTGTGATTTCTCTTCATCTCTGTGTATGCCTAAATGCTATGCAGAGAAAGGAGATTCCGCTGTTCTTCAGCTTTACTATATCAGATGACAGGGGTTTCTATGTGGATCCTTCCCTGAAAAAGCCTGTCATCACCACTCTGGCTGGGTGTGCCCCATATGGTGGGACTCAGATTAAATCAGGCCCTGTGGCTAGAAACGAAGCAGCACTGCAATGCTTATAAAAAGTATTTGTTCATACACCAAAACATCACATAAAGCAACTTAGCAAACCATAAAAAGGGCTTCACAACAGTGCCTTAAAGGAAAACAGGTTCAATAAAAGTTAAGCTCAATCAACAGTTTTTGTGGCACAATACCAGAAAAAATCATTTTGACTCATTCCTCTTTTTATAAGCAAAAATCAGGGTTACACTGAAGCACTTATAATGGCGCTAAACGGGATTAATCCATTAAACTTAAATTACTCACTTTTCCAATAGAACCGACATAAGATTTAAACAATATCTCTGTTAACATGATTAAAGCAGAGAACAGCAGAATCACTTACTAAACTTTTGCATGTTTGACATTTGACAACTGTAATGTACTTCAAACAACTGTAAAAATGACAAGTTTAAAAGATACCCAAATTTTAACAGAAGAACTAATGCACACTACCATTAAAAAGTCTGGGGTTGGTAAGATTTTTAGTAATAGTAATACTGTAAAATAACTCTTTTAAATATAACTCTTCAATATATTTTAAAATGCAATTTATTCCTGTAATAGCAAATCTGAATTTTCAGCAGCCATTACAGTCTTCAGCTCAAGAATCATTTCTTATTTTTAATGTTGAAAACAGTTGTGCTGCTTAATATTATTGTGGAAGCCATGATATTTTTTTTATATTCATCAGTATTTTTTTCAAACAGAAATCTATGGAACATTATGCCACCATTGTGACTTTTGATTAAATGCAACCTAGCAGAATAAAATAAAATTAATTTCTCTAAAAAAAAAAAAAATTTCTATAAAAAAGGACAAGAAATGAGTCAAAATAACTTTTTGCAGTGATTCACATTACGTAGACAACAAATGCTGTCAATTAAACTTAATTTTTATCGAACCCAGAATATTCCTTGAACCAAGCTGGCACAAGCTCTTACATCACTTTACTCTTCCAAATCACACAGCTGCATATCCATGACCCAATAACAGCAAACACACATTGTAGAATGTATTCCCAGTGTTCTACGTGCCGTTTTCCTTCTGTTGTATTTGGAGAGGGCCGGTTATATCCCATTAGATTTCAACATAAACATGCACCCAAATTCCACTGCCACACGTGAAAGCCAATGACATCCAGTTTGCATGGTAGCATGAGAGTAAGGAGCCTGTGAGAGAGAAAGTTAAATGTGTTTGGGGTACAACACTTCACCAGACCACTGAGCATAAGCAATGTCCATTGAAAATCCCTGGTATAAAGGGTTCTCTGTTCCAGGGTGTCTAGTTCTCTCTGAGGTGGGGAGACAGAGATGGGGGGCGGGGAGGGGAGGGGTCACGGGCACCCCATGGCAGTTTCCTGTGAGCGGTGGCGGTCTGGCTCGTGTGAAACTAATGAGGGTGGACAGAGCCAAGCCACACCAGGCCAGCTGCAGGTCGTCTGGTCCACCCTGTCCTGCTTTTCTACTGGAATTCCACAGAGATTCAACCATCAGAGTTGGGCAAAGAAGAGAAACAGAGTGAAAACACCACGCAATCAAATTTTAATCCCTCACATCCAACAATATTCATTGAGTGAAACATAAGGTGACCAGCACCCTTGAAGGACAGCATGCCACCCCCAACTGCTTCTTTTGATGATGAGGCGGCGTGACATTTCATCAGGAGACACGCTGCTATTACAGACAAGGCTCGCCCTTTTCCGGAGTGAGCTTGAGGCATGCTTCACACAACACTTGACCCACAACCCGCCCTCAAAATGGGAGATTCAGCAAATACAATTTCATAAAACATCTAATTAGGTCCTAAAAGGTCAGACTGGCACAAGACAATGAGATGTTTTCTAAGGAGACTGTCCATGTTCCAGTAGCCTTTATAGATGCCAGGACTGGCAAGTCTGCTTTGTTGCTATGCAAGGGGGAAAAAAAGTTCATAGGAGTACCGGGTCACTTTAATGTTTTCAGATTCAAGATGTTCCTCTTTTTAATAAAAGGCGTAACAGACCCAAGTAGTAAAGCAAAAGCACAGAATGATCTTGGAATCCTCAAGTTAATAAACAGGGTATATGAGAACTGTCTTAGGCATGAATTTCAAAGTAATTAATATGGATTTATCTCAACTGATGATGTTTATTATGTTTGGGTCACAGCGGTCATGGAGAGAATTGACAAACACATAAGCCATAGCTTTTCCCTGTCATCAGTCTTTGCATTCATTCATTCATTGTCCTAAATAATGCAGTGCTGTTCGCAGGCAAAGCATTGGTTTTTGTGTTTTGGTCAGATCTTGATAGATGATGATGACATGTAACTGGGTGAATCCCAAAGTCACATTTTACCCGCAAAATCGAAAGACAAAGAGAAAGAATAAATAAATCTAAAGATAAAACTATTAGGATCCTCAAGGATTTTCAGGATAATTAAAATTATTTTACCCCCAACTTCTTTATTGTAACTGTAAAGTCCATTATAAATTAGGTATCTGTGATACTGGTTCTTAATTCTTTAGTTTCTAAACCACAGAAGTTTATTTAAAAGTATTAGTACAGTAAAAAAGAGAGAGAGAGAGAGAGAGAGAGAATCATCAAAAATGAGAAAACAATACCATACACATTGCTGCACTGAGAATTGGGGTTAAATTGGAATTGGGTGTTTTAGAAAATAATGGAAAGTGTCAAAATAGCAGATAACATTTTCTTTATGCTAAGAATGGCTTCTGTTTTTTTTTTTTTTTTTTGGTGTTGTGGTGAAACTTTATCTGGGCATTACTTGGTAGGTTTCATGGGATTAGCTCTAGAAGATCATGCACAGTTTCAGGTTTAATGGACATAAAATATTTAAAATCCTTGGTCTTAAAATAATTACAGCCCGCAAGACAAAGAAAGACTATTCTCAATAGTATCATCCTAAGGACAGTTCCAATGACATGAGAACAGTTCACTAACTTTAACAACGTCTTGGTATCACACACACACATGGCAGAAGGACATTTATGCATGTTTTGTGCTTTCATTGGCAAATTGGCCTGCTTCTTGTTTGTGCTTATTTTCCCATTAATCTAAGCATCTTTATCAGTGTCCTTCCTTTGCAAAAGGGAAATACCACGCTGACTTCTTTAATTTCTCCAAACTCATATGGAAATATCGTCATGCTCATTTTGGTGTTCTATGCCAATTCAAAACAAATAAAAACTAGATAGCTTTTGATTGAATTTTGAAAATTATAGTAATTTATAGGTGTTTTTTCCCCATCTTTTCACTCCTTATTTGTTACACAGCCATCAAGGAAGAGTACTGGTCCTAGCTGAAGGGTGTTGGGATTTTCTAATCATGGTGATTGAGGTAAACAGTAGTGCTACACTTTTGGACAGATGAGAACAGGAGGACTGAATGAGAGGCCAACTGATCAATACCGCAATCTACCACCTCACCCACTCAAGCATTATAGCTAATACTTAAAAACCACCCCTTGCCATTTCAGCTGACAACATGAATGAGTCTGCTGAAATATCATTGTCAATATTAATTAGTCTAAATATCTGTTGTGTTACAGAGTGCAAAACCACAGTGCGTCACATAATTCAATTTCCGTTGTATATAAATATTTTCAATGATTTAAACCACTGTAATATAATAAATTATAAAGAAAAAGCAGAAATCTGAAAAACTGTACAGTTTGGTCCCCTTCCTTGGCAAGAGTCCATCACTGTTCAATTTTTAAAAGGACTTTCATCAGCTCGCACTCCCAGTAGACTCAGCCTATGACCCTTTCAGTAATGCATGAATGAATGTAGGAGGAGAATAAGGAAAGGAGGGGGAGAATGGTGTGGAATTCCTGGATCACACAAATGTTTGACTGAGCCACAAGATATGACGGTGGAAGATAGCTTGTCTGTGGTTAGAACACTGTTGGTCCTACGCATCAGTCAGACCTTGTGTGTGACAGACGTGCTTCCTTTAACACTGTAATAATTCTTATCCAAAAACCTATTCTACCTAAATTGAAATATTTGACTCATGAAACATGGTGCACTTGATTTCATTAACACCCTGAGACAGCAAGTCAGTTTACATGTGTAGTTATAATCAAGCTACTGCTGGGTTTTGCACAGTTAAGATACAGTCTTCATTCATCTGTTCAAATACACGACACAATGCATAAATCTAATATTTGAAGGATTAAAATGACTGGATGATGTCAAGCTACAGTTGCATTATCTAAATAGTTCAACTTTGCAAAAACCAGGCTGGTAGGATTTCAGTCAGACTAAAGCATATGGATGACATTTTAAATAGTTCAAATTATTGATTTAGTCTGAAATCAAACTTCTGAAGTGCATGTAAATGAACTTAATGTTAAACAAAACCAGGGCTGAATGAACCCTGTGTGGGATTCTTTTGCACTAGTTAAATCTAAACCAGATGTGAAACGCACAATATGAACTCTATCGAAATCCATTTTTCTCCTTCAACTCACATTCTTCACCAGAACACCAAGACAGAAAGAAATGCAAGCACTAGAGACAATTACCTTAATGAATGGTGTCCTTTCTATGTAATCACCTCTGCTTTCTGCTGCTGTTTCCACAATCAGCAGGACTAAATTTAGTAATATGGCCTTCATACATTTCTTTGGAAGCTCCATTCTGATAAAATAACGACTTTATTCAACAATTTCTTCTCTTCCACGTCAGTCTTCAACATACGTTCATGAGAGTACCATACATGGAGGTGGTGCTGCTGACGCAGGAGTTGCCGTTCTGACGTAGAACCCGGATGCACTGTGCCTTGTTTGCAAGCAGAGGAATGCACACGCATACGTCATGGTACTGTTGTGAATAGCTTTAAATACTTACAAAATTTGCACTGCTATTTAATTAAAGAGTAATATGTGAAATAACATTACAATTTAAAATAACTTAGTACTCACACATTTAAAACTGATCATTTAATTCATGTTTTAAAATGTAGTTGAATAAAATGAATTAATTAATGTTTTTAAAATTACATTTTATTCTCATTTTATTTTTAAAAGTCACTCCTAGTACTCCATTGTTCTGAACTGCTGACAGCTGAAGCTTGTAAAGTACCACTAATCAAAATGAATAAATAATTACTGGACTATCAGTCTTGGCAAAAGACTTCAGTTGTACACGAGACAAATGCATATATTAATTCAAACAATGCACCATGCTGTTTCTGAAGACTGCTCTACTGTACATAAGACTGTATAAATAGTACAGGACCTTGGCTATTCTTAAAAATGACAGAGAATTAGATCAACACAGGACTGACAAGCATGATAATGTATTTGACATCTGTGTCCACTAAGTCCACAGTTTATGAGCTTGATCCAAAAAGAGGGAAAACTGGGATGGCAGCTTTTTTGGTCTCTGTGCTACAGAAGCAGAGCAATTAATGGAAAAAAGCTCCAACCACAATGGACAATTAAAAGTGTGTCCAAAATGAGGTTGAAACTGGATCTTCCTCCTCCCTGTGGAGAGACTTTTGTAAGTATTTCTGTGCCGAGCGTGACCTGATATGCCAGTCCAGATACAGGTAGGCGTTCACTTTCTGAGAACAAACGGCTCAATCCAGATGAGGAAGCGAGGAGGCCTTTACTGGGCGAGTCGAGCGTTGTTCATATGATTTTCTTCTCATTAAGACGAGTCATTGGGACCATGATACCTCCTTACTATGAAGCAGAGGAGTGCTGGGGAGCTCTCTGACAACTAGAGTCAGGAAAATGGGCTAATCACGATGGACCTGATCTCTGTATGGGACTGGGGACTTCTGACTGTTCCTGTTGCACCTTTGAATGAATTACTTGACCACTGTATACATCCTCCAGCTACCTCTGAGCTTCTCACCTCTACCTGTCTGTGTGCCAGACAAATGCAGGAATACAACATCTAAACACATGCACAAACCAGGTAGACTTGGAGTAATAGAAGCCATCGATATAAAGCCTCTGTAAAATTAGTGTTTAATCAAAGTGAGTCTAAACGTGAAGGACATTCATTATTCCTTCTTTCATTGTGTAGTCAACGTCAACTGAACAAATGTGATTATGCACTACTGTAAACAAGTACAATCTGTTCCTCATAATGTACTCATAATCACAGTTCAGATATCAGAAAAGATATAGCCTGCGGTGTGAAGAATGACCAGGAGCCCCAGAGTGTCCCAGAGTCCAAGTATGCTTGACGGAGTATGGCTTCAATATCATCTCAGCAGCATGTGGAGTCTCAGTGAAGCCTGATGCAGGGCAGACTGCTAATGCATTATCAAAAATCTTAAATAGATCGCTGAGAGCCTCCTGTCAATGCCTTCAGAAAGCCAGTCAGTCAAAAATTACTGAAACTGAAATCCCTGCTAAGACTATTGCCTAGAATTAGCAATGCATTTTTAGATGGTCATGTGTATAGAACACTTAGAAAAGCAATTGAATGTATGTGCAAACCATTTCAAGCTAATAAAACAAGCAATTGGCTATTAAAAAAACAAAAAAAAACAATTGAGCATTAGCGATTTGCAAATCAGCATATTATCGAAATCAACTTGAGTCTGCAAACTGTCTGAATGACTATGCAACAGTTTAAAAGGAAGGCCTGTATCATCAGGATGATCTCGGACTAACACAGATTGGATGGGTTTCTTATGGAGGCATTTATAGAAGAGTGCAAAAAACAAAGTGAGATTCAATGCAATGGCCAAAGATGCCCATCTATTAGTGTTTTGCAGCTAAAATATTATATATATATATATATATATATATCTATATATATATATATATATATATATATATATATATATATATATATATATATATATATATATAAATAAAAAATTATAAAAACTTAAATTATCTTAATACAACATCATTAAGAGTAAAAACAAAGTTGAGTAAATGCAAATAACCCTCTGTCTGGGCCAAAGAAAGAGGGAAAAAAACTAAATACCCTGACCGCAACTCTCCAAGCAGGGCATTCCAGCAGTGAGTTGTGGTTTGTGAACACACACTCCACCAAACCACTTTTGCCTTTAAAATGAATGAATAAAAGCCTGCAAGATCTGAGGTCTCATACAAGAGTGATGTCAAGCCACAAAGCTATTGCTGAATGAGAGTTAAACTTCAAGAGACTGAATGATTGATACAACCCTTTGGCCTGGGAGGGATGCTCAATAATAGTCAAATAAAAAAAGGATATTTTTTCTTTTTATTTGGGGGGGGGGGTGATAAAAGTCCAGCTATGCTCTCTATTCTGTGTTTGTTTCAATGTGCAGCACGAAGGTTTCTGAACGCAAATGTTAATAATATTCCCATCTCTATGAATAATAGCTACATGTGATGTCATTGTCAACCTGCAACTTAAAGCGATAGTTCACCCAAAAATGAAAATTTTATGTTTATCTGCTTACCACCCAGGGCAGGGATCTCCAGCCCTGCTTCTGGAGAACTACCATCCTGCAGATTTCAGTTCCAACCCTGCTCAATCACACCTGTCTGTAATTATCAAGTAGCCCTGAACACCTTGATTAGCTGGTTCAGGTGTGTTTGATTGGGGTTGGAGCTGAAATCTGCAGGACAGTAGCTCTCCAGGAGCAGGGTTGGAGACCACTGCCCCAGGGCATCCAAGATGTAGGTGACTTTGTTTCTTCAGTAGAACACAAATTATGATTTTTTTAATTTCAGCCGATCAATTTTTTGTCTTTACACATCAATGTATCGTCACAAGCCGCAGGGTTTAATTTGGATTTTTCTGTGCATGTATTTTTTCTCTCATAGATTCTGTTACCATTGCCAAGCACTGTACTGCTGAGAGACTGCAAAGACTGGATCTAAACATCATAATTTGTGTTCTACTGAAGAAACAAAGTCACCTACATCTTGGATACCCTGGGGGTAAGCAGATAAACATCAAATTTTCATTTTTGGGTGAACTATCCCTTTAACAGGCACAGGAAGTGTCTCATATAGTAAACCCTCTCTGCGCTGCAATTTACCATTACTTTTTATGCTGCAACATTTTTCTTGTAAAATATGGCAGATCCCGAGAATGACATTTCTATGAGAAATGAGTGAAAACAGCATTAAAGCTCACTTCCAGCATTTGAAACAAATCCACTGCTGCAGTCTTGGTCTTGAACAGCACTGGGTTTCATTAGTGCATGATGATGAGGGCTAGACAAAAGAAGTGAGTACTTAAGTGTGTGTTTGTGCATGTGTGAAAGAGTGTGCAAAAAAAAAAAAAAAAAAAAAAAAAAAAAAACCGGAGAGAGAGAGAGAGTTTAATTGGGACCTGAGTCAGCCTGTCATTTTAAGAAAAAGGGGAAAAAGAAGTGGTTGCCAAGGACAACAAAGGGGAGTGGAAAATGAAAACATGTCCCACTTTCCTTTCCCCATCCAATTTCTCTCTCCAGTGACAGCAGCCAGAGGTCAAGCCAGTGTGCTTGTGGAACTACAGGAACCTTCAAAGACTGCACACTCAAAAAAAAAAAAAAAAAAATTATTCATATTTCTATATCCATGGCTTAATGTTGTAAAAAATAGCCAACCATTATAGCAATTATGTCAGCAAAGTCCAAATATATAAGGCTGCAGTCCTGGCTGCAGCAAATTTCTATGTTTCCTTGAAATACATAAGCCAAATGAGCTGAAACATCATTGTACTGAACATGAGGACATGAGCAATGTTATATAACATCATCATACTTTTGTTGTTGATAAGATTACTATAATATGATGAGTGTGCAGCAAACAAAAGCCCAATAAAACCTTATTTTTAAATCATAACTAGGGGTGGGCGCTATACCCGTATGAACATGACTACTTGTATTATGTTGTTCCATGATATGGATTTTTTGATAGAGTCGAGGCTGAACGTTTTGTCCTCCGTGTGCAACGGCTTACTACACAGGCATTAGTGATCAAACACAGAGCATCGTAACAGACCAAATTAATAGAGCGAAAATCACCTACTCCAGTGGTTCCCAAACTGGGGGGTGCGGCAAGGCTGAGGGATAGAGTACAGTCAGCAAAATATTTTGCAAAATAAACCTCTGCGGGGTGATAAAGACTACACTGCGTAATTTTCCTGCTTATCATGCGGCCACTTGCCTGACAGGTAAATAATTGAACGCAAAATATTAATTTGACATTTTAATTACCTCAACATGACTCGCAGTACCCGCCTGAACACTCCGTTATCAGTTGTAGAAGTTGTGGTTGTATTAATAACAGACCACTAGATGGCGTGATTGATGAATCTGAGTGGTATTTCAGGGAGTCATGTAGAAATATAAATGAGCGATGCATGGTTCTGCTCTAAGCATGAAAGTTACAGGTTTGTGAAAGGACATCCAGTGCCAGGTAAACGTAAAGCAGATTATGAATATACCTAAAGGGAAACGCCACCGTTTTTCCATATTCCACTACGTTCTTCCCTCAACTTAGCTAGTTGACACGTACCTCTCCCGTCTCAGTGCATGCACTCAATCACTGTAACGCGCGGCGCCACTATGCTAGCATTTAGCTTAGAACCATTAATTCCTTAGGATCCAAACAGGGATGAATTTAGAAGCTACCAAACACTACCATGTTTTCCCTATTTAAAGAAGGTTACATGAGTAGTTACACGAGTAAGTATGGTGACACAAAATCAAATACTGCACCGAGATCGAAGTACTGTAAAGTGCTCTTCTGCCATACATTAAAAATCACGCATCATATTTTGTTTTCCAAAAGAGCTTCTTGGCTCTCTGTAAGTTAATGTTACTAAAGCTACCATTGTCTCCGCCTGTTTTCACTAATGCTGCCTTCACATGCTACTAGAATGATCGCGACAAATCCATGACAGTAAATTCTATTTCTGAAAAAATCCAGCGCTCTAACACAAAGGATTATTTCAAATATACATAAGTTACACGAGTAAGTATGGTGACACAAAATCAAATACTGCACCGAGATCGAAGTACTGTAAAGTGCTCTTCTGCCATACATTAAATTTTTTTTTTATCTGCTTAGAAAACTGCCACGTTTTATTTTGTGTCACCATACTTACTCGTGTAACTACTCATGTAACCGCCTTTAAAAAGGGAAAACATGGTAGTGTTTGGTAGCTTCTAAATTCATCCCTGTTTGGATCCTAAGGAATGAATGGTGCTAGCATAGTGACGCCGCGCGCTACAGCGATTGAGTGCACGCACTGAGAAGGGAGAGGTACGTATCAACTCGTCTAAGTTGAGGGAAGAACATAGTGGAATATGGAAAAGCCGTGGCGTTTTCCTTTAATTGTGCCATAGAATGCAAAAATCACTTTTATAAGGTGTTTGAACAGTTGTGAAAACAGTGTGTGAAAACAACCAGCCTATAATGGTAAAAATCCACTCACTCATTGTTTAATAATCCCAAAAAATATTAAACAGTCTCTCCAGACTAGCAGTTCCAGATTTCTCACTAATATGACGTCATAGTCAGTGAAAGTCCAGCCCATTAGTGACACTCTCTGCCCTTTTAGCATATACAATGCCCTGAGTGAGACACAGCGGTCCGCCATTATGGTTTACTTGCTGTTGCTGCTGGAAGTACAATGTCAGCACCAAAGAGCCATTAAAAGTGTTGTGTGTTGGGATGCACCAATGAACACAGGAGTCTCCACAGACCACTGAGGACACGGTGGTTACATTTAATTTTCGTAGGGAATGTCCCGGGAAAAAAAATGGAAAAGTCCTATACTTTGTGCTAATCATTTTACTCCGGACTGCCTCACAAACGAGGGTCAGTTCAGTGCAGGAGTTGTGCAAAGATTGCTTCTGAAAGAGGGATCGATACCAGCGATTTGTTCGCAAACGTCCAGACTCCAGACAAAGTAAGCATCACGCATCATATTTTGTTTTCCAAAAGAGCTTCTTGGCTCTCTGTAAGTTAATGTTACTAAAGCTACCATTGTCTCCGCCTGTTTTCACTAATGCTGCCTTCACATGCTACTAGAATGATCGCGACAAATCCATGACAGTAAATTCTATTTCTGAAAAAATCCAGCGCTCTAACACAAAGGATTATTTCAAATATACATAAGAGAATCTTGAAAAGATTTTTTCCTCAAGAATCTTAAAGGGGTCCTATTATGCTCTTTTACAAAGTCTTGATACTAGGTTGTTTGAAAAACACATTATTTTCCACATATTTTACATTACAACACCTCTCTCCCAAGTTTGGCATGAACGGCTCGAATAGTTCGTATCAAATGAAGGCCTGCCTTCTGAAATATGAAATGTGCTGTGATTGGTTAGCTGGGCCAGTGTGTGTTGTGATTGGCACCGCTCGGCGCTTGGTTGGGAAATGTCATGCCCCTTACCATTGCCGCCTGCAAGCTTTGGTGTGAATATAACGTCAAAATCAAATCAATTTGAGCGTGATTTAAACCTGGATGATTGTAACCACTCTAAGTTCTTCTGCCTTGGGAAAGCGTGTCTCCGACAAAGTGATAACACTCGTTGCCTTCTCTAGTGCAGCTCAACCAGGTCTCGTCCCATTCGTTGATATTTGTGATATCACAAAATCAGGAAAATATACGTTGCAGTCCAAACGAGTCATTCGTTGTAGTTTTTAAAAAGTGGTTTCTGTTAAATAAAATATCTCCTTTTGAAGTGGACTTTGAGCTTTGTAACTCTGCAGATCTTTTTCATGCTCAAATATAGACCCCTTAATCACCTACGTCACTGTGACGTCACCGCTCTAGCTGGAGGCAAAACATAACGAAGAACTCATAGCAGGCGCGCTAAAAGTTTGAGGTTTTGACTTTAAAATGTCGTCTTGTTGTGTTTTTGGCTGCCAGAATAGAAGGAACAGCACTTTTGGTTCAAAACTAAAGTTTCACCGGATCCCGGCCGACATTCCTTCACAGAAATCAATTGTGGTTGAATGCAATACGGCGTACAGACTAGACAGAGACGATCATAAATAATGCTCGTGTTTGCAGTGCACACTTCATATTAGGTAAAATAATCTATGCATATGTACTGGTGTGTTGGTTTTATCTAGTACAAATCAGCAAGTTTGTTTTATAGGTGAAAAGTCGCCAACCTTCAGCGCACTTGCTATCTTAAATGTTAAACAAACATACAGCGATAGATGTGTGTGCCATCCTTTGAATGGCCTCTTAAAATAATCCACATTGCTAATCATAGTTAGCCCAGCGATAGGTTACATTAGACAATAAGCTTTGACAAAATTCCCCAAACCACCCGAAAGTAATTCATATGTTGTCTAGGAAATATCCAAAACCTGGTTAAAATGTTTTCAATGAGAACAAGATACAAGAACTACACCAGGCTTAGCTAAAAATAAATAAATAAATAAATAAATAAATTAGGCTACTGTAATGTTATCCACTCGTCATTATATTTTGGTCAGATAACCAGTTTGGTCAGTGAACTGAGTGATCAACTGAATTAATTGATAAATGTATGCTAACTCCCACTTTTTTATTATTATTTTTTTTGTCACGGTCCCGCAGAGTCAGTGACTGTACATATTCGGACAGTTCCGAACCTTCTTCAGCATCCATGTTTAATAAATCCCTCCTAAAACGTGCTAGTTTACGCTTGTCAACATTGCGTCCGCGCCTCTTTTTGTCTCCAGCTAAGCCCCGCCCACCCGGAGACGTTGCAATGTTTACAAACTTTTAAGGGGTCTATAGGGCTGGGCGATATATCGAATATTAGCGATAATATCACAATAATTTTGACGACGATGTAAAATGTGAAAATATTGTGAATATCGAATATTTCAAATTCGGTACAGAAGTGGTACTGCGTGGTGAGCTCGTCCGCCTTTTGAAAGCTGTGCGGACGCGGCTGTGCGCGATATGGAACAGAACGCGGTATGTGAAGTATACCCGGGTCTGGCCTTAAAGCAGCCTCCTTAACGCACACCTAAAATTTGAATGCAATGTTTTTGCATTTGAATGTGGATTTTTATTTTAAATTCGATTAATTTTTTAAATTCGATGAATATTCGAAATTCGAATTTTTTTTTGACAGCCCTAGTCTAGTTATATAAGGTTAAAATATTTTGCCTGTAATTTTTTTTTCTCATATCAAAATATAATATAGATATCATTTGGACAGTGTAAAATATCGTGATATGAATTTTTGCTCATATCGCTCACCCCTAATACCTAGGGCGCCATTAATCAATACAATCCGATTTGCACACAGTTGTTTGATACTTTTTTAAGGTTATACAATTGGCAAGCTACTCATGTTACATTGTACACAAGTACCATCAGTCTGCAAAACCCTGGCAAATCGCTTCAGAGAGACAGTGAACTTATTCATGATAGCAAAAGATTTCATAATGATTCTTGATGGACTGACTACTGTCAGCAGTGAAGCAGTTATCCCATAAACAGGTTCAATAAAGATAGCCTGATGGTCCACAGTGTGAGAATTTTGGGACAGCTGGCAGATCTGTCACTTGTCCTATCGGGTCAGTTACTGCGTTGGCACTTCTTTTTTTTCTTCTTTTTGTAAAGAAATTAATACATTCAAAACAGATGGATTGAATTATCAAAAGTTTGAGAAAAGACAGACATTATAATATAATGTTACAAAACTTTTATTTTATTTCAAATAAACTCTTTTCTTTTGAAAATCTTATTAAATAATCCTGAAAAAATGCACTACAGTTTCCACAAACATAAGCAGAATTTTTTTTTTCCAACACTGATAATAAGAAATGTTTCTTAAGCACAAAATCAGCATAGAGTGATTTCTGAAGGATCGTGTGACACTGAAGACCATACCTGCCCTCCCGTTTTTTCCATGATTCTCCTGTATTTTACCATTCTATCCCACTACCATCCCATTTAAATATTTTCCTGTATTTCTCCCGTATTTTCAATCTTTCTTAAAAAAAAAATCCCAGTGGGTGAATTTTATATGTTTGCTACATTCGCCTCTGATAAAACTCCCGTAATTTGTATGGCCCAAACAAAGAACTTATACTGACGTCTATTCTGGGCTTCTATACTCTTTGGCCCAAACCTCATTATTTGAATAATCACGTCAACATATTCCAAGGTTGTCCAGTTGCCAGGCCTTGTATGAAACGCATCCTTCTCACACAATCGACACATATAAATGTCAACCCATTTGTCCCCTCAACTTGGCAACCTACAACTCCGTGATGCTATTGATATCTGCGCAGGGAGTACCGTGGGAAGGAAACAAGGATCACTGGTAGAAATGGGAGGAGAAGAGTTAGGGGCATGCCCAAAGCATGAATCCTTATAATGGAAAACAACTAATGATTCCTAACACCGTGTCTACACTGGATACGAGCGGCACGGCTCGACAAAATACTATAGAACCACTGATCTATAATAGAGATTCATTATATTTAGATCAGTCAATAGAACTTATTATAATCAATGATGCTGTCTACATGGATGCAGCGCAGCTTGACACAACAAATCCCTGACAGTAAACTGCTGATGAGTCCTATTTATGACATGTTAATACAAATTTCAAATGATTTTCAATGTCGCTTTGTCACGTCCAGTGTAGACAGTCTTTAGCTGATGCGGCGCGGTGCCAGGCGACAATAGTGGCGTCCGGTGTAGACACTGTGTAAGGAGAGATGACTGGGGACGATGGCGAATGATTTGCAGATCCTCAGTACCACTGACAAACATAACCTTGTAAAATGTGTGGTAAAGTACTGCCGCTTTATTGTGCCATGTGGTGAAAATACTAGTAGGGCAAGTAGAAAATCTGAATAAGTGGCCTGAATGAGCCAGCAGAAAAGAAAAATCCTTACTCTTGAGCCCTGCTTATCATTTTCATCTAGTGTCTGTCTATGCACTATAGCCTACATCAGGGATAGGCAACTCCGGTCCTGGAGGGCCACTGTCCTGCAGAGTTTAGCTCCAACCCTAATTAAACACAACTGAACAAGGCAATCAGTGTTTTCGGGATTACTAGATAGATACAGGCAGCTGAGTTTTTATGAGGGCTGAAGCTAAACTCTGCAGGATAGTGGCCCTCCAGGACCGGAGTTGCCTATCCCTGGCCTACATGCTTTTTGCAATAAGAAGAAATATAGAAAGCACAAAGCAGTTCACAAAAACAAAAGCAAAAAAAATCTTACAATAAATAACCTTTCAAAAACTCTTTGCACAGTTCATTTCTGTACAAGGAAAGAACCAAAATCAATAATGGAAAAATGCACTGTATTCTATAAATACTATAAATGCACTAAATGCAGGTTATGCACTAAATTCCAGTCACACTGAAAGCTTTGAGGAACAGATCAAAAAGTCAAGCAAGCTGCAAACTCAAACTGCAGCAAAGACCACTGAGACTGTTAACTCAATTTAAGAAACGGATCGGTGAATAAAAGCTGGTTCTTTGCAATTACCAGTTCACAAATCAATGTATAATCTCACTGAGTGGCGAGATTATCAGTGAATAATCACATGACTTGTAATATAGAGCACAAGTCATATGGACTACTTTTGTGCTATTTAGAATTTATTAGCTGTGGTCACTGATTTGCATGAATATTCTTCAAAATATTTCATTAAAGGTTTTGGAATGTCATGAGGGTGAGTAAATGATGACAGAACTCACATTTTCAGGTCAACTATCCCTTTAACACAGAACTGCAGCACCATCAAACATAAATCTCACTTAACTGTTGGCACCAGCACATATTGCAGCACAGTAACAGAGGAAAGGACGGCCTACATCACAGGAAGATTAAAAAAAGAGGGGGAAACCCCTACACATCAACCACAGTCACAACATGTCTACAACATACTGCACGACCCAAACTGCACACTGCTCTCTTCACTCTAATATTTCTTGAATTACCCATGTTGATGAACAACAATGGTGCTTATTGAGCAATATTAAGGACGACACTCTCTCAACAGAGCAGCAACAGATAAAGCAGCACAGAATTGGTTTTGTTTTGTTTCATTAAAACATTTACCTTTGTTTCTCACAGGTAGAGGCGCTAGGCTATCAGTAAATCACACCAGCTCTAGTCTTGCTTGGGGGACATCTGATAACAAAGGCACTTGAAATCCCTGAATATTTCCTACAACACCAAATAATTATCACTGTGACCATCTCCATTATCACAGCACATTTTAAGGCTCCTGGGAACACAGAGTCAAAAGGGTCTGTGTGGGAAACTGAGAGATACTGTGGAGGTGAATGAACTCAAGGGGGGCAAACAGGATGGGACTTGATGTAAACCAATTTGGTCATCAGTTAAGACTTTGCCTTTAATTAGACCATGATGACTTCCAGAATTCCAGAGGAAATAAACAGTCAAGACAAAGACAGGGGAATATGTTCCTGTCCAGTAATTTTCCTAAACAATGCCCTGTCTAATTGCAGAGGTCCAAAATAAGGCACAGTGTACAAGCCTCTTTATATATATATATATATATATATATATATATATATATATATATATATATATATATAAAAGATTATATATATAAAAAAAAAGATTATATATATATATATATATATATATATATATATATATATATATATATATATATATATATATATATATATATATATACACACACATATACACACACATATACATACACACATACAAAGGCAGGTTAATGAGGAAGGACCTGTTAGATGAAGCAAAATAGCTCTCGTGGGGACTATACTGGCTTTTTACAAGCATAAACATCTCTAACATGCCAAGTATGCTTTTGAACTTATTAGTATCTATATGTTATGCTGGGCAACTTAAAGAGTATATCTTAAATCAAGTCAGTTACATATTTGAAAACTGGTTATAACATGCTGGTGGTTACTGACAGCTCAAACTGAACATGCATGTTTATTTCTAAGATGAATCTTCCTCTTTATCAAATGACGTGTCCGCGTACATGAATGCATTACATCTGTAATAACTGCACACTACGCATACTCAGCTAGCCTAGCTTTATGTGCATTTAGCATTCAGGTGGCTCTTTACAGCTTTTTTTTTTTTTAAGTGAAAAAGTTACCAAAATGTGGCATATCTAGTTGTTTCAACCTCTTTATGCAATAAACTAAAGAACTTACGTGATGTTAATGTTTTCTTTTGGTTTAGCATGTAAGCTAACCATAATAACTATGCTTTGCTTACTAATTCTATGTGGAAGAGTGAAATTGGTTACTATTTGAAGTTTATCCGGTTATAATAAACAACATTATGGATAAATAGTCAAGGGCTGTTGTGGTTTTTAAGATGCAAGCCACAACTGTAAATGTAGCTAATTCAGCAGCTCGCCATGGCAGATTAGCAAGCAAAGCAAAAAAAGGAGAAAAAATGCCTTTCAACCCTACCTGAGTCAAGTTTACTGCTCCTCTCTTCTCTTCTTGCTCATAAAACGAGCCTAAATCCAAGCCAGCGACTCCTGATATTTGCTTAGCCGAGTAAATTCTTTCGCACTTTTCTTTCGTAGTGTTGAGTAAAAAAGCCTCTGCGCGTCCTGGCTTCACACACACATACAAACACATATGTGAAGCGCTAGCAGGCTGCTAGTACTTTTACGTTACACCATCCGTCCTACATTACTCGGTTCGTTCAAAAACAAAACGGCTCAAATAGAGTCTGTGCTCTTCGCTTTCAGTTTGCTATGAGCAAATATAACATGTAGTGCTGTATCCTCCTCTTATTCAGTAAAACAATGAGGGGAGGGCTAAACGTCAGGATTCGGTTAGCAATGTCGCTACGCCATCTATCTGCTTGAGCTCAGATGAGGCATAGAGCAAAAAGGTCCAATCAGTCTTCTTCTATATCTATCTATATATATATATATATATATATATATATATATATATATATATTTAAGAAGTATTTATCTTTTGAAGTAAAATACGTTACACACTGATAAAAACATGTGGCTTCTGCTGTGGTTTAGACAAAACGGTATTTTTTTGTGATCAATGTTTAGGACAACTTTGATGATGTGTTTTTGTGTGTTTGTGTTTTTGTGTGTATATATATATATATATATATATATATATATATATATATATATATATATATATATATATATATATATATATATATATATATATATATAATTTAAAATTTAAACAATTATATCACATTTTTTATTAAATCACCTAACAGCTTTAATAATATTTTATGATATTAAAGTTCTATAATATTCTTATATCTTATATAATTCTTACAATTTTAATAATATAATATGATTGTTTCTTTCTTTAGTCATCTGTCTTTTCCCATAGGAGGGACATTGGACCACATTACGCCACATTATTGAACTGTTGTCCACTAGGTGGCTTCAAATGGATGGCCTGCAATTTCTTATAAATTTATATGACGTCATTCATAATCTATGCAAATCTGGATGAAGTTGGTTTAAAAAAAGAATAATAAAATGACTGAATTTAATTTCATACACATCCCTCACTATCACCAACAAAGGCTGGTAGAGGTTTATGCTTTCAAATAAAGCACAAATAAATCTTGGTTTCAGGATGGTTTTGTCCTACTTTTAAATATAGGTTTGAAAAAGAATATCCTCAGGTAAAATATCTCCTTTCCACCGAAGATATCAAAATAGCACAATAACAGTACACACAAAAAATTGCTCACACCCAGTACATAAACCAAACAATGAGTAGGGTGTAACCACTGTGGAAGTGTTGAATGGCAAAGCGGTATTCTAACGTGAAAAACCAGCCTCTTTAATGTGATCACCAACATGAAGGAAGTGCAATACCACAGGCTGTACTGACAGCTGACCGAACACACAGCCAGCCGCACCACTTCCTGCACTTTATCTCCCTTTAATCTGCTCCTTTAATCAGATCTCTTGTAATCTGTACCTCTTTGTACTGGACACAGCACTGAAAGCAGATGTAGCAGAGAGCCAGGTGTTTCTTGGCTACCTGAGTTTCTGTGAACTCGTGTGCAGTCAAACAGCATCTGCAAATAGCGTGTAAATCACACAAGACATTAATAGCAGAATAAAACACAGTTACGATCAGTGGGACTATTACATTATAAGCCAAAATGAGCTTTGCTTGTCCATCACCTGTGAGGTTAAGAAAAGTTCAACAGTTTTATAGATTAGTGGTTCAACATGAGTTGATGTATCTTTAAATCTAAATTGCATTGAATCAAAGATAATATGATGTTATATTCCGCTGTTTCATTTACATTTCATCAAAAGGGGCATTGAAGAAAAGTTAATGTACTGGGTGGGTGGTCAAACTGTCTATGCCCCTCCCAAAGAGTGGGCTGGTTTTGGGAAGTCTATAATATGACAGGAAACATCTATTTTCTCTTCAGCAGTCCTGAGGCAGGAAACCCAGGGGTTGGACCCACTGAACATCCCCCCTTTCGTTCTCCCTTAGCCTCTCTCTCTCAGACACATCCATACGTACTGGTGTTGACCCATACAGCTGGTGGGATGCTGAGCTTTCTGAGGGGAGCTGTGCAGCCTGTGACTGTCAGCAGGGCAAGGGATATTGTCCAGAAACGAAACTCCAGCATCTACAGCAAACCACCCAAAAACAAGATTGGACCTGGGGTGAGTGAAATGATTACAAAATCCTAAAAGGTTGCAAAGATTCATGGGATCAGCCAACGTTATAACTGAGGTTAATGGAGATAATGGGATTAACTTGGATGACACCTTGTATTGAAGAACATAATCCATGTGTTTAGACAAGAACAAAATTAGAAGCAAATCAATCAAAAAACCAAGGTTCACATAATTAGTAGTATAGTAGCAAATTTATAAGAAAATCAAGGTTCACATAATTAGTAGTATAGTAGTATAGTAGTAGTATATATATATATAAAAGTTTGGGGCAGTATTGTTTTTAAAGAAATTCATTATTTTATTCAGCAAGGACGAATTAAATTGCCATTTATAATTTTATAACTTTCTATTTAAAAAAAAAGCTGTTCTGTTGAAATTTCTATTTATCAAAGCTTCCACAAAAATTAGCAGAACAACTGTTTTAAACATGATAATAATGATAACAATGAGAAATGTTTCTTTAGCATGTAAGAAAGATTTCTGAAGGATCATGTGACACTGAATGCTGGAGTAGTTGAGATTTGCCATCACAGAATTAAATGAAAAAAAAAAATAAAAAAAAATATATATATATATATATATATATAGAGAGAGAGAGAGAGAGAGAGAGAGAGAGAGAGAGAGAGAGAGAGAGAGAGAGAGAGAGAGAGTACTAATTTAGTTATTTTAAATGTTAAAATTATTTCACATGTTATTGTTTTTATTTAAATAGCAGTGCAAATTATGTAAGCATTTAAAGCTGTTTAATTTCATGTGTGCGTTACATGTGTGTTTCTGCAGCAAAGTTTGTTCATCATGTCTGTGTTTGCCGTTGCCCTCCTGGCCCCTGCCGGGTGGATTCTGCACCACATCCCAGAATATCGTCAGAGAGCCAAACCACCACCTTCCTGAAGAACGCACACCTTCGTCATGGTCAACTTACCGGGTGTCGTGTACCACTGACAGACCTGACTGCCTCTAAAGCATCATCGCCTCCAGTGAACAATTTTTTTAAACTCAACATCATGAGCAATATCACAAGTAATAAAATAATAATAAAATAGATAATATACTGATACTAATAAAATGAATAATACATTAATAAAATTATCCAATAATAAAATTGTCCAATTGTTTATGGGAGGGAAAAATTGGCCCAATTTGAATCTAATAATAATTTCAATTCCATGGTGTTTAATGCCTTAGGACTGTGGCCCTTATTATATTACTGTATGCTTTCTCCTGTAATAAAGTTTCTTTTTATTCCATCTGTTTTTGTTGATAACTTTGTGCTTCACTGTGCTAATTGTTATTACATTGGGGTCATTGCTTAGAAGTAGACATAGAAATTAGATTTTTTGAGGAAAAATCACTTCAATAATGTCCCGTAAGTATGAACGGACACTGAATAAGGGAGCAGATTGATGCAGCTAATTCATAGGTGAAGGTTATTGGAAGGCCATTGGGCAAGTTTTGGCATGACACCAGGATTAAACAACTACCCTGCGATTGTTCATGTCCACAAAGAGTCAGAACCTCATTTCAACATCTCATCTGAATCTGCCTTTTTACAGTATCCCATGCAGTGACTATTCTGGAATCACTGGGACTCAAACAGATCATAGGGTGAGCACCCTCTGCTGGGCTAAATAACACCAGCAGCTACCCTTAGTTTACACAGGAGTCTCTCATCCAGATATCTATTCAGCTCTGCTTAGCGTCAGGAGAGTTGCAAGGTGATTGCTGCTAGCTAAATGGCAAGCTACCACCCTCACTGAGTATCTCAAGGTCTGTATACTTGAGGAAACTACACAGAACACTGATGTGCTTGATAACATCCAAAATACAAACATGAACGCTAAATTCAACAATTGCTAATACATTATTAAAATCAAAAGATGTCTTTGTTAGTATATATTATAGTATATAATGGACCTGAGCTAACTTGAACATCTGTATTTTTATTAACTAACATTAAAATAAATATAATAATAAAAATAAATACTCTAACAATTGTATTGCTTAGTCTGTGTTAGTTAATGCATTAACTAATGATAACTAACGGGACCTTATTGTAAAGTACGATGATAAGAGCAGGTCATTTGTAACTCTAAGGAGAGCAGTCTCAGTACTATGATACAGTCTAAATCCTGACTGGAAATCCTCACAGATACCATTTTTCTCTAAGAAGGAATTTAATTGTGAAGATACTACCTTTTCTGGTATCTTGGACAGAAAAGGGAGATTCAAGTTCGGTCTATAATTAACTAGTTCTTTGGGGTCAGGATGTGGTTTTTTGATGTGAGGCATAATAATAACAACAGCCAGTTTGAAGATTTTGGGGACATATCCTAATGACAATGAGGAATTAATAATAGTCAGAAGAGGATCTATGAGTTCTGGAAGCACCTCTTTTAGGAGCTTAGATGGAATAGGGTCTAACTTACATGTTGTTGGTTTAGATGATTTAACAAGTTTATACAATTCTTCCTCTCCTATAGTAGAGAATGAGTGGAACTGTTCCTCAGGGGATCTATAGTGCACTGTCTGATGCTATTCTGTAGCGGACGGCTGCATGGTTACAATTTTATATCTAATAGTATCGATCTTAGAAGTAAAGTAGTTCATAAAGTCATTACTGCTGTGATGTTGGGAAATCTCAACACTTGTTGATGCTTTATTTTTAGTTCATTTAGCCACTGCATTGAATAAATACCTGGGGTTATGTTTGTTTTCTTCTAAAAGAGAAAAAAAGTAATCAGATCTAGCAGTTTTTAATGCTTTTCTGTAGGATAGGTTACTTTCCCGCCAAGCAATACGAAATACCTCTAGTTTTGTTTTCCTTCAGCTGCGCTCCATTTTATGGGCTGCTCTCTTTAGGGTGCGAGTGTGCACATTATACCATGGTGTCAGACTGTTTTCCTTAACCTTCCTTAAGCGTAAAGGAGCAACTGTATTTAAAATGCTAGAAAAGAGAGAGTTCATAGTTTCTTTTACATCATCAAGTTGTTCTGAGGTTTTGGATATGCTAAGGAATTGGGATACATCAGAAAGATTACTTACAAAGTAGTCTTTTGTGGTAGAAGTGATGGTTCTACCATACTTGTAACAAGAAGTAGAATTTACAGTTTTAGCTATATGAAGTTTGCACAAAACTAAATAATGATCTGAAATATCATCACTTGGCTGAATAATTTCAACACCATCAACATCAATTCCATGTGACAGTATTAAATCTAGAGCATGACAGTATTAAATCTAGAGTATGAGAGTGACCCTGGACTCAAGCACTTCAGAATCCCCATTGTTTGTTTATTTTTCCAGAACAGCAGGAATGTTGAGATTCATCCTCATTGTGGTAACATGAATTTATTTCTGTTCTAACATTGTTTAAATAAGTTTCCTTAATCTTCATAAAGGAAACAAAATGAATTTATTGTCGAGCTGTTATCTTAACCTAAATATATGGTCCATTTTGCTGTTATATTACAATTTTTTACCATCATTTTGAGATCATTGCCCTGTGCCGTAGAACTGGGAATTAAGTAACTAAAACTAGTAACGTTTGTACATTTAATAGCAGCATGACAGCAGCCAGCTGTTATCATAATCTTTTCCGCTAATTTATCAACTGAGTTGTGGTGCAGCAAAACACTATATTGCCGTTTTAATGTTTAAGTTGAAGAAATAATCAAATGCCATCAGATAAAATACTCTCATATGTCTACTATAGCATTATCTGATTCATCCTACTGAGTCGGTTCACCTTAAACAGTCCTTTCTCTCATGAACATGCAGCTCTGGAAAGTCTGATTCAATCTAGAGAATCGGTTCATGATGAAAGGTCCTCTCTCCCACATGTAGCAACGGAAAGTCTGGTTCAGTCTAGTGAATCGGTTCATCCTAAATGGCCCATTCACTCACATTGCTTTGAAAAGTCTGGTACATTCGATGATTCATTTAAATGAATAGATTGACAAAACGATTCACCAATTCGAGCCCCAGTTGTTTTTGTTTTGGTAGGACTTACATGTTCAAGTTTGAATCTGTAACACTAATTGTTGTTAAATGAGCAAAAATATACATTAACGTATAGGCCTAAATTCTACAATTTTATTGCTTAGTAGTAATTATGAAAATATTACCCCCTTCATTTTATCTAATTTGCTAATATTTGTCAGTATCTTGTAATGCAGCTAACTACTTTTTCAAAGCAGCTGCTTGACAGTTTAACTACTTATATTATGATACTTTTAGCTTTCTGCAGGAATTTTAGTGATTCCCCTAGGTCAAATTCAATAGTGCGTCACTCGTCCCAGTGTCTCCAGTTATAAAAGATTTTTTTTAATATATATATTTTTTTATCCAGTATAATGAAACTCAAGATGACCCCTACAGTGAAACAGAACAAGCAGACCCCCCAAGTACTGTGAGTCCTGCAGCTAATTGAACGCAGTGGTTATTTTGTTAGGCTCTGTTGATTATGGAAAGACAAGCAGAGTTTTATTATCATTGTCAAAAGTAGATTATCCATCATTAACCCATGTGTTTCCTGTTGGTTTTCAGATAGTGTACAAATATAAAAAATTGTGACAAGTGATGCTATATTTAATTAATTTCAGAAAAAAATAATAATGTGCACCTGATCTGTATACTGAAAATAAAACAGAATTATGTCTGCTTCTCTTTCTGGCATGCTGCAGCTGATCTCTCAAAGATTAACATGTAAATAGCGGCAATACTGTCTCTAGAGCAAACATTGTTTCCTGATATTCCCACAACTCTCGGCACAGAATGTTCTTTCCCTCCTTCTAAATAAGACTGTGCTGGTGTCTGCTCTGCTTCAGACTAACAGCATATCTGTTTAACAAAAAAGAACTATGAGTGAAAGGGCTGGATTTATTTGATATGCATTATACTACATGAAATATGAAAAAGGGACAGTGATTAGGGTTAAATGTTACCACAGTGCTTAACACACACACAGTGCCTTAAGGCAAGGATGAGCAAGATAGAAGATACGTGACCACAGTCGTGTGAATGTGTGTGTGCAGTATGTGTGCATGATAAATAAGTGAGCTCTGGGCGAATTGGTCTCAGGGGTGTGTGTGTGTTTGTATCTGTTTGCTGTGAGGATGTACACACAGTTAAGGTGTCATAAGGCTCACGCTTTCCCACACTGTAGGAAATTTAATTTAAACTGAATTTTCATATTTATTTATTTTTTTGTTTTAACCTTGGTGAGACCCTTTTCACCCTGTTTTTGTTTATATATTGTACTTATTTGTAAAAACAATAATATTTTAAAATGATTAGAAATGTAATAAAGACATAACAAGGAGTTTACAAGAAGAAGATTTAAAACATTAAAATAAAATGAATTAATGCATTAATGCAAAAGCATTATTTAATAATTTTGGCGATGTTCCCTCAAAAACTGGGTTGCATACTTTTGAATCAATGAGAAATACAAGAGCTGAGTTAATTGAGAGAAAAAAAGTTGAGCTGAATTGAATTTTTGGTAATAATATAGCATAAGAAATTTTTAAGCAATTTTTTGTAGGCCAGTTATTTTTGAACAGGAACACTACAAATGTAACAAGGTGGGAAAAAAATAAAAATAAAATAAATAAATAAATATATATAATATATATATATATATATATATATATATATATATATATATATATATATATATATATACATACATATATATAGAACAGACCAAAAGTTTGGAAACATTACTATTTTTAATGTTTTTGAAAGAAGTTTCTTCTGCTCATCAAGCCTGCATTTATTTGATCAAAAATACAGAAAAAATTTTAATATTGTGATATATTTACAATTTAAAATAATTGTTTTTAAATTTATTATACTTTAAATTATCATTTATTTCTGTGATGCAAAGCTGAATTTTTAGGATCATTATCACATGCTATCATTTATTTCTGTGATGCAAAGCTACATCCTACTGGTCAGTAATTTGGGGTCAGTGATATTTTTTTTCTTTCTTTTTTTTAAAAATAAAATCAATACTTTTATTCGGCAAGGATGTGTTAAATTGATAAAAAGTGATAGTAAAGAAAATATATTATTAGAATATATATTATTAGAAAAATTTTTTATTTTGAATAAATGCTGTTCTTTTTAACCTTTTATTCATCAAATATATTAGACAGCAGAACTGTTTCCAACACTCATAATAAATCAGAATATTGGAATGATTTCTAAATGATCATGTGATAGACTGGATGTTACATGTGACACTGAAGGCTGGAGTAATGATGCTGAAAATTCAGCCTTGCATCACAGGAATAAATTATTTTTTTTAAGTATATTCAAATAGAAAACTATTATTTTAAGTTGTAATAATATTTCACAATATTACTGTTTTTTCTGTATTTTTGATCAAATGATGTAAGATGTAAAGTTGTTATACCTTGTGAGAGCAAAGGATCAGCAATGAGATAACCTTAACTAGCATTTTTGGGAAAAAGAAAATCCTCTCCAGGTCAAAATGACTGGAACACAAGATGGTTAAGTATTGTGAAAACATTACATTAAGTGCACTGATTTAGTGCTCTCTTGTGGTGTAACACTGGTAGTGAATGAAACTACGCACACAAAAGTTTTAAAGTAAGATTTTATATTATTTCTGCAGCTACATTTTTAATAGTGAACAATATGAAAATATAAAATATTTAAAAAAGATCATTCAAAGAATGTTTTAAAGAAAAGGTCTCTAGATTAGATTACATTTGTTCATTTACATGTCTTGAAATGCAGCAATGTATTCTTTAAAACACTGTGTCCAGTCAAGTCAGTTTAAAAAAAAAAAAAAAAAAATCATGCGACACACACAACGTGTCCCTAAATGAACCATATCCGCATTTAGGGGCTTCCCCAAACAAGTCACTATCACATCCGAGTGGTAGATTATTAATAGCACAGAGGGCACAGAATAAATAGGATGGAACCCAGTCCAACACCAGACCACAGCGCCATCAGACCGTAGTCTGAGTGTCCCGTCTTAATACAGCCCCTCTAAATTTAGCCAGATGAATAATGCATCAAACCGTTTTTACTGTAGGCCTCCACTTTCAAAATAAAACCTAAAAATAGTCACCTAAAAGTTTCATAAATATAGACTCAAATCTCAGATATGACCAGTACGAAAATAAGTGAGGCCAGGTATTTTTTTTAAACACAATCTTCTCTTTTGTGTTATTCTTATCTTGTCTTCTTCACTGCCTTACATACTTTTATTTCTTATAATTTAGTGTCAGCATGAAGACTTAGATGGAGAAAAAAATCATTGCTGAAACTGCATTGCCATTATCACAGCTTCACAAGAGAGATAAATGCTATTATCAACACTGAACTCATTGCTTGGTTTGCTAAAGGCTGTATGTAACTTTGTGATATGAAAAAGCTGACATATTAAATCTATTCAAAGAGGCTTCAAAATGAAAGATATGTTGCAGAGTCATCTGTTCCTCGTGTTGAAATTGTTAAACAGCCTTGGTGGTCAACATAAATCAGCATAAAGACAGCAAAAGGGGCAAAGTACGTTATTTTAAGTATACACAGATCTTTAGCCTTTGAAAGATCACTTGGTGTTTCGATGCCCCCAGCAGATGGAGCCTTTGCGTAAAAGAAAGCACAGCAGTGCCATTTCTCTAACTTGATCAAGGCTTAACCACAGTGTCACTACAGGACAGTGTGTTATTTTTGGATCAAGAGATTTTGTTTGGCAATTACTTTCTGCTTGATGAGAACATCTGTTAAAGAGCACCTTACATTACATTTTGCCAGAGCTGCATTTATGCAGTGACCCTGTGACTTTCCGACACAAAATCACTGTCCTATTTCTGAGAATTAATTCATTAAAAAGTAAAAAATAAAATGCTTAGGTTGTGGCTTAAAAAAGCAAATGGCAACATGTGTATTTAATATTCACTGATATTCAGACAAACAACATGACTGAGTGTGACACTACTTTTGTACAACAGCTTAATAAACCAAAAGTTAATACTGAGTAATTATTTTTGACACAATATTGTATGATACTCTTGTGAATTTTTGCTACACCAATGAAAACAAAGTACAAATCATGTTAAAAAAACAGCAACAGTATAGTTGTATAGAATATAGTAAAAAGTGGTGTTCCTGAATGAATAATTTTTTTAAATAATCAGTTGAATAAAGTATTCAAGGATTCACTTTATTTATTTATTTATTTTTTAAAGAATCAGTTGAGGGAATGATTCAAGGACCCACTCAAAATGAGTCTTGTTCATAAATGAACTCCTTATTTCAGGAGGCAGCATTTGTAGTGGTTTCCAAAACCATAATATAATTTTTTGAGCGCACTCATTCAGTCATTTGTACATTTGTACATCAGCCATTATGTATTTCAATAATGAGTATACACCGATGTACACACAACAGCAACTAGAAAAGAATACCCATGCACTGTGCTGAATGAATTCCCCCACAGCAGCACTTCCGTTTTCATTTGACTTTTTAGTGAAGTAATGTAGGGAATAGTAAGTGTAGATTATGATTTTGGATACAGCAAGTGTTTTGAACAAATTGGTTGATTGAATGATTCATGGATTCACTCACAAAGACAAGAATGTTTTTTTATATTCCTTATTTGTACATCACTTTGAATAAAATCATTTGCTAATTTATTAAATGTAAATGTAACATTTTGTTCTTAAATGAATGTATTTTGAATCAGTTATTTAATGATTCAAACGGAAAGACTTATTTCACTCCTAAAAAAAAACTGTTTGAGTGAGTTAATGATTGATCGATAAAGACAATGCTACCTGCATAAAGAGTCAGTGAAAAATGCCCATCATTAATGTCTTGAACGCACAAACACAGATAAACCGAGTGGTCCAAACAGTTAAAGTCCCAGTGGTGTTAGACTGTTATAATCAGCACTCATGGAACGCTTTCTTGACCAATCAGATTTGAGGACTGGAACTTACAGTTGTATAATGCTTTGTTGCTGATGGGCATACGTTCTCCCAGCATTCACATCATGTGTGCAATCACGTTTGGTACATCTGATTTCAAGGCTGAGTTCAGTCAATGCGCTGCCTGACTGAGGTGCTATAGACTGAATCAAAATGACAAATGAGGACTGAAAACTCAGCTTAATTAGATCAAAGACAGCTGGGGATTTTATGCATTCGCAATTTTTACTGTGTGGAAATGTCAGATTTCTGCATGCATAAGTAACTATGGAAAGGCTGAATAGGTGAAAGCTGGGTTGTGGCTGCATTCCTGATTTAGAAAAAAATCTGACAGAATCCACTTATTGTGTTGGAAACAGAAGATCATCTGATATTTCAGTCATATACTTTATACTTCTTTATAGCTTTGGATGCCTTTGGATGATAAATTTTAGACATTCTAAATGTGTAGGTGTATATTTCTTTATTTCAACCATTTCAAAACATTTGAAACCCCCATATATATATATATATATATATATATATATATATATATATATATATATATATATATATATATATATATATATATGTGTGTTTGTGTATGTATTTTTGTGTGTGTATTTATATATATATATATATATATGTATGTATGTATGTATGTATGTATGTAGTATATATGTATGTGTATATATTTTAATGTGTCTTATTTCAATCTCATTTATGTGCAGCATCTGCTGGTGGCAGTACTAGAGATGATCAGCGATTTAATAAGATAACTTGATGGTGAGCGAGACCAGGAAAAAAGCATGACTAGGACAAAGTGCCCTTGATGTTAGGAGAGGAACTGACTGCTACCATTATGATTTAGGATTGATTCAGTTAGACTGGATAAAATCTGTGGTCAGATTACACATTACTGGAATATTTAACTAGCCTGTCAGCATTCATTTGTGGTTTACCAGCATGCTCACTTATTTATAAAATTAATTTGCTTCATAATCAAACTATTTTCTAAGGATTCTAGGCTTAGCTTCGTCTCATTATCTCAAGCTTAGATTTGAAACATAAAGTGCTGTGTATTCATTTGTAATTGAGTGGCAGATTTAGTGCAGAAACATTAAGCCTCACTGTCCAAGATTTAATGTGTCCATGCTGTTCAAACATTTTATTTAATTGATTTTCTTTTGCAGGGGATTTATTTAAAATGCAGCCAACAGAATAGCTAACAATGCACATACTTATGGAGTGCATGTTCTCGTATCCAATACTAATGCCTAGATCTAACATTGTATAGGAACAAAGTGTACAATAACTATGACAGTGCTGCTAGAACTACTTAAACAACATATACCATTAATCCAAGATTGAGCAAGTATGTAAATCTCTGGGTTGGCAAGCACCGTTCTAGACCACCATCCCTCATTCTTTCTATCACACAGTAGTTCCATATTGCACAAAGTGTATACAAAGATCTACAGTGGCATCCAGACATCAGCATTGCTCTGGGCCATTGACTCAGAAACACTGTTAATCTGCAGAATATTTTGTAGAGATGCTGTACAATTACTGTATTATTTTGATCAAGGACACATTGAATTGTTCAAACGTGACAGTAAAGACAATAGAAAATGTAAATTAATGTATTCACAATGTTACAAAAAGAATTGTGTTGATGATCATGTGACACTGTAGCAGCCAGGGTGAACTTAAAAGAACTTAAGGGTGAAATTAAGAGACTTCTTCTTTCAAAAACATTTAAATATCTTACAAACCCTGAACTTGGAAAGCTGCAGAGTCGATAGAAGTTTATGTTGAAAGTGGTAACCCACCTCAGGAGGACACTGCATGATTCATGCCTTATCCACAACCAACTGTGCCGGTGTGATGAGGTTAAATCAGTCGCATAATTTACCCTGCCAGATGCACCTGGCAGCAGAAACCCACTCACTGTCCACTGTTCACACCACAATCATGAGTTCTCTCTGTCCTCCCCAGGCTTCCCGACTCCTCTCACAGCTGAGTCTGAGTTCTCAGAAATGATTGCAATATGACTCTCAGAAAAGGTGTTTTTCTGTTCTCATTTACGCACTCTCGACTTGTTCCCAACCCACATGAGTTTAATTCTTCTGTTGAGCACAAAAGTAGATATTTTGAAGAATGTTGGTAAACAAACAGTTGACTGTAGCCATTGATTTCCATACTATAGAAAAAAAAAGTTCTATGGAAGTCAATGGCTACCGTCAATTATCAACAAGTTTTGTTTGGTCTAATCTTTCCAAATACAATTATGTTCAATCATTTTATTGTTTTGCACATTTTATTTTTTTGCACAATCCATGATCCACTTCAGATGCTGCACGTCAGATCCTTATACAAGGGCCTTGGGCTAATAACATCCATCCTGCCAGTCACAAGGGAAATAATAAAGGCTTTAAAAATAGAACCGCTGATCTGTGATACATACTCTATGCTGTCAAATAATTTTATGACTCATTCTATAAATAACCATACACAACACAATATTAATAAATTGCAATCGGTCATCATATAATCACCTTTATGTTGTTCCAAACCCCTATCTTTGTTATGTAGAAAATATTTTGAAGAATGTTCCAACTGTTTTTGCCCGATCAATTAAAACAACATTGGACACCATTGACTTTCACTGTATAAACAAAATACCTTCTTTTGTGATCCTTAATGAAGACTTTCTAGTATATAGGGTGGTAACCAAGCAATTGTGAAATGAGAATAACATTTAAATACTGCTTCTGAACCATTAAAACTTCTTTGTGCTGGAATTTCATTTGAAGCACAATTCTATATCATAATCACTCCGGACTAAATAATACCCAGCTAATATCTGACAGCCAGAAGGTGATACCAGGTGCTCTTGGCTATCGAAGTTCAATCATTCAAACTGAAATAGAAGCTCAGAGGGGCCATCAATCCCACAGCTGTGGATCTGTCTATTACCTTCACATTCAATTTGCTCTCTTTCATCATGCAGGCCAAGCTGGAGCTTGGGCGTTAATAATGGTTGGGCTAACAATGCATCCATCGTTTCAAAGACTCTTACCTGTAGATAATAAATGAAAAGAAGTCATTAATCCATTCAAAAGAACACAACAACACACACTGATATCTAAGGCGCTAATTGATGTATCAGAACATACTGCATGACGACACTAATACAAAAGGTTGCACCATGTTGCTCATGTTAATTTTTGCTATTGATGTTGGCCAGCTAGTTTTCAGGAAAATAAACTCCCCTCTGCAGACTCGCGATACCATACACAGCATATCCATCTCTGGAAGGTCTTTGGACTAAAGCCCTGTTTGATCTTTTGCCATGGTCTGACATTTGATACTGTGACATTTTTCAAAGAAAAAATAGATTTAACCAAGGCTATTGTCACACTTGAGTCCTCTTTGAAAGAACCAAACTGAGACCCCTTTAAAGGGATAGTTCACTCAAAAATGAAAGTTCTGTCATTATTTACACACCCTCATGTCATTTCTTTCTCTTGCAAAACACAAAAGAAGTCATTTTGAAGAATTGTTCATCTGATTTAGTTCATGTTGGACATCATTAACTTTAACTGTGTGGATGAAAAAAGCACAGAGACACTCTTCAAAATCTTCAAGAAATTCATACAGGTTTGAAATGACAGGAGGGTGAGCAAATGATGACAGAATTTTTATTTTTGGGTGAACGATCCCTTTAAATAGACATCACATTATTTTGGGAAAGCCAGATGAAAATAAAGCAAAAAGAAACATAAAGAAATGGAAATGAGGCCACCAGTGTGTGTGTGTCCATTACAGTGAGTTATTTTTGTACATTCTGACATATCAGCTGCATTTATTTGAAATATATTTTTTATAACATTATAAATGCTTTTAGTGTCACTTTGTAATGTAATGTAAATGTAATTACATTTTTACATTACAAAAATGTAATGTAATTAATAAAAGTATTAATCAATTATCAGCCATCTTTGAGACAATCAAAAATGTGATATAGTATAATGTTCCAGAACAAAACAGACTAATGTGCCTGTACAGCGAAACCTACAGATCTTTCACAGCTGCATATTTCGACAAGGAAATCATTTTGTGACCAAGGGGTCAAGGTTTGTTTACTTAGTATGGCTCAGTAAGTATGGACACCTTGTTCCGAGTCAACGACCAGTCAACATGAACTTGCAAGCAACACTTATATAGATACATTTCATGATATTATACTAGATTTTGTACCGGACACAGGGAAAAACCCTACAGAGTTGCACATTTACACCACTGTATAAACATTAAGTTATGGCTTTAGTTTAAGTCATGAGGTGTCAATGATCCAGTCAAGCATTTCATTACTGTGTAAATGTAATGGCTCTGTAATTTACATGTCATTTCAACTCAGAACGCCTACAGTTTATTTCTGCTTGTGCAGTAAGATCTAATTCGTAGGCATCTACAGTGCTTATAGCAATTACAAGACCAGGACTTCACCATGTTTAGAAAATACATAAACTCTGTTGTCAGACATGACACAAAGATCAGCGGAGGTGAAGGTAAAGACATATATGATGCAATACCTCTTTATATACTGTAACTATAGATAATGTTAATGCTAAAAGCTTGTTGCAGATCACTTGTGTCCTGTTATCTGTAAAGTGCCATTAGCTATCTTTCGCTGTAGAGAGTGAAGCATCCTTCAGCAATGGCACTTAAAGCTGTTCTCAGCTTAGATTTAAAAGTTACCTTGACAGTTAGAAGAGAGATGAACTGGCTCATATAAAAGGTAAAAGAGCATTAATCACAGAGCAAATATAAGGTGGCTTTAAGCCTAATGAAAATATAAGCTACTACTCTCTCCAATGCTCTCTCAGAACATCCACAAAGGACAAAAAAAACATAAAAAAAGCACCTTAAAAGGATCAGAAAGTATTTCATACGACAAAAGGCAGTCTGTATAGTGCACAAGTTGTATTGACTCTATATAGCACACAAGTTGCACTGACTAATTTTATGGTGCTTCTTTTGGTGCTTGACACTGCTTCTCTGTACAGATTTTGCATAATTATGCTGCTCACAATGATTAAAACAATAAATAAATACATTAGACATTATAAATCATTTTACATTTACAGTTTATATTATTTAAAAATGTTTATATGTTATTAATATTTTTTTTTTTTATTTGTATTTGTATTTATTTATTTTTATTTTAATAGGGTTGTGGTGGTAATAATGATTGGCTAACTGTCCATTTTAAATGCTTGAGTTAAAAAATGAATCTGGCAAAGTGTTACATGTTGCACAGGAAAGCAAATAATTGTTATCCATTATATCCCAGCACAGACATTTCTGTAAACATGCTCTGTAGCGATTTACTTTAGGGACTGCATGAGCTTGCAGAGGCTTTTGGCAGCCTTACGCCTATCCTGTCAGAAAGTGCAATGTTCTCCCTGGGATCTGAGGGATACCTTGCTGGATTTGCTTCTCTGCTGCTGGCCACTCAGGCTCTTCCACTCAGATCGATTTACTGTTGAAGCACAGGCCTTAAATCACAGTGCCATGGCTGTGCTGACTCCACTGCACTTCACTCCTTGACCTGGGGCGGAAAAAACTCAGCAAGAAACGAACGGCTGTCACAACATCATCTATCACCACTGCTCCCTCCATCTCAGGACACAGTCTACCCATGCACCCCCCCCCCACCCGCAGACCCGTGCAAGGTTGGGCACTGTGCTTCAGCTGCATTATATCTAAGTGCTCTCCACAGGCTTCGATACAGCATTATATCATGGAGAGACCATGCAAGCACAAAGAAATGTTTTGCAACATGTTATTAGAGCAGACACAGAGTAATATGTACTAGGAATTATCGGAATGTCCTCATTTACAGTCACTTTTTTTCAGGTCAACTACTGTCAAGATGGAGCAACAGTTAGGAGAGAATCTTCTAAGTCAATATGGTTTAAGCAACTTAATTGAATAATAACATATTCAGTATATGCATGAAGTGAAAGTTGAGGTTGGCTTGATTTTAGCAGTTCATCATTTTAATATTCTGACTTTTTATAGCGTTCTGCATGTTAGAATTGTGTATATTGAAAGAAGATCATCATGTGGCTTTTCATCAATAATGTTTTCAAGCACACTTTTGAATTGCTTAATTCTTCAGTCATAAGAATATATGTAGTGTTTCTGCATGAGTGACCAATTCTATTTAGAAATGAAGATAATTGCAAATGTACTTATTATGAATGACTGTAGCTTTGCCAGATGGACCTAATTTTAATTACTTTTCAGAAAATGGATGGAACCACATTTTCTTTTAGAACTGAACATGAACATTTTGTCATTGACAACAGCAAATGCTTTAACCATTATCACATTCATTGTGAAAGTCGATTTTGGCTTTCCAAAACTCAGAAAAAACATGATTGATTTACTGATTGAGTGACAATCAAAATCTAGCTAAAATAAATATAGTAAAAGCACCAATTATTAGACTAGCACAAATGTCTTGAGCCATAGATTACATCCTGTTGTTACTGTATATTTGTCAAAACATGCACAGAGATGAATTAACAAGGTAATGACCTCTAAGTGACCAAAAGAAAACTACTTTAAGATTGCTACCTCAGGATCAATGAAATATGAATATATGAAATAAAAATATTAAAATACTGTCTCTTGCGGTGCCTTTTGTCTTCTTGCTGTAAAGACCCCAAAACAGGCTAAAGACTGAGTGCTTAAAGTTTTAGTTTATGATCATTTTAGATTGTGTTATACTACCATCTTGCTTGAGTACACTTATATAATTTCCTAAGTATTAAGTCCCATAAGTCTTTTTGATCTCTTTTATTGCAAGACTATTGACATACTGTCTACTGAGCGCATTCAACTGGTCTGCAAAACTACTTTATTGCCATGAAGCTGGCGCCAACTTGAGACAGAACTATTGGGTTGTTAAGGTGCAAAGTTCCTTCAATCCTTATTGAATCTCTAAACAGAATACCTACTGCAGCCAGTTTGATTCAAATTGGATTCACAAATCAATCTTCAGCGGAAAAAAGCCCATAATAGACTAGGGGTTTCTTTGGGTGAGGAATAATACATAAAGAATTCAAGTCCGGGAGATAAGGAACACAAATCGAAAAGATGAAGAGGAAGGAAAAGAAGCAGCGTGAGCTCATCTTGATTGAACACGGGCCTAATGGCCTGGACTCAATTGGATGAACAATCGGACAGATCTACCTTAATGTACACAGAGCCATCAATCTCCTTTTTAACAAGATTACAGCACCCTTTAGGGTTGGTCAGCAGGCAGGGGAGAGGACTGCTGCAGACCAAGCAGGACTTCCTGGCATCAAGCTGTAGGATCAGCTATTGTCTGAATTCAGCCCTCCCTGATCGGTGATCCCTCTTCCTATTTCTAATCTACTCTGCAGTAGGCCATGTCTCAGCTAATGAAATGGCATTAACTTGGACTACAGCCTATCACTAAAACCAAGCACTCACATCGATTCCTATTGACTACATTTGTTCAGCACTCAGGAGAACGCATGTATGGTGCCTGCATTTCTAATAGCTTTGCATTGGTTTTCTGATCTTTTATGAAAAGTAAACCCAGGGAGGTGGGTTTTGTTATAAAGTATTGATTAAATAATATTTTAAATTACTTTAATTACTTTCAGATTGCTAGATAAAGGTGTGTTTAAACTGCACTAAATAATCCTGGTGGTGTTTACCAAGTGAATAAATCAAAATATCCGCCGGTTCATATTTAAGGGACAATGAATGATCGCTGCAATTAAACAGAAGCAACACATTGGAGACATGGTGTCTGTGTTGCTGGAAGACTCTGACTCAGTCTATAAAACAAGACCTATAAATTAAGATGCAATTTATTCTGGGTAGAATTTATTGCTTTGGTGATTTAGTGGAGCAACCTCATTTAGGATGATCACATCAGAGGGCTTCTAAGTCTAATTAAATCTGAAGAAGGAGGGGTATTAGTACAAAAGTGTAAGCTGTCACCACACACTGCAGTTTGGTAGAGGAAGTGGTGGGAGAAGGAATTAAACTTAAATCATATTTCAGTTTACAAAAAAGATCTCTCTGATAATTTGTCTATACGTAACAAAAATTAACATTTGTGATGCTTTTCCGTTTCTGTTTAAATCCTTATTAGGCACATGGATTTTATGCAGGGTTGATGCCATATTTCATATATATATATATATATATATATATATATATATATATATATATATATCTACCTACCTACCTACCTATCTATCTATCTATCTATCTATCTATCTATCTATCTAACTATATACACACGCATATGAAATGCATTTTTATTATACATTTATTATACAATTTTGGATTTATTATTATTTTTTATGTCATGCCAACTAGGTGACTGACATCTAGGTATACAAACAATAAGCAATAGTCATATTTCTGTAGTTTTAAATGAACAGAAAATAAACATACGTAAATGAAAATAACAAACAGAAGTGATTAAATACTATATTGTGTTGCCTCCATGATCTAATGCTTCAAACACAAAACTTTGAATAGCCTATGTAATATCATAAAGCACACAGCTTTAAACTGGACTAAACTTAGTTTTAGCACTAGTGCATTATTTTTTGTCATACAATAATTACATAATACCTACGTTTGTTCCATCAACCAACAATCAACATTCAGACACAAGCCTAACAGAACTAGAAGTGTTTATAGACTGGCACCTGCACTTCCTGTTCTAGACTTTATTGCACTTTGCTCCAGTATTTTAGGGCTTTTGCCGCCAGTTACAATTTCTTTATTTTGGCTTCCAAGTCCTATTTCAGAATTAGACGCATTTAGATCATTTATTGAAGTCTCTTAATTCATTTTTTCCCCCTGCTGTTAATCAAATCTCATTTGGATGGTAATACATCCACAGAAAACGTCATTTAATTTACCACGCAAGCTAAAATTTAAATTCTGCCACCTAAACAAAAATCTGTGGATGGCAAACTGCCTCCCCCCTCCCCCCCGGCTCTCTCCCTCACTGCCTCATGTGCTCCGTGTCTGTCTACTCTGCAGAGTACATCCAACTCGCCCCGAATACATGCTCACTGTCTGACGCCGTGACCTAACCAAACGTAACCCTAAGAGTCCTCGTTGAATACATCGCTATATCTCAGTACGGAGGCGATAGAAAACGTGTGACTACGTCGCTAATGTAAATGGCTAGCGCATTAATAATAGTGCGTTATCTTGGTGCGCGTCTCCCACTGGACGCCTTCACGTCAAGTGGTGCTGTACAAATAATGAAGAGGTGAATCCCCAGCCTACAGTTTTTGGACCTACTTGAGCACCGGCGTCCGAGCGATTAACAGAGTCAGCGTGGGTTGTCCGTGGCGTTTTGAGTGTCAGTTACTTCTGTGTCGTAAACTGACATCTCATCTCATCATGCCTGGCAAGAAATGAATCCTGATTCAGCGCTCGACTCGCATAGAAACGCGCGCGGAGAGAACTTTGCTTTGCAACTCTTGTGTGGTGGATACGGCACGCGCCACGGCAGCGCGCGGAGGATTAACAACTTTCCTCAGAAACAGCGCTATAGCGTCCTTCCCATGTCGCTTCAAACCCTTCCATGTCACCAATTATTGTTGCTTTAATTGGACGAGAATGTTTCAGAAACCATATCTGCTCAAACACGGGGAAAACATCGTTGGTAAGCCTTGAGAAGCGGATAATAAATGACTTTTATGCGCCTCAGACTCGCGTCCTCGCCAGGTGGACTGTGAAGAGACAGAAGAGGAATGTTTATCCGAAATTTAATGCCGCTCATTTTGGGTTTTTTGCCCTTTTTGTTAAGTCACTGTTTTCTCTCACTGTTTCTTCCGTTATTTCAGGTAAGTTGGACCGAGCAGTTCAGTCGTTTATAATAATTCGTACGTTAGTCCGGTTCAATAACTGAGCGTCGCGGATGCGCACGTGCATAACGGACACTATGGAATTTTCTACTGCGCTGAGATTGATTGAATATATCTAGTTATTTAGATGTCTACTTGTGTGTTTTTATACCTATACATTATTAGATACAATTGACAACCATTAAACCATAAATGGTATTCATATAATTTTTCATTATATAAGTCATAACCTACGAGAGTTTAATCAGTATGTTTAGATTCAGAGAACAGTTTAGGAAGATTTCACTTTAATACACTTAATGGTTGAAAGCAAAATATCCTTGGACTTTTGTGTGTAATATTTTGACCTCATACATCCAATATTACTACAATAGTAGTATTTACTACTAGTGCAGTAGTATGCACTACATTTTATCCAAAGAGCATCCCCTCCTTTCAGCACCAGTTAAAGTCATAGATATTGAACTGTGTTCAGTTCTGGAGACATGGCTTTTGGTCCTTTAGTATTGTCCCCTGTGGCAGCAGTGTTCATAAGACTAGCAGAAGTGTTTCCTGGATGGCCTGTTAGGGGGAGGCAGTGTCAAGGTTCACCCCCTGTTACTCCCACTCTTCTGGGGGTCCGAGGCTCTGCGGTGTGGGTGGGTGCTCTCTTTGAGAGACCTCAGCCTCCACACACCCTTCATTCTCCACTTTAGTGGGAGGGAGCTCCCATTTGCCAGCATGCGGAGAGAAAAAACGATAGAGTGCTTGTGCTGTTATGATGTTCTCTTCATTGTAAATTCTAAGGGCTATTGCGAAAAATCTCATTTTACTATTGCAGTTTTTGCTGTGCTACACGTCACATGATAATGGAAGTGACAAAAACACTAATCTAAGTTGTGCTCTGTTTTTCACCCCAGTTAGCGAGAGGGGAGCTCCAGAAATCATGCTCTCGGACCACAGTGGCACCGCTGGAAGGGAGCTGCCAGTTGCCATGTCAGTGTAGGCCCTACCCACCGTTACCCCCTCCACCCCCTCCTCCACCACCCCCGAGGCTCCTGGCTCCAACTGGTGAGTAGTGCTACCCTCTAATGTCTCTGCAGTACCTAATTCATAGTGTTCAGTCATGTGACTAGTACACAGACCCGGAGGGTGGAACATCCATAGAACTGCAGCCTGTCAATTTTCCATCTGTTTCAAACCACGAATATTTAGACCACCTCTCAAAAGAAGAAAAACAAAGATATGTGAAGAAACTGCAAGATTTTCGCATGCTATCCATATACATTACCTGCCACAGTATTTAAATTACTAAAGACACCGGGACATTTTAAAACACTTAAAGGGTTAGTTCATCCAAAAATCAAAATTAAGCTGCGTTTTACTCACCCCCGAGGCATCCTAGGTGTATATGACTTTCTTTTTTCAGACGAATCCAGTCAGAGTAATATTAAAAATTGTCTTTGATCTTTAAAGCTCTATCGTTGCAGTCAGCGGGTGTTGCATTGCTTCAGTCCAAAAGACGTGAAATAAAAAGCTTCCTGTCATAATAAAAGTGTCTCACATGGCTCCGGGGGATAAACAAAGGCCACCTGTAGCAAATCAATGCATTTTTATAAGAAAAATATCCATATTCAAAACATAATAATCACTTGAATCTAGCTTGCACCGAACAGTTGTACACAGAAGCAGTTCTGGGAACATGATGTATGGGGTCAGCATTGCGCATGCGCCGGTGAGTCTCGTGAAAACCAACGTTTGTTTACAGGATCAAAAGGAGTAAAGTTTCTTTACTTTAGCAAAGGGAAACCAGTCTCCTCTTGGCTTATATCGAATTCCTCCGACATTCTTCTTTACAAATCCTCGTTTTGTACTTCTAATTAGTGACCGTTGTTTTGTTTTGATCTCTTCGCTGTGTTTCCTCGTGTATCACTTCTGAGCGGTGCATACGCAACCTTTCAACAGTGAGTGCAAGCTATATTCAAGTGATTATTACGTTTTGAATATGAATTTTTTTCAAACAAAAACGCATCGATTTGATACAGGAGGCCTTTGTTCACCCCCCGGAGCCGTGTGAGACACTTTTTTTATGGAAGGGCACTTTTTATTTCACGTCTTTTGGACTGAAGCAATGCAACACCCGCTGACTGCAACGATAGAGCTTGAAAGATCAAAGACAATTTTTAATATTACTCTGACTGGATTCGTCTGAAGGAAGAAAGTCATATACACCTAGGATGCCTGGGGGGTGAGTAAAATGCAGCCCAATTTTCATTTTTGGGTGAACTAACACTTTAACATAGCTTAAAAGGGATAGTTCACCCCAAAATCAAAAGTCTGTTCTCATTTATTCACAGATTTTTTGTTTAATATTGAAAGTAGAAAAATGAGATACGGCTCCTTTTTTTTTTGTGAAAAACAAGAATTCGGCTTAATTTTTAGTTTTTCGTTCAGGGGTAGAAAAATGAATAAACAGCTTGAATATTCGATTTCTACACGTGGGCGGAAATTAAATGCCCCTTTCTGCTAATTGTTCGGAAAAAAAAATCAAACAGTCATCAGTCCTTCTGCAGTTCCGCTAGGAAGAATACTAGTCCTCTGCTGCTACTGGGGGGATTTGCTATAGCCTACCATATTTTCCAAACTGTAAAGTCACTTTTTATCATGATACATACTGTGATTTATTCTTAAGTGACTTAAATAATGCATTTAACGTCAAATAACCTTAATGTAGACTTTTAAAAATATGCGAGTCAAGCAGCCTACTCGCTGTGTATTGGTTCATGTTTGTGGCATACGCTGTTCAAGGAGACTGAGACGCGCTAAAGCAGGGCATTCTGTTGTTTTCAATATTTTTCAAAGGGACGACATTTTGTAGTCATTTTGAATGTACATAAATAAAAATATGCATTTTACCATATGACTATAAATGACAACATATTAAATTATTTCCCCTCTTGAGGAACAAATCCAAGTGAACCTCAACTAATTCTTATTATTAATTAAATAAACTATTTAGACTGCTGCATATTTCCTGTGCACTTCAATACTGGTCTGTGCGTGACAGTAGTCGTGTTTTTCTGCGTTATTTAACTAGGGTAACTAGTCAGATGTTGTCCTAAAGGCTTATTAGGTCTACCTTCTTTTTTTCGAAGCACACATGTCCTGCTCGCACTTACCCATTTAATGTCAGAGAATGTTGACTTTCACTTTTCCTTCTTTAAGCGGATGCAAATCTGTCATAAAACAATCATATGCATCTCATTGTGTAGTCTATTCCAAACGTTCTGAAGTATACAGTAAGGTTTGGTGAGAAACAAACCGAAATGGCAAGTAATTACATTTAAGTAAATCTTGTGTTGCATTCCTGTGCGCGAGTGCACAGGAGCTCGCACCAAGCACAAGTTTCAGACTAAATCAGACTACAGTTACTTTTTAACAGATTATATGATTACATATTATTCACAAAATAGAAATAAATAATTCATCATTTATTGATTCTCTCTAATTCCTCTTTTTTATCTTTTAAATGTTCCTTTCTTAAATAGTCTGCCGTTTATATACACTCAGAAAGTCTTCCAGTTTGAGGACATTCGCACAGTTATTAGTCATTAGTCCCGTGGCTACACAGCATTTGACCAATGGGTTTACAAAAATAATTTCAGGTTTAAGAAGTGTTTCAACATTAAATCAACTACTGATGAACGCATTCATTTTTATTTAAATTATCACTCAGTAGGTTAACCATGTATTATCATGTATTATTGAAAGGCTTTTGTCTTTCAAGCTCATTAAAATGCACAAATTCTCATTATTTCTTATTTGCAGACATTCTCAAACTCTTTGTCCATATAAACATATTTACTTTAAAGGGGTGGTCAATCAGCAATTCTGTAAAAGACAATATCTCCCTTGCGTTAAACTTTGAGCATCGTAACTTTGCAGATGTTTTTTTATGCTCAAACAGCAACATTACACACTAAAGTTAAAAAAGTGAAATCATAATCAGTGATCCTTTAAGTACCCCTGAGATTTTAAAATAAATATTTTAATAATTATCACATTTGCATGTTCATGGTTCTCTGACATCGGTCAATGGTCATATGGCACAACAAATGAAGGTAAACATAAAATATTTAATATTTTTTTAGTTAGTGTATGACTTATTTTTATTTTAATTTAAAATTATGGTACAAGATTATCCTGTTTAAATCAATGGGATAAATGAGTTAAGTCAAAAGTAATCAAAAAGTAATCTGACTATATTACCTAAAATATGAAATGTAATGGTTTACATTACTGACTACATTTTTTGTCATGTAATTTGGAATCAGTAATGGATTACAATTTGTAAGTAATCTACTCTTATATACTCTGTATATACCCAAGTCAAAGCATTATTCATCCCTTTTTGTATTAGTGTTTAAAATATTTATTTTGAAATAAATAATAATATTTATAATATAATAATAATAATAATAATAATAATAATCATCATCATCATCATCATAAATTAATTAATTAATTAAACAAACAAACTTACTGGGGGATCAGGGTAGGTTATACCCTGGCATGCCCAGCTAATGCAAAGCATAGAATTTATATCTACACAGAAGAAAGCTCTGTCTAGGCTCTGCCACAGAACGGGTTGTGTCAAGTCATTCATTTGTCTGGTTGTTTGATGAGAAAAAGATTAAATGTAGTTGCAATAAAACAGTTTAAGAATCTGTACAACTGCAGCAGCAGAGGACTAGTATTCTGCCGCGCAGAACTGCGGAAGAACTTATGACAGCACGGTTTGATCTTTTTTTTTGTCTGACCATTTAGCAGAAAGGGGCATTTAATTCCCGCCCACACGTAAAAATGGAATATATTTAAGCTGTTTATTCATTTTTCTACCCCTGAACGAAAAACTGCAAATTAAGCCAAATTCTTTTTCGTTTTTTGCAAAAAATTAAAAAACGAAAAAGGAGCCGTTTCTCATTTTTCTACTTTCAATATTAAACAAAAAAATCAAATGACCAAAATATACACAGACCGACCTGTATAACTGACTTTCTTCTGTTAAACACAAAAGGTTTTTTAAAGAATGTTGGTAATGAAACAGTTCTGACTGATTTGGCCATTGTACAGTATGAACAGAAAGCTGCTTGGTCTGAAAGTGACTTTTGTGTGAGAAGTGCTTTGTAAATCGGTACACTATTGACAGTGGACCTTTTTTTGCTCACATTATTTTACCTAGATTTGCTAATGTGACAGAACCTTAAGACAGTGATATTAAAATAGCAAATTCAGTATAAAACAATACTGCAAGCAGATGAGCCCAGAATATGAATGCAACATGCTAAATTGCATGTTAAGCATTTTCTTTCTATTATGGTTTTCTATGGGAAAACGCTGAACATGAAACTTTGTGTGTTGGTTTATATTCTGGGTTCATCTGCCTGTCTGTACATAGTATGTTTTATTAATAAGGTGTATATTAAATTTGTTCCTCCAATATCACTGTCTTAAAGCCACATTAAGAATTTTCTTTAATTTTTTTTTTAAGGAAAAATTATTCATGGTGAATTTGGCATGTTACATTTATATTCTGGGTGCATCTGCTTGCCTGTATATAGTAGGCATCATCAATAACATGTATACTATTTAATATCACTGTCTTAGTACATTAGCACTTAGTACAAACTGGCTGGCAGCAGAAGAAAGCCTTGTTTTGCCCTCCAGGTGGGCATTCCCATAAGGCTGTGACGTCATGTGAAAACTATGAATAGCAATTGATTCATAACATTGGCAAATTTTGACCTCTGTAAATGTTTAAAATTGAACACAGTTTGTAACCTCAAAAGCATTCCTCTGCATTACCTCAGATTGGAGTTCATGTACCTTTCTGTGTGTCAAACATAAATCTTGCAGTCTAGGATTTCCTCTAACAAGTGTGATTTTATCTCAGTGTCATCAGAGTTCAATCCCCCAAAAAAGAATGAATTGGCTGTGGCTGCACACTTTTCCAGAAAGACATGCGAGTTCATTTAATCAGATTTTGTCACTGTCATTTTGAAGGTAGCTTATAAGCAGTTTAATAGATTGCCCTTCTTGCTGAAACAATTTTCATTTCCTGACACCTCCTGTTTTGAGAAATGGACATGGCCGGAAACTATGTTGCTGTTCACATTTGAAACAAAGTTCAATCCCCTTCATTACAGGAGGTGGAAATTTTAGATTTGTCATCAGGGGTCCTTGTCAGGTGCTGAGGAAAGCCAGATCAATGAGGCCTCAGCATTGAAAGGGTTGTGAAATCAATCTGCCTCTGGTTTTAGCCTTCTGCTTTAAGCCTGAATAATGTACTTTCACAACAACGGCAAGCTCTTGGGGAAAAAAATTTGTAAGAATTTATGACCAATACATTAGTATGTGCCTTGCATCAGTACCTGCCTCATGCATACATGCTTGCTACATCTTCAGATATGAAGCAAACAAAATCAATACTTTGCATGAACAGCCTGGGAGGCTTTAATATTATGTTTTCATACTGTGACATGAAATGTTTTGAGGGCGAAATGCAGCATAGCTATTAACAACCACGCGAGTGCTGAGGATTTAACTGTGAAAGGCAGTTTTGATAATTAACTGATTGAAGGCTGGTGACAGGCTTTGCCTTTAGGGGTGAAATGGCTTTAACATTAGCTTATTAAAATTATTCATGAGGAAGTTGTGTTTAATGAAGACTCCCACACCTGTCGTTATTGAAGCAGCGATAAAAGGTTTAAACTGAGGAATGTATTAGTTGTGGAAAAGGAAAGGCAGGTTTGCCTGATTGCAATAAGAAGCGCTAAGGCCCTAAACCTAATAGTAGGATTAAAACGTGAGTTTAACTTTGGCTGAATATCGTAAGGATCCTGGTGAATAAACAGATTCTTTAAGTAGTTATTGACATTCCAACGAACCAAGAAGAGCAGATTGATACCGATAAAGCAACATGATGTTTTTTAAGCAGCCCATTTATCACAAATCCTCTTATCCAGAATATTACCAAAGTGTACACATTTTATCTTGAGATTAGTCTGAATCTATTTTTAGCAGAACTGCTGAGGATGTAGATGAGGGGAAGTAGATTAGATGGAACTGCTCCTGGGCTCTTGGAAAAGAACATACTCTTTTAAGCCCAAAAAAGGGCATGCATGAAACACATGCCTAACTCTGCTAATCTCGCGGAGGTGTTCAGAGACACTTAGACTGCCATTGTGACAAATTATAGTAACCTAAAAGCCCTGAGAGCACATCTTTTAAGGGTGCAAAGGATTTGATATTATTTTTATGGTGCTAACCTATGTGTCAGTCAAAATGTTGCTTGCAGTAGCAGTAGTGGTTACAAAGAGGAAAGTGGGATTTCCTCTATTTGTATGTTACTGTACCTTGCCATCATATAATACACGATTAAAGCTAATCTTTAAAACATTAATATAAATTAAAAAATATAAATCATATAATGCCATTTAGAAGTTATTTGCTGAAAATAATCAGCATTTAGTTTTTTCTTGTATTTTTAGATCCTTCATTTGTAAATCTAGTATATATCTTCAGATTAAAGGTTTGTTTTCACTTTTTTATCACTAATAAAGCTACTTTACCCATAGACAATTACATAAACTTTACTGAACTAGTTGTTTTGTGGAACATGATGTTATTCCTTAATCTAGGCAGAAAGTTGCTGCCTCAAAAAACAGGATAACATGGAAAGCTTTGAAATGGCAAAGTACTTCTCTCCTCTTGTCAGGCATTCTCCCTCTGGGCCTGTCAGCTTGACTCCCCCTCCTGACAATCAAAGTAAAGAAGAGAAAAAGCAAAGCTAATGTCTCCCTGTCCAGAGGGGATGTTTTGTCTTGCAAGTGCATCTGCCTGTTTATGCTAAATCAAAGCATGTCAACCTTAATTAAGCGTTTCAACATCTTAGGAAGTAATTAAGTGTAGCCAAGTCAAAAACGCATTGTGACACAAAACACAAATAAAGTGAAACAAATTTGTCTTTACGTGTCTTTCCATCAGGTGAAACCATGCCAGGTGACTGCACATTTCTGAGATACCAGGCACTGTGAGATACACTGTGACCAACTGTAGAACATTTTCCCTCTTATCATACTTCTGAATTATTCAAATGCGTGCAAGTAGGATAGTTTGCTATAGGGAAAATTGCTGTGTCAGAAGTGTAAAATTGTCCTGCACAGTGAGAAGGCAGTCAGTGCCCCCACTTCTATGAAGTGCTACATTATATAACAATTAATCAGAATAGGTACATGATCGAGGATCTCACAGTAAAAAATCAATACACTTACATGATAGTGACTGACCATGCAATGCTAACATGTTCCGTCACAATGAACAATTTAAGTGCCTTGTTTTGTTTTGATTTATTTTTCCGTGAATCAATAGAAATTACAGATGAGGTGTGTGTATACACTGTTACCAATCTTGTTTCTGTTTTGACAAATGTACTTTCAAATAAAGCCACTTACTTTTTACATTTTTGAGTATCTAAGTGGGGGTTGAAGAAGCTGATGAACCGGTCTGATTTTACACTTTTTGTTTTCATTTTACGTATCAGATGTTTAATTTTATTGTTGTTCAAATATATTTCCAAACACTTGAGGAAATTTAAAGCTACCTTACCTCATACTCATACAAGATCTTATCCGCTGTCTGATGACTGGGCCATAGCGCAGAAGGATGAGGGGTGTAACACCCACTGACATTTTCGCTGACTGTGAAATTGAGAAATTCACCTGGTATAAAGTAGAGAATCTGTTGAAACAGGAGCCATTCACCTCTGCTCACACACTCGTACATTCACCTTTCCCTCTGTCTAATGTGTTGTCGAGCCTATCTGCTATTGTTTCATGTATTGATTCCCCATGATCCAGTTTGTCTTAGAGAGGACATTGGTAATCAAGAAGCATAAGCAGATTGACAGTCATTGGCGGAAAGCCATGCAGTTGCTCTGTGCACACAATGGTACGCTTAACTGCAAATAAGTTCAAGACCCTTAAATAGTCTCAGACTGGAGGGGAGGGCATAAAGCTTTTTTTATGCATGGTTAATTAATACTTTCCAGTTTAGGTTAATTACATACTAGAGAGGCTGATCACGATTCTCATGATGCAGCACTTTGTATTTAGTTTAAATGTTTTGTCTTTTTCTGTGCTTGAGAAGGCTGATTGAGAATGTAATATATTAATCATAACAAGGCATTTCATCACCTTTTTGATACAGTACACTTTACGATGCAGGTCTGGACTCTTCAAAGATGAAGGTAACATCTACAGTGTAAAGGTAGTTGGTAGAGTGCTATCTGGGATGGGCGTATATCTCTGGAGATAAAACAAATTTCTGCCCTGATTAGAATCAAGATTTAATGTTATGTATTTTGTACATTGTGTTATGTCTTTGCTGAGTTATTTTGCCACCTGTGTGAATAGGCCTACTTCAGGATACCATATGTTTGAAGATTGGTTGTGTTTCTGGTCTGACATACTTTACAAACTCATATCCAGACTTTTTGGTTATTAATCGCTTAGTTGAAAATGTTTTAATGCATGTGAACAATTCATCACTGCATAGTTTTTTATTTTTATTTTTTGACCTAGTAATTATTTATCAAAATGTCATAACTCAATCTTCCTGTCAAACGACAGACTTCTCTCATGATGTGCACTGGATATTTCCAATCATTTAGTCTGCTTAAACTCCACCTCTCTTTCTCCACCTCAGTTTCCAGTACCGGGCTCTCCTTATTGATTTAATTAGCTTTTTATGTTGGATGGGATGCCAGAAGGCAGTTGAACGACCAACTGTTATTTCACTCAGAAACTTGGCAAAAGGTTTAAATCCATAATGAAAGTGCACCAGCCTGCACAACAAGAAAATTAGCTTATGGTATTCACCAAAGGTCAAAATTAATGAGGAGAAATGTTATGAAAAATTTCCACAGACATTCCTATCTGGGCGGGATTAGATTTCAGTGCTGTAGCATGATCTGCCTGGAACATTAAGCAAGCAAATTATGTAATAATATTTAACTCAAAAATTGACAGTCAATGATTATTATGATGACCCAACACATTGTAAATCCTGATTAATAAAAGTTGCTGAGAAATCCATTTTTGATGTTTTGAAAATACAAATAAAATCAAAGAAATTGTTGATAAAACATAGTATGTACATGTGTAGATACATGAAGAGAAGATGCTGCTGAAGTCATGTAATTTTCTTTCTAGCTTGTGATCTTACTCTTACGCATCCAGCCCAATGCCACTGGCAAATGTCAGGAGTTGTGGTGGAATGTCAGGAGTCACGGTCAGTCTCCATCACATCCCCTCAACCAAACGGACAGGACATGCTTGCAGGTCTGGCCATGCACCATGCTCCTAGCTTTAATTAAAGAGGGCTTTAGGATGTGTGCCAGAGACTTTGGAGAGTCGCCTTCATCGATCACCCTCACTGTCTCATCTAGCTTTCCACACCCCCACAGCTTTTGAATCATCTTTGTACTCACTTTTATTTTTTTCATTTCACCACTCATCGTCATTGGATGATGGAGTGATGTTTGAGTATGACTAACTAGGTAGGATGGGGGAAGCAGCAGTTGCCTGCAGGCTCTGCACTGACCTTTGCTCGGATGCACTTTGTCATGAGTGTGGATGAGCCACCCACAGGGATGGAGGCCCACGATTGCTCCCTCCCTCTGCCTGCAGACTTTCCCATTGTAGAAGGAGAGCGGAGGCCCTCCCTACCTGTGCTTGCGATCAAACGCAAGAGGTCTATGGCTCAGGCGTGAAGTATAAAAGTGGGGTATTGAGTGGGGGCTTTCAGTTAAATCCAGGTCTGCAGAATGAAAGTCTCATTAAGGTCTGATGGCATCTAATCTGTGAAATCAAAGCCAGTGGCAGCCACTTCTTGCTTGTGTAATATCTCATAACATTCAAGTATGAGGAAATCAGCAGATGGTATTGCAAGCGAAGAGAGAGTGAGAATAAAAAAAGGATGAGCCCTTAGTCTAAGTAAGTGTTAGGAATTAGTTTGGAGTTGAAAATTCTCATAAACTACTAAAAAGTCTCTGACTTTGCTCCTTCTATGGCAGTCTACCAAAAAATGTGCAGAGCTCGACTCAAGATGGAGTTATTGTTTGTTTTTTATATCTGGCAGTCTGTCAGTCATCTTATTTTAAAATCAGTTTTGCCCAGGCAATCCAGAGCCATGTAACTCCATTAAACAGGAGAGCAGGTACAAAAATAGCCTAATCTAATAGGCCTGGATCACTCTGCCTTCATGAGACCGAACCTCTGATATCTGTCTGCCGCTCCTTTATCATAGACAGGAGACACTGCTGTTCACAGTGTACAAGTAACAGGTACTCGCATTAAACTAATGTTAGATATTACAAAACTTTTCTGGCAAAACTTTTAATGAGCTGATGCACATTATGTCCAGTGATTTAATTTCGTTTTAACTTAAGTATAAGTGAGTATTTTTATTTTTAGTTTAGCTGTTAAAACATGAATTGACTTAATTTTGCTGCATTTGCATCGCATCTTCTTTAAGATTAAAGGGATATTTACCTAAAAATTTAAACTCATCCTTGTGTTGTTCCAGTCCTGTATGACTTACTATCGTCTGCAGAATGCAAAAGCAGATATTTGGAACAGTGTTTCTGTTTTTGTCCATATAATGGACTGATTGACTTTCATTGTATGAACAAAAATCTTTTGTATCAACATGTGGATGAGTATATTATGACAGAATTTTCATTGTCGGGTGAACTATCCTTTTAAGAGTGTAAACGCCTCCTATTAAAAAGGGTCCCTTTTTCCCTTGCATACATTCCCAACAGATGCACAAGGGTCCAATTATTGAGTTCACTCAAGCTAGACACTCTTTGCGAAGTCATCTCTTTGGGGCAGCCATCATTTCTCGGTAAACACACAGCGTGTGTTGGGCCATCTGAGACTAAGGAGTCTTCTGAGGACAGACCTTTCTCTCTGACAGTACACTCATTATCGAATATTAGTCATTTCACTCTTTACTTTAAGTTATCAGACAGAGAGAATATGCAGAATACACTTATAACCCTATACAAGCAGACAGATTTTGTGTTGAAATAAGAGGAAATAAAATGGAAAATGTGCTTGCTGTGTAGTGTCTTAATGCAAGTTTTAAAGATGTGTAATCAACCAGTGTACATCCTCTAGTAGATGTTTTTACAAATGAACAATCTACTTTGACATTTAAATAAGGTCACTGAGGTCATCTTCGTACTCCTCTAGACCCGTTCACTTGTCCTGAAGCTTTCTGCCTTCTCTATAATGTATTTTGATTTCTGGGTGTGTCGTAGTTCATCAAGAATCTGACTTTGTAATCAATACAAGAGTTACTTTCTGCTCTGGTGAATTATTTCAGCAGTTACGTGTTTGCATTTCTTCCATCTGTTCTAAATAGTGAGGCTTGGGTGAATCGATCAGAATGATAAACAGCAAGAGAGAAGCCCATATGAAGTTGCTGATGCATTGGTCTTGACCCAAGGGACAATTATTCAGAGATTTATACTCTGAAGCGCCTGGCTAATACCTCACTTGCTTTAATTAATGGGAGGTTTGTGAGAATAATGAGAAATAACAGAGCGAGAGCGCTTGTAGTATTTCCTCTGTGTACCAGTGTACCAGTGCTCTTTTCCATTGAAGTAATGCTGATTCCTGTGCTGAAGCCAGTGCTCAGCTGGTAAGAATGGTGAACCTTTCTCAAAACTGACCCATGTTTTCACTAACTTTCTTAACTATGACGCACATTTTGAGAACACGTACTACATTAAGTTTAGTGTTTGATTCAGTGCATCTATGATTACCAGCTGATTTTGATGCAATGGGTAAGAATTAGGGATGTAACGGTACACGTATTCGTATCGAACATTTTTGGTATGGGTCTTTCGGTTCAGTACGCATGTGTACCAAACAAATACAGCATTGTTTTAACCACTGCCTGAGTGGAACTTCATTTGAAACTTCCAGTTTTATATATTATTAATTTTGATAAGAAACAAAGTCTCATCTTTCAAATTGTCAATTTTATTCAGGAAATTCAAACAATAATGCTGTTTTGGCGCTCTTTGATGTGGAGTGACAGATCACATATAAACGCCTCAGTTAAAAGCCGCCGGCACGAGTCAGCGCAATCATCCCTTCCTCTTTTCTAATTTTAAGGCTAAATAAACATGAATGAACATCTCATGCCTCATGTAATTGCTCAAGCAGTGTTTCGACTGCGGTAAGACGGCAATAAATAGCTTGTAAACAAACGTCACGTAGCATTTCATTTACCTCAGGGAAGTCATCAGTGTTCACAGCTCGACAAAAGAGAAGAGCATTTCGCGAAATATTACACTATATATTTTATAATTTAGAAATTAATTAAAAAACTGCATTATGTGCAGTTTATATGTTTGCATAATTTATTATTATTATTTAAGTTGAGTGTTGATTATTATGTAAAAAAAATAAATAGTAATTGAATTTAAGATTGGGCTCTTTTGTTAATTGTAACTCTATAGTAATGTTAAAGGGCTTTCTATAGTTTAGAGCATAAACTGAGGTAGATTGTAATCTCTAAGAAAATGTTAAATATAATTGAATTTATTTAAAGAAAGAGCAATTTGTTCAGTAAACCTTTGTTATATATATATGTTTAGTTTTTCTGCCTGCATCATGTTTGTGTACCGTTACACCCCTATTAAGAATATATAATTAGTATAATCAGTGTAATTATATATATAACCATTTAAAAGTTTGAGGTCAGTAAGACTTTTTTTTAAATGAATAAATAAATAAATTTTCAGCAAAGATGCATTAAATTGATCAAAGGTGACAGTAAAGACTGCATTGTTACAGAAAAATTATATTTCAAATAGATGTTTTGAAGTTTCAATTTATCAAAGATTACTAAAAAAAATTATCATGGTTTACACAAAAATAATAAACAGCACAACGTTTTTCAAAATTGATAATATTAAGACAAGTTTCTTGAGAAATAAGGTAGCAGGTTTTATTTATTTATGTTGGGTAATGTGACACTGAAAACTGTAATGTGTAATGACCGTTAAAAATGTAACTTGTAATTAAATTTAATTTAAAAATATATGAAAACAGAAAAGTTATTTTACATTGTAACAATGTTTCACAATATTACTGTATTTTAGATCAAACAAATGCAGACTTGGTTAAGCATAGAAGAGTTATTTCAAAAACAAAAATTCTTACTGTTCCCAAATGTTCACAAATATTTGTAAAATATTTTAGACAATAAAATGTACATAGGAACAGGTTGTCAACTAAACATTCATTGTAGTTTTATTTGTATGATTCTTGCTAGACTGAGCTGAAAAGCCCCCTGGCCTTTGACATAGTTGGTTCTAGACTGTTCAAGACCAGAAGGCTTTAGTGTCTTTTTAGAGGAGAAAATGTGTCGAATGATTCCAGATTAGTCTCCGACACCAGCTCTGGAAACCGTACAACACCGTACCCCTTTTCAGTCACTCATACAGACAGTATTTGAGCTGCTACTGTAAGCTGTTATATACATAATTCAAGATTCACAGTTATTAGTAAAAGTGGGGATTAACAAGCCTGCTTTGACCAATTGGAGTGTTTTAGAAGCTGCAGCCACCAATCTGGACAAGCTCAAAGAGACTGTGACATCATGCATCATTTTCTGTAAGGATATGTGCATTCCTACCAGGACATTTTTATCATGCAATAATGATAAACCGTGGTTTACTGGGAAGCTCAAATAGCTTTGTCACATCAAAGAGGATGCTTACAGAAGTGGGGATAAAATCTTGTATAACCTGGCCAGGAACAGACTAACAAAAGAGAGAAGAGTGGCTAAAAAAAGCTGCTCTGAAAAGCTGAAAAAACTGTTTTTATCCAACGAACCGGTGACAGTCTGGACAGGCCTAAGGAGCATCACCAAGTACAAAACACCAACCCCTCAGTCTGTGGAGAATTAACAACTGTCTGACGATCTGAATGTGTTTTACTGCTGATTCGAAAAGCCCAGTCTCCCACTCCACACCCGGTCTGACCTGCACTTCACACATTCACATCCAGGACCCTCACATCCAGGACCCTCACTATCAGCACGGGTGCCCCTTAGGGTTGCATTCTCTCCCCACTACTCTTCTCCCTGTACACAAATGACTGCACCTCTAAAGACCCCTCTGTCAAGCTCCTGCTGTTTGTGGACAACACTACAGTCATCTGCCTCATCCAGGACAGTGAGGAGTCTGCTTCAAACAAGAGGTTGAGCAGCTGGCTGTCTGGTGCAGTCTTAACAACCTGGAGCACAACACACTCAAAACGGTGTAGATAATTGTGGACTTCAGGAGAAAACCCCGCTACACTCCCCCCCATCATCATGAACAGCACTGTGGCTGCAATAAAGTCATTCAAGTTCTTAGGCACCACCATCTCACAGGACCAGAAGTGGTACATTAACATTGACTCTATTGTAAAAAAGGCTCAGCAGTGGCTGTATTTCCATCGCCAGCTGAGGAAATTCAACCTGCCACAGGAGCTGCTCACATGGTTCTACTCAGCCTTCATTGAGTCTGTGAGCCTGTGTTCATCTATAACGGTTTGGTTAGGCTCAGCTACCAAATCAGACATCAGGAGACTACAGCGGACAGTCAGGACTGCTAAGAAGATTATTGGTGCCCCCCGCCTAACCTCCAAGAACTTTACATCTCCAGAGTGAGGAAGGGGGCTGGTAAAATCACTCTGGACCCCTCACACCCAGCACACTTCCTCTTTGAACTGATGTCCTCTGGCCGGCGCTACAGAGCACTGAGTACCAAAACAGCCAGACACAAGAACAGCCTTTTCCCCTAGGCCATATTCCACCTGAACAATACATAAAACATCTCAAAACTGTACATCTGTAAATAACTTATCAAAACTTTTTAGCACATGTGCACATTCACAATTCTGTCTATATTTTCTTTTTCCATATATATACAATTTTTTTGTTTTAACTTATTGTCTATTCTCTTTGTTATTAGTGTTTTATTTTCACATTATTACCTTAAATTATATGCATGTCTGTACTGGAAGCTCTTGACACCAAGACAAATTCCTTGTGTGTAAACACACTTGGCAAAAAAGCTTTTTCTTAATCTGATTCTGAGAGAGAAGAGGCAGTAGCCCCATGTGCTCATGAGGGCAATGAACTTGTTAATTAGCCATCTCCTGTGCATTTTTTTAAGTACCATTAAAACTGTTCACTAAAGCAGGGTGCCACTATCAGTTCCCAACCAGAGAAAATTCATCCAGACTTTAAAGTGTTGGGAAAGGTAGAGCAGCCTGAAGCACTAATATGTTTCTGGATGAGACGGCTGTGTAATGGTCCAAATAAAGCACCTCTCGGATATGGAATGATAAATGGAGTAGAGCAGAATGCTGCAGCCTTATGATTGGGCAATCAGACTGTATTGTTGTGAGAGACCAGTATGAGAGTGATAATGGTAAAAGTACAGTTCTCTACATTAGGGACAGGTGGGATGGTTGACTACTTGTTCAACAACTGACTAATAAACTAGTGAAGCAGTCTTTTCTAACTGACATCATGCTAAAATGTGCTCCGTGAATTTGCATCTTAAAATTTACTACCAGTACAGGCATCAAAGCATTGTTTTTATAACAAATTCACCACCCACGATCTTGCCATGCATTATAACTGAGCTCCAGAAATACTTCATAAATGTTGGACTATGTACACAAGTGTCTTAGGCCAACTTAGTGTTTTGTGTTGATTTTTTGTGTGTGTGTGTGTGTGCCATGAGCATTGTGTTTTTTTTTTTAGATGGCATGTCAAGTAGGGGTGGGGGAAAAATCAATGCAGCATAGTATCGAGATATTTTCTGTGGCAATACTGTATCGTTACATGGACGCCAAGTATCGATCTTTTATTATACTATTTGGTAGAATAATAAAATCAATTTCTTTACAGTCCACTAGATGATGGTGTTAAGTTTTTTTTTTCTGGTGACCTTCAGCATGTAGCAGTGATGGAGTACTCGAGTCCTGGACTCGGACTCGAGTCCGACTCGAGTCACTATTCTTTGGACTCGAGTCCGACTCGAGACTCCATTCTCTGGACTCGTGACTCGACTTGGACTCGCGGACTGATGACTCGTACTTGGACTCGGACTCGAGGATATATAAAATCGGACTTGAGCATTCATCACGTTGTTTTTGACTAAATATGTTATAAAAAAAATATATATATAAGGTGTTACACTTTTCCTGTTTCGTGCCCAAGACCGGCCGGGATCTATTTTTTTCCCCTCACAGACACTGCTACCGCTCGCTCTCTTTGCTTGACAACACACTCACTGACGTCACTCACTTTACGCTCGTGCATGTCAGATCAGATTACATGATTTTTTTTGTCTGTTGCGATAGTCACTGTGTCAGATGGACGACGCAATTTTGACTCCTAAAATCCTGTGGTGTCGTGAACAAGAAACATGTCAGAATAACGTTACACGTTGCTTTCTGACCAGTCGCGTGCCGTCACACACACACATTCACTTGAACACACAAACGCACTCACGCTAAATCACTCAGTCACTCACACACAAGCGCGCTCTCTCTCTCTCTCTCTCACACACACACACACACACACTCACTCACTCTCTCTCTCTCTCTCTCTTTCTCTCGGCATATCGTATTGATTTTTACGTTTTAAGTATCTTTAAAATACAGTGTCCTGTAAAATGCACGTTTCTTTTTTTCGCTGAGTGTATTTCTTTCATACAGTGTTAAAGGATTAGTTCAAACAAAAATGAAAATTTCCTAATCATTTACTCCTCCCAATGCCATCCAGGATATCCATGGCTTTTTTTCTTCAGTGGAAAATAAATTATGTTTTTTAAGGAAAACATTTCAGGATGTTTTCTTCATATAATGGACTTCAATGCCTACCAACTCAATACATTTTATCAGTTCTTTGAAGGTCCCAGAGTGGAGACATGTAGTCACTGGGAACTCGAGACTCGACTCAGACTCGAATACGGGACTCGGGATTATTATAGGTGTTGTTTTCTGGTAATGGTGACTCGACTTGGACTGGACTCGGACTCTTCTTTGGTGACTCGGACTTGGACTCGGACTCGAACACTGGGACTCGAGACTCGACTCGGACTCGACAGTTGGTGACTCGACTACAACACTGGCATGTAGTAAGTTAGTAAAATAAAGATGGCGGAACATCGCGGAAAGTTATCAGGAAAGCCACTTCCGCGTTTAAATCGGATGTAAATGTGTTTATTATTTTAAATTTAACAGTCATTTACTTTCAAATGCTCCAATTGCTGAAGGGCCTGCACAACTTTTTTGTACAAGTTCAAGTTGCATTGTTCAAAATACCTGTAGTAGCACAGCAGTGCATTCCTGTTTACATTTACAAGGTGGACAAGATTAGACTGTAATACAAATAATTGAGTTTGCCAGGTGCATACAACATTTTTTACATTTTTTAGTTTTAGTTTTGGTAGGTTTGTCTGGTTTTCAATCCCATTTTGGTCTGTTTGTATGAAACTGAAGTGAGATAAACAAAATGAGAAATGTTTCTTTTTAGTTAAAATAGATGTTGCCAAAGTTTTCCTCTGGAGACATAACTTAATAAAAAAGGTAATAAATTGCAAATATCACAGAATATTGCAATATATTTAAAATTGCAATAATACTGTATCATGACACAAGTATTGTGATAATATCGTATCATGGGGCATCTGGTGATTCCCACCCCTGATGTCAAGTGTAAAATAAAACGAGAACCCTGCATTCTGTTCTTCATCTAGCTGTTTCAGGGCTTCCTCAAAACCCACTAGTTGATGTAGTTTTGCACATCCCTGTTCTGCATATTTATTTTTCTGTGCTCTGCATGCTTTTTAATACTTTGTTTCTTTTCCAGTGGCTCCCTCCACTGTATCCCCCATAACGCCATGGAGGAGAGAGATGGAGATCTTAGTACTGGGGACAGTAAGCTGTGCATCTGTGGTCTTCCTCCTCCTGACTGCCATCATCTGCTACAAGGCCATCAAGAGGTAAGAGGTACTTATCTTCATTTTCAGAACCATATCTTATAAAAAAATAAAATAAAAACAAATACAGAAGATAGTAAAATGTGAGAATTGTGTAAGGTAAACACTTCATATAATATTGGGCATTTAATACTGAATGCACAGCATTTTTGGCATCAGGTATGTTTTGGTCATTGCCTGTAATTGTAATGAATTTCTTTCTTATGTGGAATAAAAAGAAAATATGTTGAAAAACTTTCAACTAGAGAAAAAAAAATCTAAATCAAATTTTATGTAAAAAAAAAAAAAAAATTCATACAGGTTTGAAACAACAAATGAAGGTAAACAGAGCAAATTCCATTAGTGTTTTATTTGTGTCAGCTTCAAGGTTCCTTAATTTAACAAGATAACAAGGCAGAAAGATGATATCTCCACTTCTTGTCTTATACGTGAATTGTGAATGTTGTTATTTTAGTTGAAATGACATGAAGCTGTCACCTTCCTACATTTGGAAAAAACAATGACTCTGATTCATGGTTAGGAAAATGAATGTTTTTTGCACTGATGGTGCAGTAGAAGGCATAAGCATTGCGTGGTGTGTCAGCCTTAAGCTTCTCTTTTGGTTTGGTACCAGTGACATGCTTTCAAGGGAACAACTGAGAGGCCTGTCAAATCAGCTGCAGACAGGGAAACAGCCTCAGACAGTCCAGCGAAAAAGGAAAGAGGCTCCCAGACTATATTTGATGCAGCCAGGGCTAAACTACAACAATTAATTTAGCAGATGTATCATTTAGATTTAGCAGATGTACAGGTGCATCTCAATAAATTAGAATGTCGTGGAAAAGTTAATTTATTTCAGTAATTCAACTCAAATTGTTAAACTTTGTATTAAATAATTAAATGCACACATACTGAAGTAGTTTAAGTCTTTGGTTCTTATAATTGTAATGATTTTGGCTCACATTTAACAAAAACCCACCAATTCTCAACACACTTGAATATGGTGACATGCAAATCAGCTAATCAACTCAAAACACCTGCAAAGGTTTCCTGAGCTTTCAAAATGGTCTCTCAGTTTGGTTCACTAGGCTACATAATCATGGGGAAGACTGCTGATCTGACAGTTGTCCAGAAGACAATCATTGACACCCTTCACAAGGAGGGTAAGACACAAACATTCATTGCCAAAGAAGCTGGCTGTTCACAGAGTGCTGTATCCAAGCATGTTAACAGAAAGTTGAGTGGAAGGAAAAAGTGTGGAAGAAAAAGATGCACAACCAACCGAGAGAACCACAGCCTTATGAGGATGGTCAAGCAAAATCGATTCAATAATTTGAGTGAACTTCACAAGGAATGGACTGAGGCTGGGGTCAAGGCATCAAGACCCACCACACACAGACGTGTGTCAAGGAATTTGGCTACAGTTGTCGTATTCCTCTTGTTAAGCCACTCCTGAACCACAGACAACATCAGAGGCATCTTACATGGGCTAAGGAGAAGAAGAACTGGACTGTTGCCCGGTGGTCCAAAGTCCTCTTTTCAGATGAGAGCAATTTTTGGTTTCATTTGGAAACCAAGGTCCTAGAGTCTGGAGGAAGGGTGGAGAAGCTCATAGCCCAAGTTGCTTGAAGTCCAGTGTTAAGTTTCCACAGTCTGTGATGATTTGGGGTGCAATGTCACCTGCTGGTGTTGGTCCATTGAGTTTTTTGAAAACCAAAGTCACTGCACCCTTTACCAAGAAATTTTGGAGCACTTCATGCTTCCTTCTACTGACCAGCTTTCTGAAGATGCTGATTTCATTTTCCAGCAGGATTTGGCACATGCCCACACTACCAAAAGCACCAAAAGTTGGTTAAATGACCATGGTGTTGGTGTGCTTGACTGGCCAGCAAACTCACCAGACCTGAACCCCACAGAGAAACTATGGGGTAAAGTTTTCACAAAATGTTATTTAACAAAAATGTTTGAGTTAATACTATAGCTCCCAAGTTAAAAAAGTGTATGAGCTACTACAGAAAGTGATATAGTGATGGCATGTATTAAAGGTCAATGTTTGTTCCTTAAAAAATGCTGAGTAACTCCAACCTGACAGCTGAGAGCTTTTCTGATTACTTAGAAGAGAAATAAAAATAAATATGATACAGCACAATGCAAAATAGCAATACAGGTGCATCTCAATAAATTAGAATGTCGTGGAAAAGTTCATTTATTTCAGTAATTGAACTCAAATTGTGAAACTCGTGTATTAAATAAATTAAATGCACACAGACTGAAGTAGTTTAAGTCTTTGTTTTTTTTAATTGTGATGATTTTGGCTCACATTTAACAAAAAACCACCAATTCATCTCAACAAATTAGAATACTTCATAAGACTTCATAATTTATGGTTCACTTGCAAAAAGGGCAGTGTGAAAGCGAACCATACAAAAAAAAAAAAGGTATTTGGTCCAGACCAAAGCATGTGAGCTAGTGGACTTTCCTGGTGTGAATACACCCTTAGTCAAAAGAGAGCCACTGAGATACCACTTTTATCTGCATTAGTACAGCATGTCACTGGAACTGTTGACTATTTATCATGAGGATTTTTTACTGCAGATTTTGCAGAAACTAAATATTTCTCCTCCCATATTTGTTTAAACATTTCTACTTTAGGGCGCTGATTGTTTAATATATACTAAAAATAAACTCTTTACAAAAGCGAATTCACATGGCTCAGGATTATGATAAATCATTAGATGTCTCATCCTTGTGGACTGTTAGAGTTGGTATTATCAGCTGTTGTCCAACCATCCTCAAGCAGGTATCATCTATAAAACATCTAATGGCTGGTTGCACAGCTTTATTGGCAAATTGGAATGCAGGACCAGAACTGATTGCTTCAACCCCCCTCCCCCCAGAGATCATGACTCTTCTGCATCAGAATCCATGTGATAACCATCAGTTGACTATATTTGGCCTGGTTCATGTCATCCTGAAGCTGCTCTCATTAAATTGAAACTATTCAGATTTTCCAGTGAAACTAGTGGAGGAAGATCCAATCTGTTAATGTTAAAACATTCCAGTGTTCTGGAAATTAATCTTTTATTTATGGAAGCTGTGGAACATCCCCTCCTAGCTACTGTATGAGGACTTGTTATGAGCTCTGTTTTGGAATCATTTCACTTAGTGAAATCATTTGTTACATATTACCTCTTTTTTGCCTGAGAACTTGGTATAAGGAAGCCAACTCCCAAAGGAAAACCCAGCTGGCAGCTACTTCCCCACTAATAAGCTTGCCCAGTCTGCCAAAATGAAGAGAGAGACATGTTTAATTCCTTCCTTTATATGCATGCGAACACATCATTTAGCTATGCCCAATGACCGATGCACTGCAAATGGTGCTTGATCAAACAGTTGCTTAAGTGTCCCAGTGAAGGCTCGGATTATTACCCCAATCATTGCTTTATGGCATCTGCATGCTGAAGCCTGGTGTGGCTCACTTATTGTAATGAGTTTAATGGAATTAGAGGCACTGGAGGGGAAAGCTAAAGCAGTTTTGTTGAAAAGTTGCTCAGTGCACATAGTGTAGAATGGATCTTAGAGGAGAGAAATGCTGTGCTTTGTGATTTTTGACCACTGATAAACAAATGATAAAGCATCCCGGTCATTGAGCAGTAGTGTAATTATGATAAACACATTCAGAACTCTCTGGATAAGATGAGCAAACATAACTTCAGTTCACCCCCCCACCCCAGCTCTGCTGAACATGCAGCACTGTTAAAGGGATAGTTCACCTTCAGTTCAAAAACAATATGCAAGGACCAGCAACTCAAGGTGAACTATCCCTTTAAATGCTGTCATGCATAGTTACAGTCAACACATACTAAAAATATATTTTTGAGTGAACTTCATTTACATTTGAAATGCTAATTAGATTTAGGCTTGTGTTTATAGTGCTCTGAGACACTGAGACTAAAAAGGCTAAATTGTCTCTGACATGTTAACGTTCATAACAATAGTGCTGTGATTATCTGTAAAATGTATTTGCAAAATTATGCACTATCAGCCTTTGTCTAAGTTTCTTTCCCGTAGGGTAAAAATTTGCACATACACCATAGAAAACATATCTTATTGATTATTTTTGAGTGTATGGGTTGCACTCGTGCTTGAGGGTAATAAACATTTCAAGACAGTACTACTTTTGGGCAACATCTGTTAGGGGCTGTTCACATGTAGCGTCTAAAAATGCTTGGAAAACGCTAGGCGCTCTGCTTTCTGTTTTTTTTCCTAAGCGTTCGGGCGCTTGCGCTCCGGAGGCGTCTGCCGTTGCTAAGCAACCATGACCTGCGCTCTCCATGAAGACGCAGAAGTTTAGCAAAGGATAAATGGATTTGCAAGCACTAAAAATCACTTGCAGTAGCTCTGCTACTAAATTTATTTAAAAATGGCTATAATTGTTATTGTATGTTTATCTGTTCCTTCATCTTGGCTGAGCTTTCAGTGTTGTTACAGGAAAGGATAAAGCTGATTGGTTGGTTCTTGTCACATGACCCACGGTGCGCTTGCAGCATTCTGAAAAGTTTAAATGTTTTTATCTCAATGTGGCACGGACGCACCAGGAAAAATGAGCGTGACGCACCGTGTGCACGTCGCTTCCTTTATGAGCGTGCCTGCTGCGCGTCTACATTTGAAATAACGAACTTGAGCGCGCAAGAGATGCAATATGTGAACAGCCCCTTATGCAGTACCTTTTGAAATCAAATTTTTTAAAAATACTTATTTTTAAAAATCACTTCTTAATTTGTGATTATGATTATAGTGTGATAAAACGTAGTTGATTATTATAATTAATGACATTTTGGGAAAAAATTAGTTTAATATTCTATCTAGTTTATTAAGATTTGATGGGCACATGAAAGCATGCTGCATAATTGTTATACAGCATCATTTACCTTTGAACCATCCATTGAACCTACAGTCATGTGGAAAAAATCTAAGCCCACTCTGTTTATTTTCAGAGGAAGTGAATACATTCTGGCGCCTATTTCAGAGAGCCGGGTTAGAAAATATTTACCTCTACGTGTAATGTTTTGTGTAGCTCCCTGCCATGTCTGTACTACACGTCATGTATTATTAAGGGCCCAGGACCACATTTGGAAGTGAGGATATGGCTGTTTTAGGTTCTGCAGTGATATTCCAGGCCTTTATTTCATTGAGAAAGGACAAACTGAACCACTGAGCATCCAACCCTGTGTTCACCAAACAAGAAATCTTGGGTGTTATATGAGTGTATGTATACATGTAGAGTGTTTATGGAGATTCCAATCAGCTTTGAATTTTAAAGTTGCACTAAATTTTTTTATACATAAAGAATTTAATAGTTTTACCCCGTTATAGCATGTCTCTAAAACCAAAATTTTAACATATTCAAAATCAGATAGGATAAGCTGATTTTTTTAAAAAATCTTTGTCACTGCAGTTTTTAGGCATCTACACAGGAAGAGAATGGCTGTTACAAATCGCTTGTTTTTCTAACTTCAGCTATGATTCAGAGCGTATCCTTCCAGATCAGCATTTATTTTAGTCCGAGAGACATTTTTTTGGACCACATTTTCCCACAGGATTTATGTGTCGACCTCAGAGGAGAGGTCACATAAGACCCAGGAAAACAAACAGTGTTTTAAATGTCTGGGGAATGGCCACAAGGACCTCTCAGGTGCTGTTGTCCATCAGTGAGAAAAGGTGGTAAAGAGACAGAAACTGAGTGAGAGAGAGAGTGTGTGCATGAGCAGGCTCAGTGCTGATTCAGGGGAAAGATAAAGGAGTTTTTGGCTTCCCATCCTGGCACGTTACATAAGCTGAGTGGTCCAGAGAGAAACTGGGCGAATGTCAGGGCATCTGCACACAGTGCAGTAGAGCAACACGTCTCAAGGGACATCTGCACAACTGCTGGAGTCCATGAGCCTTTAGCAGGTTGGAGGGGGGATAGAAACAAGCTCTCAGTGGAAAATTACTGTTTAGCTGAAAAAGCATAAACGTTAGTTTTATGCAGTGGACTTCCAGACAGGGTGTACGTGAATTGAGTAGACAGGGTTGATGTGATCAATCCAAAGATCCTTCTCTGCCTAAAGAATCTGACTATTCATTATGGAGTCTGCATTTTTCATTTGCATGGAATTGTTCTTCATTCATCTTCAGCGTTCAAGCGTGTCAAATAGATGAAGGCCAGTCCTTAAGTGACCCCGTGCAGCAGCTCTACAGCTCTTCTTTTGTTTATAATATACTTTTATAATCTTTGTGTTTACTTAAGCTAATTATTTTTTTATTTAATGTGATCTCAACCTAAGGATTATATGACTATTTTATTTCTCCCCGAGTGTTTATTTCTGAAAGGAAGGAGGATAGCGAGACCTTGTTTTCTTCACATTTTTTTCCTTGCTATCCTCTTCCTTCCCCACTCCACCCCTCAAAAATCAGATGAGGCAGAGTTTTTCCCATGAGTAAATCATGCAAAGCGAGAGGATGTCTTTATAGGAAAGCCCTGCAGCCTGGGGCATCTTGTGACAGATGGCCCCTGCAGAGCTACGGGATTGTCTCATCAGTCCTGCCCAAGAGACAGAGACTGTGTTTATCACAGCAGATGAGCGCTAGCTACCTCTGAACATTTAATCAATCTTGACAAGGACTTATAGTCGAATTCAGTTGAAGGTATAGCTGTATTTGTTGCTCAAGGTTTGAAATTCTAGGTCTTTTTAGAAGCTGAAGAGGAGGAAACAAGATCCATGCTGATAATAATATGCTGTCTAATCAAAACAGCAGAAAAAGTAATGATAATTAAGAGGGATAATGCACACAAAAACGAAAATCCTGTCATTTACTCACCCTTCTGTCGTTCCAGACTGTATTACTTTTTTCTTATGCAGAACAAAAATTAAGATATTCTGAAGATTGTTTCAACTGTTTTTTTCCCCCAACAAACTCAACAAATTAGGACCCTCTTTACTATGAACTATCCTTTGAAAAGTTAGAGATTGGCAAGATAATTTTTTTGGTTGGTTTTGTTTTCGAAAAGTCCCTTATGCTCAGCAAGGCTGCATTTATTTGTTCAAAAATACAGTACATATACAGTAATATTGCGAACAATTCATTTATTTGAATGTGATGGCAAAGCTGAATTTTCAGCATCATTACTCCAGTCTTCAGAGTCACATGATCCTTCAGAAATCATTCTAATATGCTTATTTGGTGCTCAGGAGACATTATTATATTAGTTGAAAACAGCTTAATATTTTTATTCAGAATTCTTTGATATATATTGATGAAGTTCAAAAACCATGAACATTTTTCCATGTTTAAATGACGGCTGTAGCAAAGCTCCAAACACAAATTACATTTCATAAGGGTCAGCTAAAACAAATGCTCTTTATCTTATCTTGTCTGCAAAAGCAGCCTTCATTCAACAAGTTGCTATCTTGTGTGTATTTCTCTGGAAGAAACGGGTCAATTTTAATGAGCTCAAGCCCTGTTTATGAAATTCGACTTATCCTCTAGACAGAACCCAGAGAGCTGCAGACACTAAAGATGAGCTCTGTAAAGGTCAGGTTGTTTTCTTTCTCATGACAATTTTTATTTATCCTGACCTAATCATTAATGTGATGTGTAATCTCTTTTTCTGGTATTTACTGTTATTGTTCATTAATTGTTCAAGCTTTTGGTGTGTTTACTCTAGAACTCAGTGACCAAACACTTTTATGGTGTATTTTAATCAAATTCACATTTATTATTACTACACACAGTTCTAAGACTTAAAACCCAGACAGCTCTGAGTTGAATAATTTCAACATTTGATAAAAAGCAAAAATATAAAAAAAAATTTAATGGTAGGAAATAAAAATTGTGAGTCACATATTTGCAGGTTTGAGTGCACGAAATACTAATAAAGTTGTTCCTTGTGATTATTGTATTTGTTTAATGACACTCAAATAAATAAAAGGGTCTTTGAATAATATACAGTACTTCAGCACTTAACCTCTGAGTTATATTCAGGGTGTCTAAAAATATTTATCGGGTATTGCTGAAAATAAATTTCACTGTGGGGATTCTGAATGCCATTTTTACATCCATAAACCATTCAGTTGAGCCCTATTGTATGAATGTGTCATTTTAGCAGTGACAGATTAGCTTATTGGACATTGTAGATAGCTGCTTTCATGTGGCAGCTTTCTGTGCAGCCTTACTTTGCAAAATCTGATTCAAACCTTTACTTATATTAATTTTGGCATCTTACAAAATGTGAATCCTCAGAATCCATCTCTCTAAATAACCAGCTCTTACCTCAGGCCCTCTCTACCATTAAGTCAATATGTGACTGACATGATTTAACAAAATATCAACAGATTGGATGTGCGTGCTCCACTGTTTGGGCAGCTATGGATTGTAATGCAGTTATGAAGTCAATTGGATGCAGGCAGGTTGCATATTTCAAATCGTAATAAAGAACGGACAGGCCAGAGCGCATACCACAGCTTTTTAAGTCCAGCAGCCATTACGGCTTGCGGGAAGTCATTTAAACTGCAGAATAACTCATTTTGATGACCTGTGCTGCTATTTATCAACTAGACTTTGTTAGCGTCTCAAGCAGCGTTTAAAAGTGTGCACTCAGGCTTCCTGAAACACTGACTGTAAAATAGAACAAATACGGCACACAGAAAACACCGTGATTTAAATTGAACCTACCATAAGCACTATTTGTGTTTTCCTTTCCTAGTTTTTCTGTTTGTGTTTGAGACATTGTATTTCATTGCACAAAGCTCAAGCCTCTAAAACCCGATCAATAGCATCCTCAATCTGAGCAAAAGCTTAATCTTTTTGTTCTCTTTTCCAGGAAACCCCTTCGAAAAGAAGAGAATGGCACAAGCCGAGGGGAGTATGCCATGAGCTCACGCTGTAAACAGCAGGTAGTGGAAACCAATAACACTGGAGTATAGTGGCCATGCTACAGCAGGCATGTACAGCTGAACATTCTGTACCCTACAGCACCACCATCTCTATTTGGGTTTATGAGATGGACGCAAGGTATATTATCAATTTATGAATGGTAAACCTCATGGTTGCTCTTCTTGAGACATAAAATGATGTTTAAAGAAAAGACTAAGGTGAATATGTAATGACTGATGTGTACAGGCAAGAATAAGCAGGTTTTGAGGAGACACAGAAACTTTTACCGATGCTGGCAGCTGCACGAATATCATGAGACTCAACCTGGTGGCCCCCTGGGGCCCCTTTGAGGACAATATACAACATCAACAAAATAAAAGCATGCACTTTCTGTTGAATGCAATGATGTTTTAAAATTCCTGTCTTCTCTTGTCTTTAACTCTGTCTTTGCAGTGTTCCTCATTAAACATTAAGGGTTCTCTCACCTCATGTAGATTTTGTGTGAGTGTTTAATGGATAATTGACTGCAATTGGCCCCACTGTTTTTATAAAATTTCCAAATGGGATTGGGTGGTCCTGCATTTTATGTACCAAATATACAAGGGAGAATTAGAATTGTTTTCCTTAAACATCCAGAGTTTTTGTAAATGTCAAAGCTATGTTTGGATGCATAGACAACATAGTGTACAGTATGAAATATGGATAACTCTTTATTTTAAGATGAACAATTGATTGAGTAGTTGAGATTTTAACAATAATGGGTGAGAGTCCCATTATAGAAAGACACTCTTTAGGAAATAGTGCTTTTAAAGTGTTAAATCTTTGCCGTAATGTATTTAAGTTAGCTCTAGACAAGACATTTCAAAGCAAGTGTCCACAATTAAATATCCATTATCTAAAAATAAATATCCAATATGGACAAGTACTGATTAAAAATTGACTAATGATGTCAGATATGGTCCTAACATATGATGCAACTCTAACTAGTTTGGCTTTCGGTGTTACATTGAGATGGAATGTGCACAATATGATGGATGTCCTGTATCCGTTTACCTTTCAGTAGCTGCAAATACCTGTTCAGTTGTTAATTACAACTGAAACACTTCACAATTAGTCCGGATTTGTTTATCAAAGTGGTCCATAATTTTGCTCAAAGTAGATATTATTACAAGCGGGAAACAAGAAAATAAAATGGTTACATAAAATGACATTTTGAAGTTGAAATACTTTAAAATGTATTAAATAGTGTCAACTTAATGCATTGGGAAATTCAATCATTTTCTCAAATCAGTACGGTTAATAAAAAACAGTGCACTTGTGTAACTGGATTTGATTATCACGCCATCATTTGTGTCCATCTCTTTAAAATGTTTGCATATCATTCTAGATTCACATCAAGTCTCTTCTTGACCTTTTTTGGCAACTCTTCAAAACTAGAATTTTACAAGCTTTCACTAGGAAGGTTTAAAGCTATTTTTAAAGTTGATAATACTGTGATTTCATGTGGGTTAGTGGACGCTTTAAAGATGCATCAAGGTGATTCATCAAACAAGCTTAGCCCCTAAATTTAGCTTGTAATATCACTCTTAAACAGATTATCTCTAATGTTTAATTTGTTTTTCATTGGAACTATATATTGAACATGTATCAAACACCCCCCCCCCCGCTTTTGTAGACAGGAGCTTGTTGTACTTAGAAAACAGAGATGCAATGTTTATGCATAGTAACACTGAATATACAATCCCTCTTCATATTCTTTAAAACATTCTCAAAATCTACTGTTCATTCATTAACCCGTTCAACAAGATATATGAATTAATGATATATGTGTATTATACTGTACATATTATACTGTATACATTACTCAGAATTGTATTGCATGAATGTACATATTAATATTTGCCTTCTTGACAGTCTATTGTGTGTACAGAGTAAGAGAACATGTTTATAGGGATAAGTAAGTTGATGTGTCGTCAGAACAGAATAAGTGTTATTGTTTGTCTGGAACAAGCCATTAATGTATATTTGAGTAATCAGAGGTTGTTGCACAATGTATGCATCACATACCAAAATGTAAAACTATTATATATTGTGCATTGAACTAATTTAATTGCATTTTGCTGACTTTTTTAGTTTTAAATAAAATTGTACTACTGAATCGTATCTGGGTTTTTTTTGTTTGTGTGTGCAAAAATAATTGGTCTGTCATCATTTAAATTTGCAGAGTAATTTCTTGGTTAGATTAGTGCACAGCTGTGATATGTACTGTACATGTGCAGCAGTCTGGTCAGAAAATATGGTTTATGATAGGCTATAATACTGTATTTAAGCACAGTATATTTTTATAAATCTGTTTTAATATGATTTCATTACATTGTTGACACCTGGTATCTGTCAACCTTGGAATGTTTTGTCGTTGTGTGTGGTGGATAATTATATTCCATTAATTGCTATCTGAGATATAATTATCTCTATATAATTATTGTACAAACAATTTTGTACCTAGCAACAACAAGGACTCATAAGACTAGTATTAGTTACTCTCACTCTGTTGCATATAAAACTGTTTTCTTTTAATATAATATTTATATGTATAATATTTATTTTTCATTTTTATTTAAATAAAGGGTTAGCAGAGACAGTAAAACCTCCATGTCAGGCAAGTTGGAGCATTTCTGAAAGAGTTCAATTGGGAGAAAATGTTGTCATTTCACCTCCATCTGCTGACACACCTTGCTTGACAAGTAATTTAGAAAAGTGGAATATTAAGATGTCTTTCCTATAAGAACCACAGTGTAAAAATGTTTTCTCTCTTCAGCTAGATAAATTACCCATGTGTGGAAAAGGATGATAAATTGCTTGGAGAACATGAAGGCCGAGTAGGCTGTCATTCAGTCACTTTCACATGAAAAAGTTGATGCTTTACAATATTTACACTATCAATTAGTCACCAGTGAGGCTTCACATCACTCTAAGTTATTTGTCTGTGGCTTCATATCATTCAGACCCAGTGCTCTCATTATACATTACAATTACAACATTGCAAGTTGCTAGTCAGAGTTTATATGTATACTTTAATCTTTCAAATATTTTCTGAATAAAAGCTCACAATTAAGGTATCAGTGTTCAGGTTGTTAGTATTGAGCACAATATTAGAATAATTTCAGAAGGATCATGTGGCACTAAAGTCTGGATTAATGGCTGCTGAAAATTCAGCTTTGGCATCTCAAGAATAAATAACTTTTTTTTAAATATAGAAAATAGAAAACAATTCTTTTAAATGTAATATTTGTTCAACAATATTGCTGTTTTTTATTCTATCAAATGAATGCATATCTATACTGAAACACACTTATAAATGTTCATAAATGTGACAATATGCAAGTGACAACGTATACAAGTGTGTGTGTGTGTGTGTGTGTGTGTGTGTGTGTGTGTGTGTGTGTGTGTGTGTTTCAGTGAAGGCATTCATGAAACTATCAACAAGCTTTCATGAGAGAGCAGAGCTCTCTTCCCTCCAGGCAGCCACACACTGGCCCCTAGCAGAATAAGGAGTTGATTCTCTCACCTCTTCTCGTCGAAAGCTTCCTCATAATCACCCTCTATACTAGCTGACTCAGTATTAATGCAGGGTTGATGTTGTTTTATCTATAAGAAGGCACCCAGAACCCTTTGAATCCATATGAAGATTGCTTCAGAAGACATCACATGGCACAAAACCATGAATAACCACAAATCCCCAAGACCAATGTCTTATGGTTACCACAAAGATATACAGGACTATCTAGGTGAGTTACATGTTAAATAAGGGAGGCATATCTAAATGAAAGGAGCCAGTAGAGCTGTTACTAACTTCTCCATCAGACGTGCCATTTGAAGATAATGCAATGAGACGGCTGGGGCCATTTGGAGCACTGATGCGTCGCTTCTCCACCGAGACTTGACTTACATGGGAACAAAGCCAACCCGACAGCCTGTAAATCGCTCTGCTCAGCTCCTGCTCATGGGAGGAGAGAAAGAGAGGGGTCCACTTTTAGAAGATGACACAAATTTATAGATATGTGACTTCATCATGACAGCCCTATAATCAATGATTTCACATTTCATCCTATGGAAATGATAGATCAATTGAACATTTGCTAAATGTGTATGTGCAATATTTGCGTATGAATGTTAAATAAGTATAAACAAAACACTTAAGAAGCTTTGCATTTCTGTCTTTGTCATTGTCGAGAGAGAAAGCAAGAGCTCTGACTGTGCATATTATGCTATCAGGATTTGTAGCTCTGCATTCAGCCTAGGCTGGGACAATAACAAACTCAACCATGGCTCCCAAGCTGTGGCACAGCTGAAGCTAAGGCCTTTTGGGCCATATGGATCAAATGAAACGGACTGGAGGGGATAATCCTTCTGCTGTCCTCATAAACAAAACCAATGCACCACCGCTAATGTGGCTGCACCCATTTGCATCTCATTGGTCCAAGCCTCAGAATCAACAACAACAACATCTGTGAAAAATGCACCTCTTTTGTACAGGCTGTTCTTTGTAGAGATGTTTCAGACTTGGTTCAAAAGTGAGAAAGCCTGATATGGTTACTAGCAGTTTTTGGATTCAGTTCAGTCTTAATCCAACCAGACACATATTGCAACTAAACAACATTATGCATTACATTATACATTACAGTTAGTTTTAATCCTCAAATTTGTTTGAACGAACAGCACTCCAAGAGGACTGATATAACAGTATAAGGGGACGCTGACGCAGAATGTATTTTTTTTTTTTGTTAGTTTTTGCCTGGATTTTCTAAATAAAATTGCTCAACCGATTCATTCATTAAAAAAAACAGATTCATTTCAAAACAAAACAAGTGAGTCATTGAATGATTCTTTCAAACAATTTGTTCATAAACAGTTTCATTTAGTAACGACTGAGTCTAGCAATCGTTCACTTAACTGATTGGTTCATTAACACTGATTCATTTAAGAATGAAACAAGAGAGCCGTCTTTACATTTAGTCATTTAGCAGACCTTTTATCCAAAGCGACTTACAAATGAGGACAATGGAAGCAATCAAAATCAACAAGAGAGCAATGATATGCAAGTGCTCTAACAAGTCTCAGTTAGCTTAACTCAGTACATCAAATAAAGATGGAAGAGATGTGTTTTTAGCCAATTATTTATGAGCGAGTCACTGAATAATTGTTTCAAACAAATTGTTTTGGAACAAAAAACATCACTATGCATGTTGCTCAGGAATGCATCTGCTTTTGGTTTAGAATCAAGCTATTTTTGTTGCTGGAGCAAAAATAATAACCAGCAGTATTGTATAATATATGTTATACTCAATATCAAATTCTTGTTATTCAAACTGTTGTATAAAATTTAGTGTTTGTGGGGAAGCCCTGTAAAAGTTATGCATTTAGAGGTTTAGCTTTTATATTAATAGCAATGCATTTAACAAAACAATGTCTGGGGAGCAGTCAGCCCTTAAATGGCTCTATAGTGTCAACCAGTGCCAGAGTATGACGGAGAGCCCTACACTGCTCCAGCCTTTTCTGCCAGCTCTTTTTGAAGATTTCTAGACACTCAAAAGTTTGCACAAAACAAATGGTCACTTACCCCTCTCCCCCAGACAGCAAGGTGTGTAATCAATGTTCAGTGCTGACCTTTCTAAGGCCATTCATCCATATAAATGCTGCAATGGAAAACTGATGGAAGAAAAAAAAAGTGCAAGATAAAGTGTTGTGGTTTGGCCCATTTCACAAATGTTAATGATAGTGGACAGTTGTGGGATAGAGTGATAGCAGGTTCCTGAGCTCTGAGAAGGGAAGACAAGGTAAGGAAAAACAGAAAACTCTTCCAAACCAGTGACGAAATCATCTGTGCTTTGTGTTACAAATTTTCCTCTATATTAAAAATACATATGGATTCTTATTAATATACAAAATATTACTGTAACACTATATAAAATATTCATACATCTGAAGTATAAGCGTATAGCCTAATACAAAACAAATGTTCTGAAAATTTTTCTCAAAAATTAGTGTCATTGTGGTTAAGATTTGTCTTTTGTCTGTTATGTTTTGTTTTGATACTGAGCAAAACAAAAGGTGTATTTCTACTAAATATGAATAATCAACACCATGAAATATTTTTTTGTATGTTGTTTGTTGTTTATTTTATTAGTTATGGAGTTGCATTGCCACCCTGTGGTCATTGTTTCAAACAATTACCTGAGCAAAAAAGTAGGCCCAGTAGGACAAACAAATATGTTAAAACAGAGGAAATTGCATTCTGTAATCTATTCCTGATTCTGCAAAAATATAGATGACTCAGAAACCTGAACAAGCCTAGGTATATTATTAAAACAGGCTTGTTATTAAGCCTGATCAGCATATGTGATTTAAACAGATTTTTGTAATTTTATGTAGGAATTTGTTCATTATAGTGACTTACTGTAATACTGGATCAGATTTAAAAGAAGGAGTAAATAGATAAAAATAAACCACTTTTTTCAGGATTTGTCTGAGGAAGAAAACGTGTGCCAAAGGACACAGGAAAAGTCCCGCAGAGTTTGTCTTTCCGTTCTGCCCCCTGCTGGTGAGAACTCAGTCACACTACTGGTCCTTCCTTCTCAGCCATGTGTATTTATTGCTAACCCCAAGAATTTTTATTACCTGCAAAGCCACCACATCCGCCAGCAAATGCCACTTGAGCTTTTGAGGCTAATCTGGAAGATTGTGAAAGATGAAATGGAGAATGATTTAAAATAGCCTTTTGTGACAGACAGAGTTAGATGTGCCCTACTATCATTATTTTGTGTTGCAACACTAATGCAGCACCAAATAAACCATTAAGAATTATGTAGCATAACTTATGTTTTGTTGTGCCATAGTAAATGAATTAAAACGTTCTAGTCGTAGGCGGTTTCTGTGCTACTAGTGCCACCTAGCGAAGCTACAAAAATAAAGCATGATTTCAAGCAACCTTTGTCAATGCATCATTGGCGTTTCACGCCTCTCCCAACGCAAACATCACAAACACATCTCTTATGGGTCTACAGAAGTGAAGGCGTGTCTCAACAGGTAAAAGTGGGCTACTTTGAATAACATATTAAGAATACTTTTAACTTGAAGTTTAACTTATCTGTCGAGATGAAACTCCGCAAGTTCGTCGTATCGACTGAAACCCAAACATTCCATCAAATGTCAAGTAAAGTCAAGTCACCTTTATTTATATAGCGCTTTATACACAATTGTATAAACAAGATTGTGTCAAAGCAACAACTCCATAACTAATAATTAGGAAAACAGTGTGTCAATAATGCAAAATGACAGTTAAAGGCAGTTCATCATTGAATTCAGTGATGCCATCATGCAGCTCAGTTCAGTTTAAATAGTATCTGTGCAATCATTTGCAATCAAGTCAACGATATTGCTGTAAATGAAGTGTCCCCAACTAAGCAAGCCAGAGGCGACAGCGGCAAGGAACCAAAACTCCATCGGTGACAGAATGAAGAAAAAGCCTTGGGAGAAACCAGGCTCAGTCGGGGGCCAGTTCTCCTCAGGCCAAAATGGCCAAATGTCTCCATCCTGTTAAAACACTGCCAGTGTTTACCATTATTTTACACCATTTTCCCCCCCCATCATTATGTGTCTGTGTTATTTGGCAAGTCTTAATCTGTAATCTGAATTTCTTTTCTCACACCGGCTAAACGATTTGGCTCAGTCTGCTACAGTAGCAACACCTCAAACTCTCGCGCTTTTCTGCGCAGAGGTTGACAGGCATGTCAGACATCCAGTGATTTAAAGAATAGCCTACATAAATGCGAGCTCTTCAGAAAAAGGCAGAATGTTGATTGGTACAGTATTGTGAAGGACAAATCTTCTAGGGGTGTCCCAACTCTGTTCTGGAGGACCACTGTTCTGCAGATCTTAGCTCTAGCTTGCCTCAACACACCTGTCTGGACATTACTAGTACAGGGGTGTCCAAACTCGGTCCTGGAGGCCCGGTGTCCTGCAGATTTTTGCTCCAATGTGCCTCAACACACCTGTCTGGAAATTTCAAGTATACCTACGGTGCATTCCAAACAAGATATACTGTATCGCCCTCCGAAGGGCACTTCGGAGTAAAAACAATCATGGCCGTCATATTGAAGGGTCATTCCAAACTGAAGTGCTCAAAACTGGCCACTTCCGAATGAAACGCAGGGCTAGTAAGACCTTGATTAGCTGGTTAAGGCGTGCTTGATTAGGGTTGGATTTATTGGTGCATTGATGAAGTTTTGTTATTGCGATGTTGTAATTTGTAAATTGTTTTAAGATTTTAGTTGATCTTATGATTTCATATTTTGAACTTGTGGATTTTGTGTTTTCTGAAACTTGTAACACCTGACCACATCAGATTGATTAGGCACTATGTTTAGGCATTGATAGTGTGATAGGGGGAAGTCGTGGCCTAACGGTTAGTGTTGGACTTGCAATTCAAGGGTTGCAAGTTCAAGTCTTGGGCCGGCAGGAATTGTAGGTGGGGGGAGTGAATGTACAGCACTCTCTCCACCTTCAATACCACGACTGAGGTGCCCTTGAGCAAGGCACCGAACCCCCAACCGCTCCCCAGGTGCAGCAGCATAAATGGCTGCTCCAGGTGTGTGTTCACGGTGTGTGTGTGTTCACTGCTATGTGTATGCTCTTTGGATGGGTTAAAAGCAGAGCACGAATTCAGAGTATGGGTCACCATACTTGGCTGTATGTCATGTCACTTTTTTGTCACTTCTTAGTCCAAGGGTGTGGACAGCTCCAAGTAGAACATCAAGTGTTGTCATCTCGAAATCACAGTAATAACGACATGGTGCAAATGCAGCATAAAGTGACGTGACATACTGTAGAGCCAAGTATGGTGACCCATACTCAGAATTCGTGCTCTGCATTTAATCCATCCAAAGTGCACACACACAGCAATGAACACACACACACCGTGAACACACACCCGGATCAGTGGACTCGGCAGGACACCAGCACTCCAGGTCCGAGTTTGGCAACCCCTGTTCTAGTATGTCTAGTAAGATCTCGATTAGCTGGTTCAGGGGCCGGTTGATCCAGCTAGATGTAACAAAGCTGGGTGTAAGCCCTGTGCTGGGCTTTGCACGTCCTGCTTTAAGATAAATATTTACAACTGTTGCACCAACTTAAACTATGATCAGACGCAACTACACCTGGTGTAGACAATGCACGTCCACACCGACACATTCTCCCGCACTTGTAGCTGAGACGACGTTCACGCCACAATGGCTACAACTACTAATATAGAACTTAATTGCTCAAGACATAATATAAGTGAAGCCGTGCACCATAATTTCATTAAGTAAACATTTCCTTGCAAGTCTGCGGTTTTATATCTGAAGTCTCTATGCACATTCCCATGACAGCATCAAGGTTAAGTAAAATATAATAAATGTAATACAATGCTTCTCTCTAGAGATATTTTTATAGCTGACTATCAAGTTTATGTACAATGAATGTCTTTCCTGAGGTTATTGTGACTTTACGTGACATTTTGTGTTTTCCTGTCTTCCTGTAGCTGAAAAAACACATTTATAGTTTGTATTTTGTGATAAAATTCACAGAATTTGAAAGCTGATCATTTATTTCTGATTAAAAGTAACAAAGCACAAAACTTATTGCGATTATTGGATGGCAGGCACGCTAATGGAATTAAAGACGTGAAATATTTCCAAGCATTAATACTGTCCTTCTGAGCAAAATGTCAAATGGTTCAATTTCTTTTAATAATCCCGGTTCATATGTAATATATTATTGTATAATTATTACATGCTTGACAAAAATATATTTTGTATTCAATTACTGTCGAAAATGTGATAGGCTATTCTACTACACCGAGCTTTGCTATTGATATCCCTTATGCTGCCTGAAAAGACCATAAACATTACAGTTCACGTCTGCAGTAATAATTAACTAACAGACATGAATCCTAAAAACTGATAATGTCCGAGCAAATTTCACTTTACACCTACCTCTGACTAGGCATAAGATTTAGACTCAGACGTAGCACTACGCCGAGATGGTGCAACTGATATAAATTCTACGGACAACTTGAAGCACATTTTATGTCCAGCCTAGCCTTACAACCGGGTGTATGTCCAGCTGGTGCAACCGACCCCAGGTGTGTTTAATTGGGATTGAAGTTAAACTTTGCAGGACAGTTGCCCTTGAATGGATGGATTTTACCAAAGCTGAATTCAAGATTCCTATCCTGTAATAAAATAATAAAACTCACTAATCTGAAGAGAGGATCTATAAAAAAAAAGAACAGAACAACAGCTGGCACTATCTCATCTCTTTTCCCCCTTGCTGAGTTCCTGACTCCTCACACCCTCTCCTTCCCCTCAGGTCTCAGTCAGTCATGCAAATTTTACAAATCTATTGTTTCAAGCTGTTGTCAATATAAATAGCTGTGTGGTCAATATAAAGACTTCAGGTGTGACTGGTAAGGTGGTTTCACTCTGGCATCAACAGAACAGGCAAGAATAAACAAAACAAAACCTGTTCTTCTGATGTGGGAGATGTCCCAATAAAGATCTTTGATAACCATTTGTTTTCATCCCCAAAACTAGGTGTGTGACCTTTTGGTTTACGAGACCCTAACAAACCTAAAGGTCTTTTATGTTTTTACAACTGATTTGAAGATTTCTTTGTTCTGGTCTGGGTATATAAGCGAAGTGGCAAAACATTACTGGGCGATTCTGTAGTCAGAAAGCCCGTAGTATGGAGTGTGTCCACACACTCTATACTACAGTATGTATTTTCCTGAAGTCAGGTATGCATCCTTTACTCTTCGATTTATCTTTGAGAATTTGATGTCTTGTATTGATTTGATATCTTTGAATTGACTATGTAATTGGCATAATACATATTTACCTGACTGATAATGAATTGTTACATTTGATTTTATTCTGACTTACTCTGAAATTATTTCTAGTAGATTAAAGTTGAGTCTAGTATTACTGGAAATCTGTGTTCAGGATAGATCATACAGAAGGCTCAATGACTGGAGCATGGGGCACGTCTTTGAGACCATATTGATTTCTGACTATCGCTGCCTTAGTAAGTTGCAGTTTTCATAAATATACCAAAACTATGCTTTTTGTTGGAGCAAGCTGAGCTTGTGACAAACTTAAAGGTAGATATTTACCCTGCACCCGCTGTCTAAGATCAGAACTGACGAGTTTGTGTCTCTGTGACTCCGTTCGGCCAGCGTAAGTTCTATGTGTGATACTGGGTCCCTAATGAACGAATAATTGAAAGTACGGGATGTTTGGAATAATCAAATATCTAAATTAATACATAATCAACATTTGTGATCAGTTTTTAATTTAAAACATTGCCTAAATTTAATGATCACTTGAAATTGGAGTCAGATTGAACACAGAGCTAGTCTAAAATTTTAACTAAATCCTGATAAATTCAGAAGCGGGAGTTAAAGACCGAATATGCATTAAACTTTCAACTTTCACATTCATAGCTTGGATTTTTGCTCTTTATTCAAACCATGAAAATCTTTGAAAGAGGGCATGAGTAGAGGTGCAATTTGCCAGAATTGGCATTTCAGCCATTGTTTATGGGATACTGTACTTAAAGGGCAGGCACTTCAAGCAGAGCATAGCATTGGCTGGGAAAGCAGTAGACATACTGGGAATCTGGGCAATGCCATCATGCTCTCAACAAGCAATCTGGCCATCTGGAAGGTGCCTTGTCTCGTTGCCACCAGAACTGGCCTGAAAAAATTCAGGTCGGGGTCAACACCCACTTTCAAGGGCACAGACAGCTTCTGTCTTACTATTGCTGTTAGCATTATCGCTAACAACATTATGCAAAAATAGATATTTGTTAAAAATGTATTAACTATAGTAGTACTTTTCTCATTACAGACACTAGGGGGCAATTGGACAATTGGTATAAGCTTGGGAGTTTTAGCTCTGTTTGCAAAGTTGGGATGCCGATTTTCTGAAATCACTTGAAGCATGCTAACTATACCCTACATTGCGATGAAACAAGTGCCGGGAAACAAATTACATGTAAATATGAAGGTTACGTAGTTATTTATTTCATGATTTTTAACACTTGTAGCTAACACACGATGTAGCTAACAAAAAAAGGTCCCCAGTTTCGTCCCCTTAATGGCTTCTGTGACTGTCCCCCGAACGTCAATGTGTAGGGTCCTCTTGACGTCTGTTCAAGGGGACATTCACAGGAGGTCCAGCGGCCATACTGTCATTTTATTTTACTTTTAGGCAAACCAAAGAAGACTACGGAAAAGGGATTAGGACCAAGCAATAGTAAAAAAACAAAAATAAAACTGTCTTGAGATTAAAGTCATTAAATTTTGAGAGATTTCAAGAAAAAAGTCGAGATTAAATGTTGAGATTAAACTAATTAAATTTCGAGAATAAAGTTATGTTTCAAGAAAAAACTTGTTAAATTTCTAACAAAAAAGTCTAAATAAAATGTTGAGAATAAACTCTTTAAATTACGAGGAAAAAATCTTTAAATTTCAAGGAAAAAATAGTTAAATTTCAAGGGGGAAAAAAATCATTAAATTTTGAGAAAAAAGTCAAAATAAAATGTTGAGAATAAACTCATTCAATTACAAGATAAAAGGCATTATATTACGAGATAAAAGTCATTAAATTGCGAGAAAAAGCTTGTGTCATGTTCATTTCATCGCGTTGGACAGTGTTATTCAGCGTCTGCAGTGTGGTGGGTCAGAGAGTAATGCATTGGTGAGTAGTGTATGATACGATCGACTAGATTTTAATTTCATCTTTTGCCACACTTGCTTTTCTTCCTTTTCTCATGATCTCATCACATATCACATCAGAAATGTGGAAATCAATTGCTTAACGAGTATTTTTTGAAACTTTGGCTATGTTTGTCATGAGAATCCAACTCTTTAACAGTGTAAAGAGCTCAGAATGCACTTTAATAAAATATTTTAAAAAGTAAACTTTTCATAAAATGTAAACATTAGGCTACTGTAACTATACACATCTAAAATTAAAAATACCTTTTCAACAGATGAAAGCGAAAACTTAAGGCCATCTGAGGAAGTCACTAGGAGAACCGTTAACTGTCTCTTCACAGCTGAGCATTGCCATGGATACATACTGCCTGTGTACCTTAAAGAATGACATCACTTGATCAGGTGCATTTCATCAAAGTCCCTTTAAGGCAAGTCATGTCACTTGGCAGCCATCTTTGAAATGCCTCTTGGGCATGCAAGTGCAGCTCCTATCTCTTTGATTGGGGAAACATCAGATTCTCCAAAACTGTTTGCCAAGATTACAATTAAATTTAATATTTAAAATCACCAATGAAATCTGACAGCAACTCATAAATGTTGTTTCTTTTGCTCAAATAACGTTTAACAAAGTTTGTTTATGGTAAATGAGGGACGAAATAAGGACATTCATAAACTGGCTTGGACGATTGTCCTCAGAACTTCTGCCGGCGAACAGTATGTAGGAACTCACATGATAACGCAGCTGACTTTATGGACATTCTTTTTTTTTTTTTTCTTCATTTAAAATGCATTTAGGCTGGAACTTATTATTTGCTTTTATCACTATAAAATCGAATGAATTAACAAATTAATTAATAAAAATAGACCATTTTCTTTTCAATGGCCAGTCGCCATACATTAACTTAAACAGCAAAGATACTGTAGTTCCCAAAACTGTTCCCAACTGAATAAAAGAGCTGTTATCTTTAAAACATTAAAGTAGACCTGCTACACCAGTTCATAAAAACTTATCACTGAATGTAGTTGCAAACATTTTATGTGCAGGTAATCAATTATGAGGGAAAAGACTTTTTAGTCTTTGAAAAATATGTTTGAGATAAATGGCTGTTATATTTTTCTATTATTTTTCGCAATGACCCAGTTTGCAGCTTGAGTTCTGCTATTTTTCATACTGAGTTTAATTACAACTAATTATATTTAAAGAAATGTTGTAATTAAAATGCAGAGTTAGTTAATTAAATATTTTTTGTTAAAGAACAGGAAGAAAAAATGTAACTTAAAAACCTACATGTTCAAATAGCCTCAAATTTGAGATGAGTGAAGTGCAATAATTCTGTGAATTCTAGTAATAATTTTTTAAAAGGACTGTTCAACTTCACCTAAAAAAAAAAAAAAAAAAAAAATTCTGTCATTATTTATGAACATGAGAACCATTGATGTTTGGTCAACGAAGTGAAATCAGTTATGAAAGTAGCATGAATTGCTTTAACTTGTAATGTAACTATCATGTTTTAACTAATAGTTTACTGTTGCATACTTCATTATTTTTTGCCTCCTGTCTCTCTCCCTGCACATGAGGCAACATACATAAATCCTAAGATCAACAATACTAGATATCAAAACCCACATTGTGGCCGAAAAGACAGAATAAATGAAACTCAAACAGTTCATAGTTATCACTTTAATGGTAGATTGATACTGATAAGTCATTAGTTGGAAGTTGTTCAAACAAAAGCATTGTCACAGGTAACTTATAAAGCACTGACTGAATCAGGGAAATTCATGCCAATTAAAAATTATATAGAATCGAATTTCTAGTCTGAAGAATGTGATTTAACCTCTGAGTACTGGTTTGGTTTGTGAGTAAACAAACCATCAAAATACTAGAAGAAAATGTACACCTGAGTAAAAGGTGCCAAAAAAAAATGCCAAAAGTAAAAATACAAAATCAATTGTATACAAAACTGTACACATAAGCATCAAGTAAATTTCTTAATACTTTTAACACATTTCTACTACATTGTATAAACTAAAAATTACTATCTTCTGTAACCCGTGTGATTTTTGGCTCCTATAGCATTTTATTTTTAATACTCACATTTTATTGCTTTGCAGCCTGAAATGAAGACGGACAGAGAATTGAAATTGTGTTACTCTCAGACCCTTGGTGGATACAGATAACACTACAGAAGATCATTAAATACAGATAAAATATAAAGTACAACTATAAAAATATACAAATAGGTCATGCAAAAAGAAAGATAAGTAAAGCAGCACATGGCAGATAAAGTGCAAACCAGTGAAGTAAATAAACAGTGCAGATATAATGATTGTAGTGCAAAGAGCTTATTCAGTCTGATTAAAATGTCAAAAATCTCAGTTCTTTATTTAAACTGATGGAAGAGGTAGTTGAATGAGGTCAGTTAAATGCTGAATGAGGTAGTGAGCAGACCAATGCTGCACAAAGTGTCTGGTGCAGGTCCCAGTGGGTAGTGGGGGCTGAGTGGGGACTGGGGTTCAGAGTTCAGTGGTGCATGGGGAAAAAGAGGGGAGAGGGGGGAGAGTCGGTAAAAAAGGTCGATAGAGAGTTCAGCTTCCTGACAGCCTAATGAATGAAGCTATCCTTCAGTCTGTTGGTCCTAGCCTGGAGACTCCGCAGTCTCCTCCCTGATCACCTGCAATGCAGAAACCTTTACGGGTGAGACGGGTTCCGTAAATGTCCTGGAGGGAGGGGAAGGAGACACCAACAATCTTTTCAGCTGCTCTCACTATATGTTGAAGGGTCTTCCGGCAGGACGCATTGCAGGCGCCATACCACACAGTGATGCAGGTAGTCAGGATGCTCTTGATGGTGCCTCTGTAGAAGGTGCACATGATGGGGGCCGGGACTCTGGCTCTTCTCAGTTTGCAGCGGAAGCAGAGACGCTTCTGTGCTTTCTTGGCCAGTGCTTCGTTGTTGTCGTTCCAGGAGAGGTCCTCTGTGATGTGCACACCTAGGAACTTGCTGCTCACCCTCTCCACAGTTGCACCGTCACTGGAGAGGGTGGTCAGAGGTGCATTCTCCTGAAGTCGACAACAATCTCCTTCGTCTTCTCCACATTCAGAGAGAGATTGTTGTCACTGCACCACCCGGGCAGGTGGCTCACCTCACCTCACTCCTGTAGTTTGTCTCATCTCTGTTGCTAATGAGACACACCACAGTCGTGTCATCCAGAAACTTAATAAAGAGGTTAGAATTGTGTGACGGTGTGCAGTTGTGGGTCAGCAGAGTGAAGAGGAGGGGACTCAGCACACATCCTTGGGGGGCCCCAGTGTTCAGTGCGATGATGCTGGATGTGTTGCTGCCAACCTGTACTGCCTGAGGTCTACCAGTAAAGGATCACCCCCTCCTAAAAATTACTTGTAAACTCAATCAGATGGAGCTAATCACCTTCTCAATGGCATACAAAGCAGCAGCAGTGATCAGCTGTGCCATTCTAATGAGCTCAGCATGAAAAGAGCTTTCCTGGAGCATTTCAGTCCTTGGTAATGCAACTGAAGCAAACAGCCAACTATGGGTGGCAAGGAACTGTCAAAAGATCTCCGGGATAAAGTTGTGGACCGGCACAAGTCAGGAGATTGATACAAAAAAATTCAAAGGCTTTATCAATGCCTAGATGCACATTAAAGTCTATTATTAAGAAGTGGAAGGTATTTGGTACAACACAGACCCTCCCTGGATCAGGACGTTACTCCAAACTGGATGAAAGAGCCTGGAGGAAATTGGTCAGGGAGGCGACCAACAGCAATTCTGAAACAGTTGCAGGAATTTATGACAAAGAGTGATCATTGTGTGGATGTGACAACAATATCACAAATTATCCACAAATGTGGCTTGTATGGGAGGGTTGCAAGAAAAAAGCCACTCCTCAAGAAAGGCCACATGCAGTAACAACTGAGCTTTGCCAAAACCTACCTTAGAGATTCTGAGGCAGATGAGACTAAAATTTAATTATTTGGCCTCAACACCAAACGATATGTCTGGCAGAAATCCAGTACAGCTCACCATCCAAATAACAGCATTCCTAAGCACGGAGGTGGTAATATCCTGTTATGGGGTGTTTCTCTGCAGCAGGGACTGAAGCATTTGTCAGGATAGAAGGAAAAATGGATGTGGCAAAATACTGTCAAATTCTTGAGGAAAATCTGCTGCCCTCTGCCAAAAAGTTGGAAGAAGGTTTACCTTCCAACATGACAATGACCCAAAGCACACAGCAAAACTGACCACACAAGTGGTTAAAAGTGGAAATCATGAATGTCCTTGCATGGACTAGTCAGAGCCCAGACTTGAACCCCATTGAAAATCTGTGGAATGACTTGAAGACTGCAGTCCACAAACGGTCATCATCAAATTGAACTGAAACTGAGCAGTTCTGCAAAGAAGAGTGAGCAAATATTGCAAAGTCTAAATGTGCAAAGTTAGTAGAGACAAATCTCAACAGACTAAAGACTGTAATTAAAGCAAAAGGTGGGTCAACAAAATACTGACACAAGGGGGTGATCCTTTTCCAACTCAGTGATTCTGTTTTTTTATTTTTTTATAACATGTTGGTGTTTTATCTTTCACTTTGATGTTATAAGTTGCACAGAGTAAATACAGCTGAATAAAACAAAAACTCTGTGTTCATTTCAAGCTGCAAAGCAACAAACTGATTATTTAAAGGGTGTGATTGTTTTCTATACCCACTGTACATATACAGACAAAATAAAGTACTATGTAACTATTGCATCTATTAAATACATGTTCCATAAATTCTGTTTATGCCTGATAATTACATATAAACATTTATGGCATTTTTATTATAGTATTAAGCAGTACATTTGTGCAAAAAATTGACTCAGAACAAAAGCCATTTATTCCATAATTTTAGCTCAATGCAAGTTCGGCAAACAGAAGTATATGATTTTCTAATGTCGTTGTTCTCTCAGGGTTTACTAAGAGTCAACATTCAAAAGCAGGCTTAAAAGTTTTGCTCTCGTTCTTGATGATTTAGGAATTTGATCAACCTCGGAGGAACCGGAAGCTTGTGAATTTTCTTCAGTCTCTTGATCCCGAGCAGATTGCGGATTTTCAGTCTGCAGAGCTGCATGAGTGGGCGTGGAGGCACTGCAATCAGAAACAGCAAATGAATACACAGGAGACTGAAATCATTTGCATATATGAATAATTTTAGCGAAAGGTATAGGTGCACATACTTGCTTTCTCTTTGATGCACTGCCACTCATGGTAACTGTCCAGATGTTCAACGAGTCGTGCACACAGTTTTACATGCCCAACATAGTCAAGCAGCATGTCTATAATCGGTCCTGCCCAGCGTGAGAAGTTTTCGGTAGAGATCATCTCACAGAACTAGTAAAAAGTGGTGTAAAATGTGGTACTGCAAACAATATACAATTTACAATTCAGAAAAAAATATTACACTATGTGTAAGTGGCTTCAGGCCACTTACCTGAATACAAGTCTTTTCTACAGCTTCATCTGGATCATATCTTAGATTACACCTAGTCTTTATAGGTGGATGAGGATTGCTGCCATAAACACAATTGAAACATGACAAGGCATCGCAGCCATTATCCATTAGATACTTCAGTATGGTCAGATACTTCATGCAGAACATAACACTGGCTGGAAAGGTAGTTGGGTGAGTTGGGATGTAGGCATTGACATTAGCACCATGTTCTACCAGCAAAGTCACTGTCTGGATGCACCCCTGCCTCAGGGCCACTAGGAGCGGGTTGAACGTGTCCAGGTTTGGATTAGCACCAGCCTTTAGGAGCATGGTGGTAGCATCGATGTTGTTGTTCATGGCAGAAAAGTATAGCACTGTGCTGCGACGATCTTCATACATCCTAGAACGACTCTCGGACAACGTGTCATTGACGTCAAAGCCGGCCTCGATCAGTAACTCAAGAATATCGTTTCTGTTGCGCTCCGCTGCTAAATGGAGGGGACTGATACCCGAACGTCTCACTCTGGCTTTGCTTGTGGCTGGGATCAGCATGGTTACGATACTGAAAATGAGAAGTTTTGTGTTCTTGAGTGCTAGTGTGCTTGCTAGTGTACACTAAAATACTCTTGAATGTCATATTAGAATTGGACTCCATTAGGGTGAAATGACGATTATAAGATGGAAAAATTATTTCATAAGAAGTCAGAAGAAAAGCTTGTATGTAGGGATTAGCATTAATGAAATAGTTCTAGGGTTGGGAACTGAAAAGTATGGAAGAGAACGTGCTTGTTAGGGGACATTGACACAGAAGAAGTTTTTACATTTCGCTGCACTGCATTTCCGTTATTTTTTTCTATATAAACGTGTTTGACTATTGCACTCATGTTTTTTTCAGCGTCTTGTGCATGACACTGCATTCTAAAAATGCTGTGCTCATGTTAAACATGCCACAACACCTCTACTGAATCTACAATGCGAAACAGACAGTGCGAATAGAGTAGTTCGATTTCCAAACAAATCATTCATATGAGGTTATTCTTTCTATTGAATCAAAAACATACAGTGTAGTGTAGTCCAATTCTTAAAAAAAATGACTCATTCATTTCTTTTTTTGTAAATCAAAAAACAGCATACTGTATGTAGTCTGATTCCCTATAATAAGTTTTTTTTTTAATGAATATATAATATTTACATTTAAATTTAATTTAATTTGGTTGTTTATATGACAGTGTGTAGTTAAAGATACACCTTAAGCATTTAGCCATTTAAATTTTTTTCTTTTTACTTTAACAGTTAAACACACCTATTGCAATAATTGTAATAAATATTTATTGTTAAAAAATCTACAATAACTGTCAATGGATCTGTTAAGGAATTGAAATAGTTAAGAGGAACTGGAAGATGGGATCATCAAATTATTTACGATTCCCATCCCTAAACATGTCATGCTATAAAGAATTATGCTATGGGATGATTAGATTTAAGACAGGCACACAATAAACTAGAAGAGTTAACAAGGCATAACATGTATGTCAGAAGAAAGGGCACTTATCGGAAATGGTATTTTAAAAAATAAAACCAAAAAATAACTATTTGCTCCTACTTGAGTTAGCTTGAGTTAGGGTTACAGGATTAGCACCCTCTCGCCACAGCACTGCTCTTAATCACCCATTGAGACTTACTTAGTTGCCCTGACATTTTTGTGGGTATACCCGGAAGTGAGGAGGTCTTTGCTGAAAATCAATGCAAGATCATGAGATGTACTAAACCTAAACTCTTAAGAACCAATGGCTTTCGCATATAAACAAGTTAGTAGATAAACTGTGACCTGAGAAAATTCCTTCCAAAGCAAATTCATTCTTTCATACCTATTATTACCACACTGGGCAGCAATATGAATTGGCAACAGTCCTGTTTTGCCTGGCTTGTTGGCATTTGCATTTTGAGATAGAAGAAACTCTACAGTGCCCTCATGACCATTTTTACAGGCTTCATACAGTGCTGTGGCTCCATCTGCAGCCTGGCTGTTGAGATCAGCACCTGATTGAGGTGGGATGCATTATATGTCAGATGCATTACATCACAAAACAACACTGGAACAGAAAGGAAAATGACAAACCAAATGACAGTGAATGATTTTACCATTTTTTAAAAGCATGCGAAGTGCATCCACTTTTCCACTTTGGGCGGCCACAAAGATAGGAGTGATTCCATACATGTTGGGTATGCTTACTTTGGCTCCAGCTTTCACCAGCATCTCACAGATTTCCACATTGTTCCTGCACACACTCTCATGGAGAGCTGTCCAGCCTTGAATGCATTTCGTGTTCACAGAGGCGCCATAATTCAGTAACATGGCAACCATTGCTGGGTTCTCCTTCTCACAAGCTACAGATACGTATAGAATTGATCAAATTTCCATCACACCACTGAAGGCCACATTAAATCAAGAGCAAAACAAAAGGTGCAGGTTGATAGATAGATAATACAATATTACCTTTATAAAGGGAAGTCTCCCTATCCTTATTGATAATATCAGGATCGGCTCCTTTCTCTAGAAGACACTCCACACATGCAAGATGTTCATTGACCACAGCTATCATTAAAGCAGTCTGCTCTTTCAAAGTGCGCTGGTTGATCATCCCAGGTTGAGCTATGAGAATAGTGTTCATGATCAAAGCCAGGACAATCTGTTACAGCTCGGCTAAATAAAGTTCAATGGATTAATTTTCAAATGAGTGCACACTACCTTTCAGGAGAATTTTAATACATTGATCTTGTCCATAATATGCTGCCTCGTGCAAAGGCATCCATCCATCTTTATTTGGTTTAAGAAGGTTGCACCAAGGTTGCTTAACCAACAGTCTCACTGATCCTACATCTCCTTCCAAAATGGCCTTAGCAATAGGATCAATCTCCCTAAAGAAGAATTTTTATTTTGATGCATTAAAGGGATAGTTCACCCAAAAATGAAAATTATGTCATTAATGACTCACCCTCATGTCGTTCCAAACCCGTGAGACCTCCGTTCATCTTCGGAACACAGTATAAGATATTTTAGATTTAGTCCGAGAGCTTTCTGTCCCTCCATTGAGAATGTATGTACGGTATACTGTCCACGTCCAGAAAGGTAATAAAAACATCTTCAAAGTAGTCCATGTGACATCAGAGGGTCCGTTAGAATTTTTTGAAGCATCGAAAATACATTTTGGTCCAAAATTATCAAAAACTACGACTTTATTCAGCATTGACTTCTCTCCCGGGTCTGTTATGAGCGCGCCGTTCACAGCACATCCGGTTCGCGAACGAATCACTCGATGTAACCGGATCTTCTTGAACCAGTTCACCAAATCGAACTGAATCGTTTGAAACGGTTCGCGTCAACAATAAGCATTAATCCACAAATGACTTAAGCTGTTAACTTTTTTAACATGGCTGACACTCCCTCTGAGTTCAAATAAACCAATATCCCGGAGTAATTCATTTACTCAAACAGTACACTGACTGAACCGAGCCAGATAACGAACGAAACATTGACTCGTTCTCGAGTCAAGAACCGTTTCTGTCGGACGCGTGCGATTCGAGAACCGAGGAGCTGATGAAACTGCGCATGCGTGATTCAGACTGACACACAGCGCGTCTGAACCGAACTGGTTCTTTTGGTGATTGATTCTGGACCGATTCTGTGCTAATGTTATGAGCGCGGGTAAACCGAAGGCTTGAATCAAGGGCAATCATCGCCAATGAAGTCATTACGTCGAGTGCAAAATAACTGGTGAACCGTTTTCGGGCAACCGGTTTATTGAATCAAACTGTCCGAAAGAACCGGTTCGCGGAGAAGAACAGAACTTCCCATCACTACCGGTGATCCGAAAACCGATGCAACCGGTTCTTGACTCGAGAACGAGTCAATGTTTCGTTCGTTATCTGGCTCGGTTCAGTCAGTGTACTGTTTGAGTAAATGAATTACTCCGGGATATTGGTTTATTTGAACTCAGAGGGAGTGTCATGTTAAAAAAGTTAACAGCTTAAGTCATTTGTGGATTAATGCTTATTGTTGACGCGAACCGTTTCAAACGATTCAGTTCGATTTGGTGAACTGGTTCAAGAAGATCCGGTTACATCGAGTGATTCGTTCGCGAACCGGATGTGCTGTGAACGCGCTGATAACAGACCCGGGAGAGAAGTCAATGCTTAATAAAGTCGTAGTTTTTGATATTCTTGGACCAAAATGTATTTTCGATGCTTCAAAAAAATTCTAACGGACCCTCTGATGTCACATGGACTACTTTGAAGATGTTTTTATTACCTTTCTGGACGTGGACATGATACCGTACATACATTCTCAATGGAGGGACAGAAAGCTCTCGGACTAAATCTAAAATATCTTATACTGTGTTCCGAAGATGAACGGAGGTCTCACGGGTTTGGAACGACATGAGGGTGAGTCATTAATGACATAATTTTCATTTTTGGGTGAACTATCCCTTTAAGTGTTGCAGGTGAGAAAATGTTATTTACCCCTCTCATATACATAAATATTAAAACATATTATATATATTACTATTCTAAGTTTGGGGTTTTACACATCACAACTGTTTTCAACATTGATAATAAGAAATGTTTATTGAACAGCAAATTAGCATATTAGAATGATTTCTGAAGGATCATGTGACACTGAAGACTGGAGTAATGACTGCTGAAATTTCAGCTTTATCATCACAGGAATAAATTGCATTTTAAAATATAAACAGTCCTTTTAAATTGTAATATTATTTACTGCATGAAATTTCTTTCAAAGACATTAAAAAAATCTTACTGACCAAATTTTGAAATGGTAGTGCATATTTTTGCACATTTGGATTACTGTATTGTACACTGGCACTGAAACATACAGTACTGTCATATTGACTACATCTAAAACATATTTACTTATTCATAGCTCTAGAAACTTTGATTAATCCTTTGTATTTTATATTATATCATACATTTTTAAGTTAGATTTTACTATTAAAATAATATATATATTTTTTTAAATTTTTTAGTCTTTTCAAGCATAGAAAAACCACACTTTTCTTACACATATGCTTACTAATGAGCACATACATAGTACTGTCATGTAATTTTGCAATCACTCACTCTTCAGGCTCAGGGGTAACTTGAAAACTTCCATCATATTTTCGGTACGCCATCATTCGCTTGCCATAACCAGTCACAAAGTGACTTACTGAACTCACATCCTGTGGACTTACTGTTTCTCTTTGGAGAAAAAAAAAAAAGAATTGAATTCATATGAGTTAATTTAATGCTGCCTAAGATCTCTAACTATTACACAATCCCTGGACTTCCACTGAAATGGGATGGGATCATTTTCAGAATTTGTATTTTTTGTTAGATTACCTACATGTTATCATTGAAATTAAACAAAAATCTACTACTGGAAGACTAGTTGAAGAGTTGACATAATGTCAGATTACAGGGGAAATTTAAACAAGTGGATTGGGGCACAGCAAAGGATAGTGTCTCTATTTTTATGCATGGTGGCATGTAAACTTGAACAACTCTGCTGTCTCCTCTTTCTAATCTTGACCTTTGAATGAAGAGGAACAGCTGAGAAGCAGTTGTGTCAGCCATCAGAGAAGGCATCTGTGAGTGATATTGTTACCCTCTCTGTGAGGAAATTTTATGTGGCAATCCACTGATGTTTATGTTTTGATCCTATGTTCTACATGTAGTCTTGATAATTTAGTGTATTGCATCAATAAAAAAAAATAGATATCCATTTAAAAGAAAAGGTTTAGCTTGATGTAAGTTTGAAAATAAACATGTTGAAAATCTGTGCAGATATTTTAAAGTTAGCACTTAAAACAGTTAGCACTATTTTAAAGTTAGTATGTACTTAGTAAAGGTTAGTGTGAGTATGATGTGCTAAGCACTGGTTATTTTTATACTCACATTGAGAGTTTGATTTATGATGGCACCACATTTCAATTTGAATGAAGCATAGCAAACAGTACCTGGGTGGATTGGCGGGACACGCAGCCAGTTCTGGCTGCTGCTGGGGATGATGTGATGGTGGAGCTCGGAATCGGGCTGCTGGCCTGTTTAGAGCAATGGGGGTCTTTGAGTTTTCAGTGCCTGACCCAGAGTTGTGGGCATCAGCAATGCTCCGCTCAATTGCCAGTTGAATGAGCTCATCATCAGACAGGTTGCTATACAGACTATAGTCTGCAAATTCCAGGTTGGTGTCTGTGGTACCCGGCACGGACACATGGGCGGCTGCCATGTTGGATCCTGAGACAATCAAAACATTCATTAGGCCTACTTAATGAACCTACTGGACTAACATCTTTTTGCTTGGCATGCTTATCACAGAAAACTGTTATTGCAAATTTCATTAGCTTGCTTGATTAGGACAGACAGCTAAATGACTTCATGGTAAATTTGACAGATTTCTGATTGACTGTTTTTGATTTATGCTCACCAAGGCTGCATTTATGTGATAAATACAGTAAAAAAAAGTAATATTGTGAAATATTATTACAATTTGAAGGGGTCATGAACTGCCTTTTTTGTTTATTTTGTAATCGGAAAGCTCCGTTTGAATAGGTGTGGCAGATTGTAGACTCGGAAGTAAACGCCCACTGCTATGATTGACTAACAGTTGTGTATGTTTGACAGCCTACATCCTTCATGGATGGACACTGTGTGATTTAGGTTAAAACACATAAATACTCGTACATATCAACAAAAATGATCTGTAATAACAGACTAAGTAAAAGTGACCAAGTAATAAAAACAATTACTCAACATTGTGTCGTGCAACATTATTGTCAGATCCAATATAGTCGGCAGACTTGGCAAAGCATCATCTTTTAGTTCTTTCTGCAAATCGGTAAAAGAAAGTAAACAAAGGACCAAGTTCTTACTGACGTGGTCTGGAACTTGACTAAAAATAAAGTTCATCCACTCTTTCATAATGTTGGGATCTGAAGGAAGGCGATACAACGACTGTGTCTTTCCACAGATTGGCACTTTACAGCGTTTTGTTTTCTTCTGAGCCATCTTTATCATTTAAATACATTGTCTTTTCTGACCCACTTCCGGTCTTAGAAGTCTACTAATGAGCTGACGAGTTGAATCGGGTGTGTTAGATGAGGGAGACAGTGCTGGCTGCTCCAGGACAGTTCTGAAAAGACGTGCTCTTAAATGTGACTCATAACAAATACTTACTTGCGTTAAGGCAGCTTTAATCGCCATTGGTAACTTCATGACTTAATTGACGACACAACTATGGCACGCTCGTAGTTTCATTCGTGTTTTATGATATAGCGCTTTAATATAATTCAGCGTGCACCGCCGTATTAGTGCGTGCATTTGAAGAGCACGTGCTACGACAGTATAATGGCTGACAGTACAGGAAAAATCGTTATTACTGACATGGCCTGACAACATCTCATCTGACTGCAGTTCATTGTTGTTCTGCGGAAGCTTCCTCGTCACCTGTAGCTTCTCAGCGCTCGTTAATAGCGGCTGGCGCTGAGGAGAAGTTAGAGTGCACGTCTGAAAAGTTTACAGTTTGATGTGGTTGTAAAGACATTCTGCATCTAAATAAACACAATTCTTGTCAAGATAAAGAAACAGAAGCAGCAGTTGTGAGTGGGATGGACAACCCTAGTGTCACCTCTGCGTTAATAGTGCTAAATATTTTTAATGCAGTTAAACTGACAAAATAAATAAATAAATAAAAATAAATTAATTGCATGCGTTAAAACTAATTTTGATAGCACTAATATGCCTACACACACACACACACACACACACACACACACACACACACACACACACACACACACACACACACACACACACACACACACACACACACATATTAGTGTAAGACATGATACACTTTCTATGCTTTTAAATTGAATACCACATATAAATATATTGTAAAAATACATTTGTGTGTGTGTGTGTGTGTGTGTGTGTGTGTGTGTGTGTGTGTGTGTGTGTGTGTGTGTGTGTGTGTGTTGCTTTTTTCCCCCAAGCCTCATTGGGAAAAGTTGCATGAAAAAAACTGAAGAGTCTGTCACAAGGTATTTATAATTTCTATGTTTGCAGTTGTTTTGCATTAAATGTATAGTTCATCCAAAACTGAAAACTCTGTCATTCACTTCATTTTCTTCATGTTGTTTTAGACTGGTATGATTTGCACCAAGATCTTTTAAAGAATGTTGGTAATCACTGACTGTATGGACAGAAAAAAAACAAACACGTAAGACATTTCTCAAAATATCTTTTTATAGAAGAAAGTCATACTGGTTTGGAACGACATGAGGGTTAGTAAATGATGACAGAATTTTCATTTTTATGGTGAATGATACCTTTATGTATCTATTCATGCCTCTGTTTTAGCATATAAAATAGATAGTACAATTACAACTTTTGTAAATAGAAGGTAAAGGTGCATAAAATAAATAATAAAAAAACATAATTTGAATAAAACCAAAGAGTATGACTCAATACCAATGCTGAACAAAATGATGATTCATCTCTCAACATTTTTACAATATTAATGGACCAATGTATACTGCACCTTCATCCAAAACACACTAACACAAGCCAGAATTAACAACAAAAAAAATAAGCTACTTACCACTTCAAAATGTTTTTTCTTTTTTTTCCCCCTTCCTTAACCATGTGTCAGATTTCCAAACAGAAAAGGTTGTTTTGTTTATCCCAATGTCGAGTGGCGCACTGGACACTTGCTCGCACTGGGACCTGTTTAGCTCTCTGCAAAGAGAGGCCTTTAACTGTCACCCCACACCCGACTCTGGGTACACGTGATATGCAGTATGCCAAGATCTTAGCTATTGCTGTTCTTGAGGGGTTGCAGACCTGGTGTAGCTTACGAAAAACAATCTTTGAACTCTAGTGCAGTGAACTGTGCTTCCTGAAATATTTTAGCTGAAAATACCCAATACAGAAGATTTTTTGATTGAAGTGGATTTAGAAAGATTATTTAAGAAAAAATATAAGAAAAAATTATTTAACAGTGTAATATGTGACTGTAAATAATGGTTGGACTTCCCTTCATACTTTGCCTTTGTTCAGTGAAGCCGTTAGTGTGTAACAGGGTTAAATTTTTATCCTGTTTTTGTTGTGTCAGGTTACAGGTGCGTCAAGGCTACGAGACAAACAGGACATAGAATAGCACTGTGTGAATACCTTATTCCTTATTTATAGGTAAAGCTATTAAGTAAAGGTCAAGTGGAGATATCAAGGTTATAAACTCATTTTATACTCTTTGTTTGGGCCAATGTGTATAATGGCTGAATAATTTGACAAACATAATCAAATAAACAAAAGGGATGTGTAACACACTAGGTTAGTCTGCAGGTTTGGACTTTTGCATTTATAAGGTATTCCAGGGTTCAGAAAGAAGGCACCTCTGCGTTTGTACAGACACCAGTGGAATTTTTAATGTTCTGAAAAAAATTCTTGTTTCTGCTTGACATTTTTAAACAATTTTGGTTAAATATATAGTTTTAAAATTAATTTATGAACAATATATGGTTAATTTATTTTTTTATTTAATTTGATTTATCTCTTTCTCTCTTTCTTTTTTACAGGATTAAAAGTTCTGAGCAAGTATGGTGGCTGAAGTTATATTTACATGTGTCTGGCTCATTGTCTAATTATAGTGTTTATCTAAACTGCAGTTAGCTTGATTCAGAATGATATTAGAGGTGTTCTGAGGGATGTAAATTTGCACTGATCATAAGACTTATGGTGGTTGCCAATGAAGTTTTACCTTTTACCTCTAAAGGCCAGTTCACACTGCACCCACAGATGCCGACAAACGTCAACAGACATGTTTGTCAGATTTTGTCTGATTAGTGTGTTACCCCCTGTCGGCATCTGCTGGCATTGGTCTGCACTTGTTTTCAACAACTGAACATGTTGAATCTGTGTTTGTTGGGTCTTGAATGTCTGAGAAGTGACATATTGTACTTTCTCAGCAATGGTATGTGTCTGTTGGCACAGTGTGTGAATTGGCCTTTTGTTTTACTGCAGCTGTTTCACTTTACTCTGTTGCTTATTTGAGGTTTATAAAAGCTGTGATTCTGAGGACCAGCTCAAACTTCTGTCATACAGCAAGACCAGTAGACTTTCAACAGACTTGAATAAAACTGTGGAGATTCAAGACTTTTATTTTACTCCAAGATCACAGAGACTGCCTCAAGCAAACAGAAAACACCACACATTTAATACTACAGGAGTTACACAAAACATTAAACTCAAATTCTGCTTAGAATCTGACAAGTTGCATCACTGTTAACTAATTTACAAGTACAATACAGTTTGTCTTCATGATATTATAGCAGAATTACATAACATTACACTAAACATATTTAGTCGTTTAATGCACAGTTTAAAGACTAGAAAGATAGACTTATAGTCACATTATAAAAAGCTTTAGTGTGCAAGTACATCTAGTTATGCACCTATATAAATAAAAATACATATTGCAAAACTGAAAACCAGCTCCCATTTCTTGTCTTCTAGTTCTGATATTTTATACTCTATGTATACTATGTACATTTGAATATTATTTTATTTACATGAATTGAGAATAATTACCCATACAAACAGAAATTAATTCTGCTAAATTATTTTCAGATCTCAAGCTTTTTAATCTACAATTCATTAAATTAGGTTTGTAACAAAAGAATTCAAAGCAGCATGTTCTGTAAACATTTAAGAATGGCACGCCATTCATCACATAATCTCTTCAAATGGTTCTCGTTCATAACTCAAAAACATGATTAGTCTTCCTGGTAGAGGAAGAGCACTGATTTGACATAGTCTGCGGATGCCCAGTTGTTGACGAATCTTGAGTCTGCACAGATGCATCAGTGTGCAAGGAAGACCTGAAATAGAGAGTGTTTGGGTTTCAGTTTTTCATTTTTAGTTCAATTAACTTGTAAAAATGAATTCACTTGTCAGATGTCAATAATCAGCCAAATTCGGCAAATTAAGGGTTTATAAAGAATATTCTTACCTGATCTTTCTTTAATATGGGCCCAATCTTTGTTGCTGTCTAGGTGTTCGTTTATTCTAAAGCAGAGTTTAACGTTACCCACATAGTCAAGTAATGTGTCTATGATGGGTCCCACCCAGCTGCTGACTGAGGGAGTAGAGATGATCTCACAAAACTGTAAAAAAAAAGAAAGATTTTTATTTGAAAGCAAATAGTTCATGTACAAATGAATAGTACAATAATGACTGCATAAATAATTATGCAAAGTATCTATCTATCTATCTATGTTATATATATATATATATATATATATATGAAATTTTCTATATTTTATTTTAATATAATATTATAAAACAATTATATAAAGCATACAGACATTTTATTGAAGTTATTTTGACTGGAAAACAAAATCTATACCTCTACACAGTATTCTGGTGGATTATCATTTAAATAATACATTGTTTCTCGCCCATTTCTCATCCATTGTTCTTGTTTAATGGGGGGATGAGGATCACTGCCATATTGACAGTTAAAACATGATTGTGCATCGCAGCCATTGTCCAGTAGGTACTTCATCATCACTATGTACCTCAAACAGAAAACAAAAACTGCTGGGAAGCTGGTAGGATGAGTTGGCAGCATGGCATTGACATTAGCACCGTGCTTCAACAGCAAGGCCACCATTTCCATACTTCCTTTCTTTACAGCCACCAACAGCGGGTTGAAAATATCCAGGTTTGGATCAGCACCTGCTTCTAACAGCATAGTAGCTGCCTCAATGTTTCTGTTTTCCACAGCTGAGTACAGAGCTGTGCTGCGATGATCTTCATACATTTTTGACCAATCATCTGACATCTTTGCGTTGACATCATATCCAGCCTCAATTAATATTTCTAGAACGCTATCTCTGTTATTTTCCGCAGCAAAATGAAGAGAACTGATGCCAGAGCATCTCACTTTGACCATGCTAGTTCTAGGGATTAGCATGGCAACAATGCTGAGGAGGATGAGAAAGAGAGATATTTATTTCTTATTGAATAAATCAATACTTGAATAAAAATGAAAGCATAAAACCATACATATGTACCTTACTAAAATACATATGTACTGTAAGGGATTAATTTAGTGGCAATGACTGGTTGACTGTATCTTCCTACTTATTACACGGCTACACACCAAATAAATAAATACTTGGACATGAGATACTAATTTGATATGAAATTATTTTAGAATTTTACCTATAGGTTGTATTATCGTAGAGCTTCTGCTAAGAAAATCTAGTCCATTGCAATGTACAAAACGTGATTTGTTTGTTGAAGCCATTAGTTCACGATATTTCAACTTATTTTTTTAAATAATCATGTTTAACAGTTGAATTCATAGTGAAAACCTACATTACCCATGCTACTGCAAAGAAAGCGCCACCAATCAGAGAATCACAACAAGCAAAGTGAGACAATTTAGCGCTAGACCACTCCCGTGAAGCACTGCAAATCTCCTTTTGTTCTCAAAATACTTGAATATCAATGCATATTTTGTAATAAAAAGGAAAATATATTGTTTCTGTATATAAAATCATCATCTTATATTTTATGTCATTTGCAATGCTTCATGGGATTGTAGTTCTTTCCCTCATTAAGTACACAGACTTGAGCCATTGTGTCTTAGTCCCTTTTTTAAATAGTTTTTTTGTTTCAAATAAAAGTTTGTAATGTTGTGCTTCACATTATAGCTGTTTGCTTTTTGTTCTTTTTGTTTTATGGTCTACTTGGACTTTAGGAAATTTAAGACCACTGAATTCTGTGATTAAGTATTTCAAAGAGCTGTGTAAAAAGGATAAATATGAAATTAACTGTTATATACTGTAGTAGGCCTACTAACCTGTCATAGCCATTCTTTGCTGCAACATGAATAGGAAGTAATCCAGTTTTGTTGGCTATGTTAACATCAGCTCTTTTTGACAAGAGGATCTCAACAGCTTCAGCATTACCATTCTTAGAGGCCTCAAACAATGCGGATGCTTTATCATTTGCCTGGGTATTTATATTACCCCCTAAAGAATAGGTCACTAGATTAATGCTACTAGAATAAAACTGAGTAATTAATAGATTTTCTTTCTTTTTTTCAACAAAAGGATTTTTATCCAAAAATTCTTACCTTTATATATGAGGTACTTAAGCACTTCAGCAGCATTACACTGAGCAGCCATAAACACAGAGTCAATGCCATAAATATTTCTGGCACACAGCTTTGCCCCTGCTTTTATCAACATCTTAGAGATCTTTAACTTTTTGTTCCTCACTGCTTCATGTAGTGGAGTCCCACCTTGAACACAGGCTTTGATTGGTGAAGCTCCAAATCTCAAAAGAAGCTCCACTATAGCTTCATTAGCTTTGTCGCATGCTGTAAAAATCAAGAGTGATTGTTCAGACCTCTTCCTGGTCATTAGTTATTGAGAGATATCATGCTAAAATGTTTACCTTTGTACAATGGCGTCTCCCACTGGCTATTTGCAAGGTTAGGATCAGCTCCATGCTCCAAGAGGTACTCGACACAAGAAACATGGTTGCGACATACAGCCAGCATGAGTGGTGTCTGACTTTTGTTTGTTCGTTTGTTTATTGTTTCTGGTTTGGCTGTGGGAGAGATGAGATACAGCTGTGATTTTTGAGAATGTGATTCTGGACTGGACATGATAAGAAATAAATTCATTAATTACCTTGCAGCAAAATCTTAAGGCACTTGACACTGCCATAGTATGCAGACTCGTGAAGTGGTAACCAGCCATCTTTATTAGGTTCATCGAGATTTTTAGATTTGGAATGAATGATGTCTCGTAGAGCTTTTGCATTCCCTTTCCAAATGGCCAAGAGAACAGGGTCTAAATCACTGGAAGAACAAATATGCAAACAAATCTTAAAGAACAAGAATCTTAAGAGCTGTTATCTCATTGTTTTTGCTTTCTGCTCAAAATGTACAGTAATTATTGACATACTTTCTTTCTCTGTAAGTTACATTCTTATGCCAGTAGGTGGCGATAAGTGATGAGTTATGAACGAGTCACTTTGACTCGTTTGTTCAAAAACATTAATTCCATTCAGGAAGGAAACAATATGTTGTGTCATTCAGAAACGCGGATGGAATATTGTGGCTATATTGTGTCTGAATTGTAAGTTAAGTTTCAAAAAGCATCATAAGCCTCAGTAAATCGTGGAACCACAGCCACCAGTGGTCTCTGCGTTCAACTTAGCTCACTATGCTTTTGAGAAATGCACCCTGTTCACTGAACTATTGTACAAAAGCAATAGGCCTGTCACGCTCGCAATCGTTCTGTTGGTCTGAATATCACAGCTATGACTAATCAGTCATTGATATTCAGAAAAACAGAACTTGCACACAAATTAAATAAAATTTATCTTGCCACTCACTTCATAGGCTCCACTGTGACCTGCAGGTTTCCATTGTGCCTTGTCCAGGCAATCACCCTGTCTTGGTCTTTACTGAAGATATGATTATGAACATTTCTGTCAATTTTTGCACTCTTATTCTCACTAAAAGGAAGGCAGCAACAAACTTTTTTATATATATATTTGCAAGAAGCTTAATAATAAAAGTAATTTACATACATAATTGACTGATTGACTGAAGCAAGTGCACTGTTAAAAATAAAGGTTCTTTGGCATCTATGGTTCCATGAAGAACCTTTAACATCCATGGGACCCTCCCTTCCCACAAAATGTTCTTCATAGTCATGCATGTTTTCATCATTTTTAACACAAAAAATGTTTCAAGTGCAACTTCTGATGTTCTTTAAAAAACATAAGGTATGTTATTTCCTTGATGTGCCTGTGAGGAGGGACGATACTGAGAAAGAGAGAGAGAGAGAGAGAGAGAGAGAGAGAGAGAGAGAGAGAGAGAGAGAGGAGAGAGAGAGAGAGAGAGAGAGAGAGAGAGAGAGAGAGAGAGAGAGAGAGAGAGAGACAGACAAGGGATGGGTTCATTCGGAAACAGTCAACTTGCTTCGAATCGAATCAGCCATTTTTGATGAATTGATTGCTTCGATCCTTCTTGAATCAGAGGTTTAGAAAGAATCGTTTGATTGAAGGATTCGGTGTTTTATTGTTTTATTTATTTATCCATGACAAGCCTAAACCAGCACAAAAATACACAGCAAAATATAAATTATTGTTACTGACAAAAATCCTCCCATAAATATAATATAATTTTTGTCAATAAAGCACACACCTAAATAAGGGGCATCATCTAGAATACAGACACAGATTGTGTGTGTGCATGCATGTGTGTGTGTGCATGTTTTGGTTTAACCTACAAAATAAAATAAAAAAATAAAAAAACGTAAAACTTTTGACATAGAAACAGCTCATAAACCATAGTTCGTTTAATAAAGCTTTTTTTGTTGTTAAATAAAAATGTGTTAAAAAATTTGACAAATTTTGTAATCATCTGTAATCACACGACCCCCATCCCACCATCCCCCTTGAATTTTGTTTTTACAATTTGACCACTGTTTATAGAGAAAAAAAGATTCTTTAGATTTTAAAAAGTTCTTCACACTGATAAATAATAAACAAAATACATTTAAGAGCTGTTTACTGAAAGTTTCTTTTGGTTCTTCTATGGCAGGGGTGTCCAAACCTGTTCCTGGAGGGCCACTGTCCTGCAGAGTTTAGCTCCAACCCTAACTGAACACAGCTGAACCAGCTAATCAAGGTCTTCAGATTCACTATAAACTTCTAGGCAAGGTTTGAGCTAAACTCTGCAGGATGTTGGCCCTCCAGGAGCAGGACTGGACACCTATATTCTATGGCATTGCTACAAAAACCCCTTGTTAGAACCTTTATTTTTAAGAGTGTAGTTGAAACATGGAAAAAAAAAAATCACCTGGGAGGGTTTGCCGGGTTAGGGTTGCATCGTGGTCGTTGTGTAGCTATGGGGTCAGCTGGCTGCATGTGGGCATGCACTTGTTGATTCTGCCATGGAGTTAAATTTGTATCAGCTAGACTTCGTTCAATAGCTATCTGCAACAGCTGTTCTTGAGACAAGTGTGCATAAGCACTGAAGTCCTCAAAGTCTTCTCCTGCTGTCCTTGAAGCAGCCATGGTCATACTGGCTGCTGCCATTTTTCACCAGTGATAGTAAAATGCTCAGAAATTAGAAAACTGATGAACATTCAAATAGCATAGTTCTAATAAATCACACAAACTGCCAAGACAATAATAATAATAAAAAAAATTCCAATAATTAAAGCACAGTTAATTAAAATATCAGGTTATTTTCCTGTTTCTGTCATTGATCAGTAAATATTAAAAATTTGGTTTTCAACTGTACACAAGTTCCCTTACAAGTCCTAATATCATCACTATAATTCATAACTGCTATCATTGAGAAGTCCACACCTACCTTTCTACAGTATATCAATAATTGTAAGTTGAATGTGGTTCATTTGGATCTTCTCCTTTCTCTGTACAGCAGTTGATGCTGTGTGCTTTATGAAGAGTCTCTGAGAGGTCTTGATTATATATCACGGTGTAAACAAACTGACTGCCTTATAAATATATTTGCTTAGCTTGCATATTATTCATTAGATCATGTCTGGCTTAGATGTGACATGACCTTCCTTGCATATGGGTTGAGAAACGGGAAGAGCAGGAGATCTGCTGTAAAACATGGAAAAGGACTTGTAACTAGAAAACAACATTTAACCCTGAGTTTCTATAAATAAATGATGTGTAAATGATAATGAAGGTACAAATCTTGCTTCACTGGACTATATTCTGTATTTTTTCTTGTATGGAACATTAAACTTGCTAAAATACACTATGCTGTAAAGATTTACATTGTGTCCTATAATGATCAATAGAGCATCCTACACACTTTTCTACACTATACCATTCATTATTTACATAAGAACTTATCATTACGTGGTCTAATGCTTGTGACCTGATTTTAAGAGACAGCTGTCTCTGAATGCTGGCGTGTGCTAGATACATCTCTGTAACACAGTAAACATCTCAGGTGTTTACATTTCATACATCTTGTTCTATTAAATGACTAATGTGTTTTCATCTGTAGCAGTGTGGCAATGAAGGTCTGGAGCTTCAAAATAATGCAAGTAATAATGAAATCTGAAGTTAGATAATCTAGATATGTTAATAATGCATATTTGATCCAAACATGCAGTTCTGTCTGTATATTGGTGGCATTCTGTGTACTCAAGTGCTTTTGGTTTTGTCTATGCTTAGGAGCTGTAAGTCTTATCCTTTAACACACCTTAAGGTTAACACATTCAGAACATCACAGCTTTCATTCCTTTCATTGACCAAATTATCACATTGTTTACTGCATTATGGGCAGAATGATGTATTATTTATTGATTCATTTATTTCAGTAATTAATTAATTAATTCAAAATAGTTTTTCACTTATACCATCAGTTTTTTTTTTTTTTTTTACTCAGGCTGAAAGAAATGTTACATTTTAAGCTTCAATACATGAAATGAATTGCACAGACTCCCACTTGTCCCTAATGCATACAGTCAGTACATTGGCACCACCATCTAGTTAAAATATGTCAGACACAAATCTTTCCCTGTAAAATATTTTGATTCACATCATCACTATTGTAATTGTTTCGATTGTCACCTTTGCGAAATTGTCGCGTATTTGTGATTTTTTGAAAAACCTACTTTTGCGAACTAGTCCTAGGTGTTTTGCCTGATCAGAACCAAACCAGTGCAAGAAGATTCTGTGAAAAGTGATTATCAATATTTATCAAAAAAGTTTAACTTTTGTCTCCCCTTCGCAAAGGGATGCCAAAACATTTGAAAGGGGCAAGGCCACTTTTACTAAAATATCTATAACTTTTGAACAGAATCAGATATCATCGCCAAACTCAGAACACTCATATAAGAGCTCAATCTGAGATCACATGAAAAAAAAATCATGTAGCTTGGCCACTTGGTAGCGCTATAAGAAGGAAAAACCATAAAAATGTCTATAACTGTGCAACCATTAGTTCAATCAACATAAAAATTGGTATGCAGTGTCTATGTTTGAATGCCACAAGTGTTTATAAGGACATTTGCGTATCTAAAAAACATGGTCGTTATGTGCCAATGAATTTTTAGCACCTGTTGAGTCCTCTACACATGCATGATTTTAGCAATCCTATAAGATCATTTCAAAACACTCTATGCGACATGGATCTAATAACCTTGGGTACGACATGTATGCAGACTGTACGATGATGACACATAATGACTCATAGGCTACAACGCACGTTACTATAGAAGAACAAAAACGTCATCAGCATGCGCTAGTGGTAAACAAAAAAAGCATTATAAATCACACTTTGGCAGTTGTAGTTTTTATGTGTGCTGAAAAAAGTGGAAGCGGCGAAAGATGAAGGGATAAGAGCTTGGGGTATGCTTTTTTATGTTTAAGCTTATAACGGGCCAAGCACCGAAGGTGCTTAAGCACCTATTGTATCCGTTAGCATTATTTTTTTCTTCCGCCGCAAGTCTATGGCAGCCCATAGAACCGCTTGCAGGAAAGTTGTGAAATTTGGCACACTGATAGAGGACAGTGTCAACATTAACCATAGCAAATTTGGAGTCTCTAACTCCAACTCTTTAGCGCCACCACTTGTCCAAAGTTTCAATATCTTTATGCTAATAACTTTTGAACCATAAGGCACAGAAGGAAAATTCTTTTTCCCTCTGAATCCTTGGCTCATGCCGAGTCGAATGGATCCCAAAATTAAAAAAATCGCAAGGTTTAGTTTTTCCGCTATTTTCAATTGTTCGAAAAACCTACTTGTTCGAAATTGTCCTAGACAGTTAGTCCGATTTTCACGAAAATTGGATCAGATCATCTTCAGACAATTCCGGCCAAAAGTTATGGAATTCAAGTTGATTCGTCCAACCTTTCTCGAATACCACGAGAACAAATTCTATGAAAAGCACGCAAAAATGCTTGTGAGACTATTTCTCCACAACGGTTTGGCCTATTGAGACCAAACTTGGTGTGTGTTATAACAAGCATGACCTGAGACTACCTGCAGTGTTTCAGCACAGTGCCACCTAGTGGTCAGGAGATATGAAAAATGCATATTTTTGCTTATAACTTCTGAATGCTTTGGCCAAAAATCACAAAACTGGTCTCGTTAGATTTGGTGCATCATGCCGAACTGAATGATACCCAATTTTCCAATGTCAGCCATTTTAGTTGTCGGCCATTTTGAATTATGTTCTAAAATGCTGTATTTTATGAACGCATTAGCGTATCGTTACGAAACTAATTAAAAAAATCTTAAGCTCCATACCCTCATGGTAGTCAAAAAGTTTGGGGGCAGCGCCACCGTGTGGTCAAAAGTTATGATTAAATTTAGAAAAATGCTAATAACTTTTGCTTACTTTAGCCTATTGTAATTGGACTGATGTTGATAGATTCCTTGGATCATGACGAGAACACCGATACCAATTTTATCAATAATGGCTAAACTTTGTGTCCACCATTTTGATTCATGTTGACAACCTACTTTTTCTGTCTACTATTTTGATTTTTGTTGGATTTTTACTTTTTTTGGGTGGGATCATCTTCAGACAAAGCTGGCGAAAAGTTTTGGATTTTGTGTTGCTACGGGTAGGGTTTTTTTCTGACAAAGTTGGCGAGTTTGCTGGAAAGATGCCAAACTGCATCTGAGAGCTGTATCTCTGTAAAGGTTTGACATATTTACACCAAACTTTGTATGTGCCATTGTCACCTCACACTGACCACGGCACATAAATTTGGTAACAGCGCCACCTATTGGCAAAGAGTAATAAACCATTCATTAAACTTTAATTATAAAATTTCCAAAACTGCTAATAACTTTTGATTGCTTTAGGCTATTGTAATGAAACTGGTCTCAAAATATTCCTTGGGTCATGCCGACAACAGACATATCACTTTTTTAGTAGGAAATCTGAACTCCCTGTTCGCCATTTTGATTTATGTTAAAATCCTACTTTTTCTAACTCCTCCTCAACTGTTGGTCCGATTTTCACCAAAATTGAGTCAGATCATCTTCAGACTGTGCTGATAAAAAGTTATGCATTTCATGTCGATTGACAAAACCAATTTCGTACAGCATCATTACAAATTTTAGGCATGGTGCCAAAATAGTTCTGAGGCTATATCTCTGCAAAGCTTTGACATATTTGCACCAAACTTTGTATGTGTCATTGTCACCTTACACAGACCATGCCACATCAATTTGTTAACAGCGCCACCTATTGGTCAAGAGTAATAATTACATTTATAAAAATGCTAATAACTTTTTATTGCATTAGCCTATTGCAATGAAACTGGTGTCAAAATATTCCGTGGCTTATGCCAACAACACAGATATCAAATATGCCAGAGTAAGCTGAACTTCCTTTCCGCCATTTTGATTTATGTTGAAAACATACTTTTTCTAACTCCTCATCAATGTTTGGTTCGATTTTCACCAAAATTGAGTCAGATGATCTTCAGACTGTGCTGACAAAAAGTTATGGATTTTGTGTCGATAGACAAAAACGTTTTCGCATACCACAGCAACGAATTTGAGGCATGATGCCAAAATGGCACTTGTAGCTGTATCTCTGCAGTGCTTTGGCATATTGACACTAAACTTTGTGTGTGTCATTGTCAAGTCACACAGAAGACACCACATCGATTTGATAACAGCTCCACCTATTAGTCTAACATGAGAAGCCAATAAATCACGCTACTAGAAGTTGTATTTATGATTTTTCGGCCATTACAATTACAGTCATCCTAAAATTGCTTTTATTGCTCATTGTTGCATTTGGTCTGATGCTCCATGCCATGCTTAGCTCTTCAACTTGCCGCTGGAGTGCTTGGCCCCGTAATTGCTGCTTGCAGCTATATTTTCACATTGATTTCATGTCACATTTTTATTGGCTGGTCAGTAGATGTAGGTCATAGCAGCAAACACACTGTGCGATGAACATGCTGAATTTCTGACACGGTCAGAATTTGATCGTAGGCTATCTTTGGTCGCAAAACCGTGACAGTGTCCATATTTGAACTTCTCTTACTGAACGACAGGGCCACTGTTAAGGAGCCACGATCACAGAAATCACCACGACTGTTTCACAATGTCTCTGGCTTGAGACAAGGTTAACGGAGGTCGATCGGAATTAAACTCAGTGGGCCTGTTTGACTCATGGCCCTAAAGGTCTGTGAGAAATTTGAAAGAAATCAGGCACTGGGGGGAGGCAATAATGCATTTTTCAATGGTGTAAATGATTGTTTATTGCATGGTTTTTCACACATACACACAATGGGCCTCATTCATGAAACACAAGCAGAACGAATTTTTGCGTAAATTGTTCGTAAAGCCATTCTGACATAAACTTTCAAATTCATGAAAATGTTCGTATTTTCAAAATGTTCGTTGAAACAAAATAAATGTACACCTGCTCCGTACCACGTGTAAATGGTGCGTAAAACGTTCTGTGTTCTTTTTGGCAAACTGATGACACTGAATTTTGATGCACTGCCATAATAACTACAAGTTAATTAACCCTTGCCCTCTGTTTATTTTTTTATTTTAATTTTTTAAATTTTTAATTAATTAATAAAAAATGTAGCTGAGTTGATTATTGTAAAACACAGCGCTCGTCACTGTCACTATTTACCCAGCCGTAAATAGAGGAGGGGTGGGACAAATACCTAAACATCCTACTTGTACAACGACTGCCTACAACGATGGAGAAGTCAATATTACTGGTTACTGCTTTATTATATTTAGTAAAATTCTTAAAAAATAGATACTAGTAGGCTAATACGTTGCTGCCATTAATATTCCATACCATAGCAACTAAAGTGTCTTAGCTGGAAAAACGCTGTGCCACCAAAGCGTTCTCAAGCTCCCACCAGCCGGTCGTTTTAAGAAGAGCGCCTGACATTTTTTCAGCTGGCTAAAAACACTTTGGTGGTCACACATTATTGAATATTTATTGATAGGCATATTTTTTTGCATATGCAATATACTGGAGCCAAATCTGAGAAAGTAGATGTGGATATTCCTGTGAGTTGATTGACACTCAATTTGTGTAGCTGTAATTCATAGGTGGGGATTATGCTAATTGTGAATGAGCGTGCATTAGTGCCCTATTTACGAATGATTAGAACTCAGTAACATACATGTTTAACTATCAAATCCATTGTTCATGAAGAGTTTGTGAATCCGGATGAGAGTTTTCGGGAAGGTCTGTTTTACGCGCAAGTTACTCAGAATGTACTCATATATTTACGCAAGTTTCATGAATGAGGCCCAATGTTCATATAATCTGATAGACCTTCTCATTCCGAACAACTTTGCCCCTAGAACTACTGCTGTGAATCAAATCGTTTGTTAAATAATTGAAAATATTGTAAAAAAAAATAATAACTTTTGCCAACTAGTCCTAGGTTTTTTGCTCAATCTCGAAAAAAACCCCCAAAAAACACTGCAGTACAATTCTCTGGAGTCTCTATGTCAATAATTATAAATAAAAAAATGTTGAACTTTACCCTTTGGGTAGAAATAACGGGGTCATTTAGAACAGGGTCCTTGTGTCCAAATATACACAAAACCCTTTAAAGCCTAAACGAAAACTCAAAACCTCACAAAACTTGGTCAGCATAAGCAACAGATGATTCTAAACAAGCATACAAAGTTTTATGGAGATCGGACCAGGGGTGGAGCTACAACAGTTATAACCGTTAAAAATCATCGTATTTCTATGGCAAGTTACCTGAATTTTTCAAAAATGCTTCTTTAAATCGATGATTTAGGTGGTTACAGGCTTGCTAAATAATATGTAATGTCTTTTGTCATATGTGCATAAATGCCTTAAAGTGCTTGAACCCCCGATAATCGCAGCTTGCAGCTATATTTTTTATTTATTATTCGGATCATTAAAAAGAATGAACAAAAATAATTACAGTGCTTCTAATATAATCTAAGAATAAACAAGTTTTCTCATACTTGGCATCACATTAACTGAAAAAAGTAACCTAAATAAATTGGTTTTATTAAATATGTTTAATAAAATATGTTTTAAGAGACTAAATCAGCCTGATAGAATCAACCAACTAAAATAATTCAGGTAGAGATGGCTCCTTAAGGTAACAACACTTTACAGTATAGAATATACAGTAACATAATGTTAGAAATTTTTTTTTTTTCTGTTACAGTAACATTTTATCAATGTTAGATAACTTTGAGCCTGATTATTAGTGAGGACCTACTTAGTTAGATGGAAGAGTAGTTCACACATGTGTGAAGTCATGACCGGACATTAAGTTTGATATATTTAGAGTTGCGTACAGATATTTTCAGATATATGAGACTGCACATGTTGAGATTTGGATATGTACAGTTGACCGTTGTCAGTCTAGCAGTGATATGATGAACTTAGATCAGGAGGCTAAGCTTGGATTCTATGAGATCCCAGTGGTAAGGAGACTAAAGTGTTCCAGCTGGCCTGATATGACCTGTTATCCAAGAGGGTTATAGACAAGGATAGTGAAGGTCTCTGGAGGCCACACTAGCATTTAGTTCCTTCACACAGGCTTGTAGCCACGTGTGCTTATAAATAGGTCTGTTTTATGTAGAAATAATTTAATGATTCCTGCATGACTTCTACAAATCAGAGTTAATGATAATTCAGTAGACAATTTACTGACTCAGTTTTGGCTTCTGAAGACTGAAACTTTTTACCACTTGGCCCTTGTGTCAATTTTTTCGTTTCATAAATTGGAAGAGCCCAACTAGGGGCTGTTTTACAGCAATAAATAAATGATATTGAGTCTAATGAGCCTTGCAACAAACTGTCCATCCTTTACAAAAATGAACTGCAGTATAATTGCAGTATTATTTTAATCTAAACAGGAAAACATGCAGTTTTGTGTAGTAATATGATGTTGTGCTGCACAAATTGTCAATACTTGAAGTTCACTGTAGTGTAACTGCAGTACACCTTTGACTTGCCTATAATTTAACTACATGCATTGCACATATAGTTTATTGTAGTGCAACTGCAGGTAAGGCACTACATTTTATAGTTCAGTGCAAAACAGGTTTAGATAAATATATTAAAACTATAGTACTGGTATAGTTTAGGTATAGTCATGGCTCAAATTGAGGGGGGATACGGGGGGATGGTATCCCCTTCGTTGAAAAAAATGACAAAAAGCATCCTCTTGGTAACACCACCATCCCCCCTTACCACCCCCTTTAGATTAATAATGTGTATTATGTAAAACTTATCATGCAAATGAAATGTTAAAATTCTCTACTTATGATAATTCACAAACTAAATAGCGGCAACTGGCCAATAAGAACTCGGTACGGTAACAAGCTGCTCACAAGCGGAAGCAAGTTTTCATAATTTTTTTGTGCAAAATGGTTCAAGCGCAACTTTTGAAGTTCTTTAAAATAGAAGACAACAGAAAGGTTTAGGTTTTAGGTTGACCTAAATTCACAGCAGTGTCCATTCATGAAGGATGTAGGGTGTCAAACATATACAACTGTTAACAAGGCTGAATCCAGCTTCTTATTCGCAGCTTAAATTCGCATCTGTTCCACCTTAAAAAATGCGATGCTTAGGTGTTTGTAGCTTTTTATTCATGCTCAATTTAGGGGCTGTGTGGTTTTTCTGTTTTTTTTAGTTTTTTTATGGCCTGTGTTGCTTTTGTGGCTGTTTTCAGAATAAAAGAATAATACATTATTTTAAAATGCAAATAACACTGATTGTCACAGCCACACCATCTACACTCCCTGAATCGGACACTTACGCCACGCCCACTCGTTCCCAATCACCAGAATTCTGAACACCTGTGCATCATCACCAGTGCCACATATAAAGCCCTCCGTCACCATCACCCATTGTCTGGTCTTGCACCGATCTCCTCACTTACCTGAACGCCTTTCGTCTAACCTACCTGATCTGCTGAACCCTCTTCATCCTCATCGGTATTCCTGTTCCCATCGTCTTCGTCTGAGTCGCCATCTGTATCACCATCACCCAAAGGAAAGTTGTGTTTTCACTGTGTCATCTGCGTGTCAAGATTCACCTGTGTCTGAAACCTCTGATTCACAATAAACACTATTGCACTGAATCCTCTGTGTCCTCGTCTGTGTCTGACAGAAGACCAGACCTAATGCAGAGCTCTTCAGATACAGGCGAGGACCGCACCGCAGATCCCTTCACTGAACTGGTTCACGCTGTACGGTCCTCACTCATGCAACTTTCCTCACCTGCTGTCAACAGTTCACCGCCATCAAACACCGCTACAACTCCGGTCACTTCTTCAGTTGCCCCTGCGAGTCCCATGGCCACACCAGCGACATACAGCGGCACGGCGGAGGATTGCAGCGGGTTTCTGCTACAGTGTTCACTCTACCTGGAGTCCAACGCTCACTTATTCACCACCAAACGCAGCCGAGTAGCATTTATCATCAATCTGCTCACAGGTAAAGCTCTCCAATGGGCTCAATCTCTCTGGGAGTCGAATTCATCTGCTACTGGATCTGTTACTGATTTCTGTTCTCAGTTAAAATCTGTCTTTGGTCAACAAGCTTCTGAATTATCTGTCCATGATCAGCTGTTTACAATTCGCCAACAGAGAAATGAGTCCGTGAGTTATGAGAATTATGCTGTTCGCTTCCGTACACTCGCTTACATCAGCGGTTGGAATGAAACTGCCTTAATTACAGCATATCGCCACGGTTTATGTGAAAAGATACAAAGTTTGATTGTTGTATATGAAGATTCACTGGGACTTGAGTGTCTTATTCAGAAATCCATCAGAGTCGCCCAGAGACTCACTGCATGTCATCGACTCACTCCCGCTGTACTTCCTCTGCCCGCTCTACCATCTGTCGCTCCTCCAGCACCTGAACCCATGCAAGTAGATTCACACCACCTATCTACATCGGAACGTCAGCGGAAGATTAACACCGGGCTGTGTCTCTACTGTGGGGGAGATGGACACCTCTTACCATCATGTCCAGTACGACCTCCACGCCCAGCGGTGAGTACCATCCATATACCACCTCAAACTGCTCATTTGAGTCAAACCTGGGTTACTCTAAGACATCTCCACTCTTCTGTTTCAGTACAAGCCCTCATCGACTCCGGTTCGGCGGGGAACTTCATCAACCAGCAAACATTAACTCGTCTAAGTGTCAAGCGTCATCGAAGCCCCGTCGAACTCAAAATAACAACTATACAAGGAAAGCCGCTGGGCAGAGGTCATGTCCGCTATTTCTCCCCCACAGTCATCCTCCGCGTGGGTTTCCTGCATGAGGAAGACATCACGTTCATGGTGCTGGAGGAATCCACCGCAGACATCATCCTGGGATGCCCATGGCTTAACCAACATCAACCACACATCCATTGGCCCACAGGTGAGATCCTGAAATGGGGAAAATCCTGTCTTTCTACCTGCATCACTCCACCAGTTAAAGTTTCCAAGGTCATTCCTTCCATCAAGAAGTCATCCCTACCGGTCCAGTCCACATCAGTGGAAAGCCCCGAAACTAAGGTGGAACATACCATCCCTCCAGAATATCGGGCGTTCCAGGATGTGTTCAGCAAGCGTCAAATTCAGTTATCCTCTTCCCCTGGTCCCATCTGCCTTAGAACAACTATGCGGAGCCAAAATCTTCACAAAACTGGACTTGAGGAGCGCCTATAACTTAATCCGCATCCGGAAGGGGGACGAGTGGAAGACTGCTTTCATCACTCCTTCCGGGGCACTATGAATACAGGGTCATGCCGTATGGGTTATCCAACAGTCCTTCCGTCTTTCAAAACTACATAAACGAAGTCTTCAGAGAATACCTTAACCAGTTCGTAATTGTCTACATCTACGATATCCTCATTTACTCCACATCCAAGGAGGAACACATCCAACACGTCATACTCGTACTCCAAAAACTCCGGGAACACCATCTGTACCTCAAGTTGGAAAAATGTGAGTTCCACACGCCCTCAGTCCAGTTCCTGGGATACGTCATTGACCCACGTGGTGTGAAGATGGACCAGGGGAAGGTGGAAGCCATCACACACTGGCCCCAACCTGGTTCCATTAAAGAACTCCAACGCTTCCTGGGCTTTGCCAACTTTTATAGGAGATTCATCAAGAACTACAGTTTACTCAGCTCACCTCTAACCTCACTCCTCCGGAACTGGCCCAAGTCTCTGTCCTGGAACCCCATGGCCACTGAAGCTTTCCACCAGCTAAAACAAGCCTTCAAGACCGCTCCGATCCTAGCTCACCCTGATCCCAACCGACAGTTCATCGTGGAAGTGGACGCCTCATCAACCGGGGTCGGAGCTGTACTCTCCCAGCGGCAGGGGGATCCTCCACGACTCCATCCATGTGCCTTCTTCTCGAAGAAGCTATCCCCGGCGGAGCAGAATTACAACATTGGTAACCGTGAACTACTGGCTATCAAGCTGGCTCTGGAAGAGTGGCGTCATTGGCTGGAGGGAGCCAAGGTCCCTTTCGAGGTAATAACTGACCACCGGAACCTGGAATACCTCCGTGAAGCTAAGAGACTGAATCATCGCCAAGCTAGATGGGCCTTATTCTTCACGAGATTCGACTTTAAAGTCACGTATCGCCCTGGCTCCCAGAACAATAGAGCTGATGCTCTCTCCCGCCTTCATCAGGCAGACCCAGAACCAGAATCTCCTGAACCAATCCTCCCTCCAGCCATGATTGTAAGTCCCATTCAATGGGATATTAATCGTCTGATTGAACAAGAAAACCTTCAACACCCTTCTTCCGCCGGGAGGTCCAGAAGGGAAACTCACCTGTGTCTGAAACCTCTGATTCACAATAAACACTATTGCACTGAATCCTCTGTGTCCTCGTCTGTGTCTGACACTGATATAATTACAGTATTATTTAATTACAGAACGTGCCATCAGCTTAACTTAGTGACCATGCGTTTTTCTCTTATTCATGCTTTTTTAGGCACCCTGTTACTATTGTGTCTGTTTTTAGAATGTTTTTATATGTACTTACATTTACATTTAGACATTTATTAGACACTTTTATCCAAAGCGAATTACAAATGAGGACAATGGAAGCAATCAAAATCAACAAAAGAGCAATGATATGCAAGTGCTACAACAAGTCTCAGTTATCTTAATGCAATACTCATAGCAAGGTATTTTTTAAATCATATACTAAAAAAAACAAAAAAAAAACTGATAGAATAGAAAGTTTAACTGGGCAAATTGCATTATTGGCCAAATTGGAGGTGCTATATCTCAGCTGCCTTTGAGGGTGCATTCAGAGTTCCACTGGGGTCTTATTCCCAAGGCATTTGACTGTCACCGTGAAAATTTTAAGACATTTTTACTCTAGCATTTTGAAGTTATGGACCCATATGTTTTTGCAGATATGAAAATACAATAACAGGAGAACACTGCATTATTAGCCCAATTTGAGGTGCTATAACTCAGTTTTCTTTGAGGGTGTGTCAACAGTTATAGTAGGACCTTATTTCAAAGGCACTTGACTGTCACCTTGCGAAATTTCAGCCATTTTTACTGGAGCATTTTGAAGTAATGGACACATTAATTTGACAGATATGACAATACAGTTACAGGAGAAATTGCGTTATTGGCCGATTGGAGGCGCTATATCTCAGCTGCCTTTGAGGGTGCGTTAAAAGTTATAGAAGGCCTTATTCCCAAGGTACTTATCTGTGAACTTGCAAAATTTCAGACATTTTTACTGTAGCATTTTGAAGTTATGGACGCATGAATTTGACATATGACAATAGTAATAGGAGTTACTGCGTTATTTGCATTATTGGCCCTATTGGAGGCACTATATCTCAGCTGCCTTCAAGGGTGCGTTACAAGTTAGAGTAGAGGCTTGTTCCCAAGGCATTTCACTGTCCCCATGCAAAATTTCAGATATTTTTACTGTAGCATTTTGAAGTTATGGACACATAAATTTTGGAGATATGACAATACCGTAACAGGAGAAATTGCATTATTGGCCCAATTGGAGGCGCTATATCTCAACTGCCTTTGAGGGAGTGTTAAATCTTTTAATGCGTCCTCAAAGTCAGCCAATTGGGCCAAAAATGGAATGTTCTTCTGTTGCTTTATTCGCATCTCTCAAATTTATGGGTCCATATATTAAAAATGCTACAGTAAAAATGTCTGAAAATGTGCATGGTAAGAGTCAAGTGCCCTGGAAATAAGGCTCCAGTGGGACTTTTAATGCACCTTCTAAGGCAACTGAGATATAGCGCCTCCTTGTGGACCAATAATGAAATTTCTCAGTACTGTATTGTCATATCTGTCAAATTTATGAGTCCATAACTTCAAAATGCTACAGTAAAAATGTTTGAAATTTTGCATTGTGACAGTCAAACGACTTGGCAACAAGGCTCTAGTATGATTTTTAATGCAACCTCAAAGGCAGCTGAGATATAGCGCCTCTAATAGGGCCAATAATGCAATTTCTCCTATTACTGTTGTAATATTTATCAAATTCATGGGTCCATAACTTCAAAATGCTACAGTAAAAATATCTGAAAATGTCCATGGTAACAGTGACGTGCCCTAGGGATAAGGCCCCAGAAGAACTTTTAACGCACCCTCAAAGTCAGCTGACATATAGTGCATCCAGTTGGGCAAATAATGCAATTTCTCATTACTGTTATCACATTTGTCAAATTCATGGGTCCATAACTTAATAATGCTTATGTAAAAATGTCTGAAATTTTGCATGGTGACAGCTACATGCCTCGGGAATAAGGTTCCAGTGGAACTTTTAATAATCCCTCAAAGACAGCTGAGATATAGTGCCTCCAATTGGGCCAGTAACGCAATTGTTCCTGTTACTGTATTGTCATATCTGTCAAATTCATGGGTCTATAACTTTAAAATGCTTCAGTAAAAATGTCTGACAGTTTGCACGGTGACAGCCAAATTTCTTGGGAATAAGAACCCAGTGGAACTTTTAATAATCCCTTGTAGATATCTTAGATATTGTGCATTAAATTGGTCTGATTGTTCAATTGTTCCTGTTACTGTATTGTCATATCTGGCAAATTCATGGGTCCATAACTTAAAAATGCTACAGTAAAAATGTCTGAAAATGTTCATGGTAACAATCAAGTGCCCTGGGAATAAGGTGTCAGTGGAACTTTTAACACACCCTTAAAGTTAGCTGAGAGATAGCACCTCCAATTGGGCCATTAGTGTGATTTCACCTGTTATTGTATTGCCATATAAGCCAAATTTATGGGTCCATAACATAAAAATGCTACAGTGAAAATGTCTATAATTTTACATGGTGACAGTCGAGTGCCTTGGGAATAAGGCCCCAGTATGATCTTGAACGCACCCTGAAAGTAGTGCCTCCAGCTGGGCCAATACTGCAATGGCTCTTGACAATGTCAGTTACACACTGACAAAACGGTACAGTAACCAACAATGCAATGGCTCTTTCAGTTCAGTTTAGTTCACATTTATTTATATATTTTTCACAGTACCTTGGTATTTCAAAGCACCTTTACAGAAAATTTATGTTTCTCTGTTACAAAACCACAATAGTCTTTTATGAGATGATATCAGAAAGTATAGCTGAAAGCAGAGATGGGCACTCAAGTTAGTGACTTGGACTCAAGTCGCATTTTTATAGACTTCAGACTTGACTTCAGACTCGACCTGAAATGACTCCAGACTTGACTCAACTCGAGGAAAAGGACTCGTGAATATTTTAAAAGCAACTCGAGTTTTAAAGGGGTCATATGATGCGATTTCAAATTTTCCTTTCTCTTTGGAGTGTTACAAGCTCTTAGTGAATAAATAAGTTCTGTAAAGTTGCAAAGACTAAAGTCTCAAATCCAAAGAGATATTCTTTATAAAAGTTGAGACTCGTCCACACCCCCCTGAAACGGCTCGTTGTAACACGCCCCCACATATCTTTGTCAGTATGTGGGAAGATTTGCATAACGCTGCCCAGGTGTTCCTCGCAAAGAAAGAAGGCGTACCTTTTATTCTTGTTGTAGTATTGTTGTTGCCGCCGCCATGTCGTATAGATGCTAAGTGTTTCACTGTGAAAGCAAAACTACTTTGTTTGGCCTTCCAAAAGAGGATGATATCTGAGGAAATACATCAACTTTGCACTGTGGATCGCAGAATGGGCTTTCACCGTGAATGAAGTGGAGTCCAGCCCGGGGACATCACATGTGGTTGCTGCAAGCACAAGTTACGCTGCTTCGTATAATCCGCCTCAAGCCGCCTGCGGCTCACTCTAGACCGTGGCTCACTCTAGACCTCGGCTCACTCTAGGCCTCCGGCCTCTGCTCACTCAAGGCTGCATTGTGTAACGCTGTTACGTTGAGAAAGTGAAACTACTTTGTTTTTGCCTTCCAAAAGAAGACACGACTAGAAATCATGTTTATATCATGTTTATAATGGGTTTTATGTTTATGTCTCGTCGCTCTTGCTGGACAAGGCATCACAATATGTTAAGAAGTGTAACATTTCCATCACACTTCAATCAGGACCACTTCCGTCAAGTATATTTATGACAATTATATTGCATACAGTTAGTGTTGGCTGTATGGTTATGTTCTGGGCAACACTCCACATGCCTGTCCATGCAGCCATGCTTGGACAGAGCAGGGAGAGCAGCAAGACAAACCCCCCTGGGGTACAGAACAGAACCATTATATGCATACATAATTACAATTCACAATTACATGAGTTGTAAACGAAATGTGATAGAGAATGCTTCTATGAAGTGACTGTAAAGAAAGAAACAAAAGTTAGATCGGATTACAGGTTCAGTTGGTGGAGTTGGGGTTGGAGGAGGGAGTTATTTGCAAGCAGCGATGCGATGGAAGAGACGCTGAAGAATGGGAATTTAAATAGACCGCATGTGATAGGTGTCAACACTGGATTGGTACACGTCAGGAACAGCTGACTGTCGGCTGATGCAAGCTTGACTAACGTGGCCTGACTGAACTAACGCGATGCTGATTGCTTGAGGCATTCGGCCAATCACAACACGCTGGATAGCTGGCCAATCACAGCACACCTCGCTTTTAAGAGCGATGAGCCTTGTAATTGTAATTCTCAAATAACTGCTATGATGGCTTTTGTTCTACCCGCTTAAATGTTAGAAGTACTTGTGCTGTCCAATCTATTAAGACTATTCTGTTCCCCGAATAGTGAGGTCAAAATACAGTATAAATTTAATGTAGGATCAAGAAAAAACTTATCATGATTAAACCAGAAAAACATAAAATAAATGAACAAAAACAATTTCTAAAGTTTGGGCTCATAAACATTAGATCACTCACACCCAAAGCAGTTATTGTAAATGAAATGATCACAGATAATAGTTTTGATGTACTCTGCTTGACTGAAACCTGGCTAAAACCAAATGATTATATTGGTCTAAATGAGTCTACTCCACCAAACTACTGCTATAAACATGAGCCCCGTCAGACTGGTCGTGGGGGAGGTGTTGCAACAATATATAGTGATATTCTCAATGTTACCCAGAAAACAGGATACAGGTTTAAATCATTCAAAATACTTCTGCTTAATTCTACACTGTCAGATATGCAAAAGAAATCTATGATATCTCTTGCTCTGGCTACTGTGTATAGACCACCAGGGCCGTATACAGAATTCCTAAAAGAATTTGGAGATTTCCTCAGACCTGTTGGTTACTGCTGATAAAGCGCTAATTTTTGAAGATTTTAACATTCACGTTGATAATACAAATGATGCATTAGGACTTGCGTTTACTGACTTATTAAACTGTTTCGGAGTAAAGCAAAATGTCACCGGTCTCACTCATTGTTTTAATCATACGCTAGATTTAATTATATTGCATGGAATCGGTCTTACTGATATAGATATCATACCTCAAAGTGATGATGTTACTGACCATTTCCTTGTGTCGTGCATTCTGCGTATTGATGATAATAACTATATGGCTTCGCGTTATCGTCCGGGCAGAACTATTGTTCCAGCCACCAAAGACAGATTTGCAAATAACCTGCCTGATTTATCTCAACTGCTCTGTGTACCCATAAATACACATGAACTAGACAAAATGACTGGCAACATGGGCACTAGATTCTCTAATACATTAGAAGCTGTTGCCCCCATCAAACTGAAAAAGGTTAGAGAAAACATACTGTGCCATGGTACAACAGTAGTACCCACTCTCTCAAGAAAGAAACTCATAGTCTTGACCGCAAATGGAGAAAAACTAACTTGGAAGTTTTTAGAATTGCGTGGAAAAACAGTATGTCCAGCTATTGACAGGCTCTAACTGCCAGGGCCGAGCATATCCACAAACTCATAGAAAACAACCAAAACAATCCAAGGTTTTTATTTAGCACAGTGGCTAGATTAACAAATAACCAGACGCCACCTGATCTAAATATTCCCTCACAGTTAAATAGTAATGACTTATGAATTTCTTCACTGATTAAATGGATAACGTCAGAAATGTTACCTGTTTCTGATGCAGAAAAGCTAGTTCATGCATTCATGACCTCTAGACTGGACTATTGTAATGCACTGCTAGGTGGTTGTCTTGCATCCTCAATTAACAAGCTACAGGTAGTCCAAAATGCAGCGGCTAGAGTCCTTACCAGGTCAAGAAAATATGATCATATTACCCCAATTTTACAGTCTCTGCACTGGCTACCTATTAAGTTCTGTATCAGTTACAAAATATTATTACTTACTTATAAGGCCCTTAATGGTTTAGCTCCTGCGTACCTTACTAGTCTTCTACCACGCTACAATCCATCATGCTCCCTAAGGTCACAAAACGCTGGACTTTTGATAGTACCTAGGATAGCAAAGTCCACTAAAGGAGGTAGAGCTTTTTCGCATTTGGCTCCCAAACTGTGGAATAGCCTTCCTGATAATGTTCAGTGTTCAGACACACTTTCTCTGTTTAAATCTAGATTAAAAACACACCTGTTTGGCCAAGCATTCAAATAATGCATCTCATAATTTTGGACTGCAGTTATATCTGATCAAATGCGCATCATTATTCTTTAGCTTGGGTTAAACTAATTAATTTTACTTGGCTGGAACAGCAGCTACGCCAATCATGTCTCTATTTGTTTCTCTGTTTTGCCACAAGCTCCAGTCTGGATCCAGAACACCTGAGAAGAGATGATGCAAGCCCCTCAGAGGACCTCAGATGATGCTAACCCAGAGACAAAATACAGAACTACCACATTTTGCTATAAGTTTGATTGTATAATTGCTTTTAATAGTGTTAATCGTCTGTTTGTTTACGTCTTTTATTGATTTTTCTGAACATTTCTGCCATATGCACATAAACTGACAGTCACCACTGATGAGCTATTCCTAAATATTGTAGAAACTTAATTTTCTGTTAAGTTGCTTTGCAATGATTTGTATTTATAAAAAGCGCTATACAAATAAACTTGAATTGAAATTAAATTGAATTGAATAGATTTCAGGAGGAAAAGCCTGAACATATTTTTTTTTATCACATGGCCTCGCATGTATCTAAATGTAAAAATACAATTCAGGTAAAAAAAATGTGTATTATTATTATTATTATTATTTTTTTTTTTTTTTGTCCGGTTGTATGATTGGATGGAGGCAGAGGCTTTTGGAGCTTTTTTTGAATTTTTTTGACTTGTATCAAAAATAAATATTTTTTTTGTATGGTTCTGTAATATCTATGTCTCATATTATCTTACGTGTCATGGTCGATAGGACTCTTATTATAGAATTTGATTACAGGTAAACTGTTTTGAACATGGTAATGTATTAAAACATATAATTAACAGAATGAATGTATATTAACCTTACATCTTAACACCTCTTAAAAAAAAAAAATCTATAGCCTATCAAACCGCTTTGTAGGAAGTTCCTCTTCAGGAACTCGAGCTGCGTTGGAGAATGCTTTGGGGAACGCCTTCAGCGAGACTGGCTCTGAATCATGTGTGTAATCAGACCAATGGATGGGCAAGACGTCATAGGTGGGTGACGTCAGACCAGGAAGCTTAAAAGCATGTGCGGTGAAACCGGCATTTAGCCTTCTGTCTTCGGCAAGCGCTCTGTGTGTGTGTCAGTCGCTATCTGTTTGTGAGTCTTATTTAGTGTTGTTTGTCCACTGATAAGCTCCATTTGTCAAAGCTTCAATCAAGAGTCTTGGGCGAGAGCAGGCAGCGTTCAGGCTGTGTGTTTTCCCTGCCTGCAAAAAAAAGAAAGAAAAAGGGGTAGGGACACACGCAGTTTGTGTGTTTTCTGCTTCCCAGACAGCAAGCAGTTTCGGCCCAGATCCGGCCCACATCTGGCCGGCGTGAAATCCATGCGGGCCATATGGGGTGGATCTGGGCCGAAACTGCTTGCTGTTTGGGTTGAAAGTGAAGCGTGCAGAATCAGCTCTCGGGGGAGTTTATGGCTGCGATGCAAGCAAATTGCTTCACTCTCAGAAGGCTTTCTTTGAGGAGGGAGCCTTCACTGGCATTTCTCGTGGTGCCAGCCCCACTTTTGCTAAGGCGGAGCGGTGGTTGCGCTCGCGGGTTTTGCTTTCGGATCCGCTGGAAGGAATGTAGACGGTCAAGTCCCTATCTTCTTCCTTAACCACCAGATCCGGTGCCCGCTCTCTGGGTTTCAGAAGCCCGCGTTTGCAGTACTTTCTCTCCGGTGAGAGGGCGCGACACTCTGCCTGTCTTTCTCTAAGGAGATTGATGTGGAAGGCGTCGATGAGCTCGCCAGTTACACAAGCATCAGTTACATAAGCATATTATGCCTGATATTATAATGAGCAGCTTTAATGAGGAGTGGAGCTCGCGCAGTCGGCTCTTGGGGGGCTGATTGTGCTTTTCTCGCTGTTAAGCGCTCCGCTCTCGCCGGGCACGCTCTGAGGAGTGTGTCTGTGCATGCGATCTCGCGGTTGCCTGCTGCTGCTGAGGCACGGTGGGGACCGAGATCATGGGGATCGCACATGATCTGGCGAATGGGTTGGAGACAGCTTGTCCTATCTCCACACGTGTTCACTAGATCTATAGCTCGTTCTCGAGGCTTGGAAGCCCGCGCTGCGGTTTCTTCCCCCTCTGAGGCGGAGCTCGCTGCAGCATTCATCTTTCTCTGAGGAGACTGATGTTGTTTGTGTGACTGAGTGCCAAAAAAAAAAAAAAAAAAAAAAAAAGCGCGCTGCCGAGGCAACGTGTATATTTCTTTGTTTCGTTTTGATGTGAATCTTTCTACACCAGACCATATTTACTTGTCTGGTTATTGACTACATTTAATCCTGAGAAATAAATTGAAATATTTATCTGACTATGACAGTTAGATGTACAGGGGCTCCTGGGTTGTAATTTCTTGAATGAGAACTCGTGTTTACCTCTCTTCCCATCTGAGGAGGTTGAGGCGGTCAGGGGCTGCTGGGCGGAGCAGTTCCAACCCTACCGTGTTCCAGCCCCTCGCGCCGGGGTGTCACTTCTTGTACTCCGCTGACGCTAGAGTCAGAGTGGCGCTCCCAGGCCGAAGGCTTCTAGTGGAAAGCGGTTCTGCTGACCGTCATTTTCGCTGGAGAGCCTTCGTCATAACGTCCTGACGCATAAGGCCTAGGACTTTTTGAGGGCCAGCTCCCTCTGGGGAAGAGCAGTGCCCTAAGGAGATCGATCTGCCAACCCTGCCGGTGTTCCAGGGCACAGCGGTCTCTGGCGAGTGCTTCTCTCAGTTACCGCCCGGAAACGTAGCGGTGCTAAGAGGCTCGCGACCTCTACGGAGGTCCCTAGAGCAGCTAGTACGGTCGTCCCCTGCTGGTCCGCCGCTTCAGGGCACTGAGCTAGTGGCTCTAGGCGCACCAGAGGCCAGTCTCGCGAGACTGGTTCCCCTACGAGGTCACATAGCGGTATGGGAGTCCCTGCCAAGTTTACTTTATGGGGTCCTGCCCCGAGCAGGATCTGGTCTAGTCTTCCTTGCAGATGACCTGAGTCTGAGGACCGTCGTTTTAGGAGACTTCAGCTATGAGAGTCCTGATGCTGTGGCTCAGGACCTCAGAGGGCAGGCCCCTCTGGGGAAGAGCGGTATACACCTCATTACACGGTGCCCGTCTCTACTCAGTGCCCTCAGGAGATCGATCTGCCAACCCTGCCGGTGTTCCAGGGCGCAGCAGTCTCCAGCGAGCACTTCTCTCAGTTACCGGCCGGAAACGTAGCGGTGCTAAGAGGCTCGTGACCTCCTGGGAGGTTTCCAGAGCAGCTAGTTTGGCCATCTCCTGCCGGTGCGCCGCTTCAGGGAATCGAGCTAACTGCTCTGATGACACAAGAGATTGGTCTCGAGAGGCTGATTCCCTTAGAAGACTATTTAGCGGCATGAAAACTACTGCCAAATGTGTCTCAGTGGGTCCTGCACACTGTAGTGAGAGGCCACAGAATCCAGTTCGGTTCTCTTCCGCCTCAATTCAGCGGGGACTTTTCCACCCTGGTGGGCCCCAAGCAGGCTCTGGTAATGGAACAGAAGTAGACACTCTGTGAGGACGGAGGCCATTGAGGTGGTCCCTTCTCCCGTTGCAGAGTCTGGGTCCTACAGCCGGTACTTCACTGTTCCGAGGAAGGATGAGGTGTTTTAGATCTGCATTTTTGAACCGCTCAGTCAGGGGACTGAATTTCAGCACGCTTGCATAGACCAAGTCCGAGGACTGGTGTGTCATGACCTATTATAAGATGCACTTATCTCCATCCTTTCTCATCGGAAGTTCCTGAGGTTTGCTTATGGGGGCAAAAGCCTACCAACACGGTTCTTCCTCTGGCCTTGCACTCTCACCCCACACTTTCACCACATCGAAGATTGGTTGATATTAGCTCGATCAGAGTGGTTGGCGGTTCGGCATTGAGATGTCATTCTCGCTCAAATGAAAGAGCTGGGGTTAAGACTTAACGCCAAGAAAAGTGTGCTTTCTCCAGTACAGAGAACCACTTATCTGGGCATGGTGTGGGATTCAACCATGATGCAGGCACATGTATGTCACCTGCTCAGATCGAGTCGATCCTCACTGCAGTAGCGAGAGTGAGAGAAGGCCGGTCACTCACAGTCTCGGAGATTGCTGGGTCTGATGGCAGCTGCGTCCAACGTGAATACTATTGGCCTGTTGTACATGAGATCCCTACAGTGGTGGCTCAAGACCAAGGGGTTCTCCCCGAGGGGAAACCTGCTTCGCATGCTAAAGGTCACGCGGCGATGCCTACGTGGTTTGGACATGTGGAGAAAGCCTTGGTTCTTGTCTCAGGGCCGGTGCTGGGAGCTCCTTGTTGCCGCGTGACGCTAGCGACAGACACATCCCTCACCGGCTGGGGTGCGGTCATGAGTGGCCACCCTGCCCGCGGTCTGTGGAGTGGTCGCCATCTGACATGGCATATAAACTGCCTGGAGATGCTGGCCGTGCTTCGAACACTATAATATATTCTCCCAGACCTAAGAGGTCACCATGTGTTGGTCTCTTACATCAACCACCAAGGAGGTCTGCGCTCACGCCGTTTGTACAAACTAGCGTACCAGATCCTTGTGTGGTCCCTGGACGCGCTGAGAGCATTCCGCATTCCTAGGCATCTAATATGGGAACAGACATCCTGTCGAGGCAGGGGCTGAGGCCCGGGGAATGGCGGCTTCACACCAAGGTGATGAAGCAGGGTTGGAGAGGTTGGCCAGATTCAGGTGGATCTGTTTGCGACTCGAGAGACATTGCACTGTCCCCTCTTGCTTCCTCTGACTCATCCAGCTCCACTGGGGCTGGACGCCACGGTACAGACATGGCCGAGGCTTCATCTGTACATTTTTCCCCCGATTGCTCTGCTCCCGGGAGTTCTGGAGAGAGTGCGCCGGGACGGAGTCTGGGTGCTGTTAGTAGCCGCTTTCTGGGCGGGCATGGTTCTTGGGCCTGATTTCTCTTTTTGACGACACTCCATAGGGAGGTTCCTGTCAGGAGAGATCTCCTCTCGCAGGCGGAGGTTGTACCCCCGCATGGAGCTTAGAGGCTGTAGGTGTGGTCTCTGAGGAGGCACAACTCTTAGCTTCCGGTCTCTCAACCGAGGTTGTTGAGACTGTTCTCCAACCCAGAGCTCCCTCAATGAGGAAACTGTATGCCTTGAAGTGGAAGCTTTTCACTTTTTGGTGCGGAGACCGCCAGCTCGTCCCAGTTAACTGCCCGGTTGGTACAGGGCTGGAGTTCCTGCAGGCCCTTCTCTCCACAGGGTTGACCCACTCCACCCTGAAGGTCTATGTGGCGGCCATTGCACCCCTCTCGGTGGCCATTCAGTGGGCAGACACCCTCTGGTTGAATGTTTCCTCCATGGTGTGCTGAGGCTGAGGCCTCTGGCCAGAAGAAGCTTATGCTAAGCGGTGATCAGGTTGCTATCCTAAGCCTCAAGTCCTCAAGACTCACGCCTCTGAAGTTTGGCCATTGGACGGGTTGTCCCCGATTGCTATCAGGCTCCTGTCTCCTTCTCTTGCTTTAGCTGTGCTCTTCCATGCTAGGCAGAGATTTGAAAGTCTGGAGGCGTGGGCATTCTCGTTCCCCAAAGTGTTCTCCGATGCAGCTCGAGTTCCTGAAGAGGAATGTGTCAGGTTACGTATGTGACCATGGTTCCTTGAGGGAACGAGACGCTGGGGCCATATATCCGGCATCCCTGCCGGCGCTTGCTTCATTCCTACAGGCTAAATGCCGGTTTCACCGCACGTGCTTTTAAGCTTCCTGGTCTCTGACGTCACCCGCCTATGACGTCTTGCCCATCCATTGGTCTGATGGTATTGTTTCAGAGCCGGTCTCGCTGAAGGCGTTCCCCAAAGCGTTCTCCGACGCAGCGTCTCGTTCCCTCGAGGAACCATGGTTACATACGTAACCTGAGACGATTTCAATACATGCGGATTCTGAATGGGATTTTTTTAGCGAGCCATTAAATGACTTGAGACTCGACTCAGAATCATGAGCAAAGACTCGAGACTTGACTTAGACTCCAGTGACAAAGACTTCAGACTTGACTTGGACTCCAGGTTAAAGGCTTCAGACTTGACTCCGACTCCAACTTAAAGACTTGTGAACATCTCTGGTTGGAAGATCCTTCAAATTACAGTATTTACAAATATCATATATGCATTTAAGCAAAATGAATGTGCATTTTAAAGCAATAACAAATTGATCATTTTGTATATTTATCCAGAGATGATGTTCTGGAGTCCTTGGAGGGGTAGGTGTCATCTTTTCAAAGGTATTGGGTGATGTGAAGTCTTCATAAGACAGTCCAAGCTGGAGCTGGTATAATCTTTAGTTACCTCGGGATATTGACTTTTGTAACAATTGTTTAAATTATTATTCTTATACCGGATTCAGTTGATTCATTAATGCTGTTGATTCATTACTCAAATGATGACATGCACTAATTAAAGAATGATGTAATTATATTTTATGTGCCTTCTTACCGTCATTTTCACTAATATTTTGGTGTTATTTACATTTCAAATTTTTTTATTATTCCTATCTAAAAATAGAGACAATAGTAACAGGGTGCCTAAAAAAGTAAGAGAGTAAGAGTAAGAGAAAAACGCATGGTCCCTAAGATGAACTGATGACACATTCTGTAATTAAATAATACTGTAATTATATTGTATGTGCCTTTACATCTTTAATGTGAAAAACTGGAAAAAAAAGAAAAGAAAAACCACACCTTCCCTAAGTTAAGCGTGAATAAGAAACTACAAACGCAGAAGCGTCTCATTTTTTAAAGTCACCATGAAATCAAAATTGAAAATTCTTATTTTTTTATGGAATACTGTAGTATTTATTGTAAATAATTTATCCATGCACTTCATTATTTTTTTTTTAATTTATGTGCCCTAGTAATCTTTAATCAAAAAGTTAACCTCCCCTACCCCTCAAAACGACTTATCTTCTCTTCCGGTCATGAGCTATGGCGCAAGGGTGGAGCTAGTGATGTGAGGGGTAAACACTGGGGAAACGACTGAAGCTGATGCTTCACTTTAGAGACCTGCACGTGCCTCGAATTTAGGCCCTAGCCCGGCCTGTGTCCGACAGCTTATCAGAATTACCGGCCCAAGACCAAGACCTATCTTTTTCCCTCTTCTTCCAAAACAGAATAGTTCAGTTTTGTATGTAATAGCAAAGTGATTATATTTTGTTTCATTTTTTTTTATTAGGTTAATTTAGAAAAACATTTGGAGCATTTTTTGTTCGTTAAATATAAGTTTTTATTTTTTAAAGTAATGACCAAGCAGCCAGCGGCAGACAGTAGTGAGCCTGTGTTTGATCAGTTTAGTCTTCTCAAATCATCACAACTTGCCTAAAATAAAATTTATAGATATAAAATGTTTCAATCATAACAATGTTTAAATGCTAAACCTAGATAAATGTGCACCATATCCAATAGCTTGCGTGGAGTGTGGAAGCTTAAGCGCGCTTTGCAGGACATGGAGGTGCCAGTGCGATCACTTGCAATTTTCAGTGGATATGCCGTAATTTTTGCTCATTAAGGTAAGAGTAATACATCATTCGTAACTGTAAAGGGTCTAGTTTTATTTGTGTGCACTCACAATATCAACAAAAGTTGTGCTTTTATAAAAAAAATGAAGAAAACAAACATGATGCGCTTTCTGCCATCTAGTCTTGAACAGGAGTGCTTCACAAAAATGAACTGAAACTCAGCTAATACATGCCTCACAGACATGATAAATATAGAAAGCTTTAAATTACTACTTAATGAAATAAAACAAATAAAAAACAAAATCTCTTTCATTATAATCACAATAATAATCCGTAAAGATGCACTTCTCTCTAAAGGCTCGTCTAATAAAGAGGTGGCGAGTCAGGATCGGCAACTTCATCCTTGCGACACCGACTCCGAAAATACTATTTATTATTAAATAATTCAAATATCTTCTTTCTCTTTCTCCCTGACACATTTACAGTAATGACTTTTGTTGATGCTTTGCGGAAACCTTAAGCCTATTGTGTGCATTTGAATGCAGATCTTCGGATGCGCTGATGGCACGCATGCTGTTGCTGGACACTAAACACAGACAAGCTGCTCTTGACGGTCACGGTAGCACTCGTGTTGTTTCCACCAGCATGTCAATTTCTTCATCACTAATTGATGGATGTCTAAAATATAAAAATAAGGAGAAGCCTAAAACAGGCCAGAGGCTCGGCCCTCGTCTGAACTATGACGTGAAAATTGGCCCGAAGCCTGGCCCGAGGGGGCGTAAAAAAGTCGGGCTGAAATGCAGGGCTCTACTTCACTTTATAGAAATCAATGCATTGACCAGTGATGACACAAGTAGGATTTATAGGATTTATATGACTAAAATTTTAAGGATATTAGGATATTACCACAACATTACTCTTAGGACTTAACCTGATGGAGTACGTGCTCAGTCATTCAGGCATGTGAGCGCTCAGTCTTTAGAACAAAACATAAAAGTATCATCAAGTTATGTTTACCACAAGTTTTTTTTTTTTACTCATTAACTGAAAACCCCCATTTTAAAACCCCATGGGAAAATCTGAAGGAACCCACGGCAAATTACAGTTCCGGATTCTGACATCTCTGTTAGCAAATCATGGCAGTGAGTCTTTACTTCCGAGTCAATCTGCCACCTTATTCAAACTGAGCTGCTGATGAGGTCAAAACAGGACAGAAAATAGCCTATTACTTCTAAATATTGTTTTTTTGATGTACAAATCTTGATGACATTATAAGTGGCCCTCAGAGAACAGTACAAAATAATAACCAAAAAAGGCAGTCCATGACCCCTTTAAGTTCCTTTTATCATTCTGAATTGTGTAAATGTGTTAGCCTGAATTACTGTAGGCATTGGTTTACAAGTTTGCACAACGAGCAAACTGTCGAATGTTTACCGCGGAATTATCCATATTTAGAATATTATGCCGTAAGTAAACGTAATCAATTACAACAGGACAGTCAGAATCATTCAATAGTTCTGTGTTCTGAGTCCATTTCGATGACGAACTTCGACTGAACGCTCTGACGTTCTAGCAGCTCAGAGCTGCCATGGCATGCTGTCTCCATGGAAACCAGTTTAGTTGGTGCAGTGCGTTTGCGTGGTTTGAATATTCCTGCTTGCTAGCACATCCACAATATAAAAGACGTAGCTTTTATTAAGCGATCCTTGTTGCCATTTGAGCTACATTTGCAGAGGATTACTTGAGGTGAGCATTAACTAGACAAAATGCACGGCGTTGTCGAGAGGAGTTTTTTCGACAGGCCATTTTTTTCAACTTTGTTGTCGTATTATTAGCGAGCTAACGTCAACTGAAGCAGGCGAATAGGTATGTGTGACCATGTTAAGCTGCGAATGTAGTTTACGCCAGAAGCGATCTGACATTCAGCACCCATCAGGAATATCACGGATCTTTTTTTCATATGTCAACAGCCATATCTGGATGGTTTTATCTTAAGCGGGGCAAGGATTAAATTTTTGATCACCAGCACGCGCTGACCACAAGCACTCGACATCTCGAGCTGCTCCATTGGGAAAACGCGCACCATATCCATCTTTTTCTCAGAAAGTAAGCAACACATTTTTCGCAGGAATCCCTCACTATGTGCCGTCAGCGCACGCACTTCAGCTGAAAGCGCGTGTAGAAACTGCACAAACAATTGAACACCACGCAAATAATTTAGTGAAAGATCTACCTTTGCAACCAGTGGGACGCGTTTGTCGTAGGAGGACCATCCTCTCTTCATCAAAGACATCCCATCAGTCATTCACTGTCAAGAAGCCACAATAATGACAGGACTTTGACACCCGCGTCTGACACATTGACTAACACACTTAGGACAGATGTTTGTCAGGAAAATGACGCCGAGCCAGTCCAGTTTGTTTGGAGAGATAGATGACCTGCAGGATCTTACTTTCATCGAGAGACCCATACGCAGGTGCCTGAAGGTATGTATAATATAACCCCCCATGCATGTAAAACTGTTTGTTTCGTATAGTATTCGTTAGCTGCTTACCAAACCGTACTGTTATATTGAGACATGTAATGATTCAACACTATATATTTTAAGAGTGGAGGAATATTTTGGACGCTGCAGGTGATTTCTTTAGGGAGAGACTAAAACCCAAACATTCACGCGTTTGGACGCTTCCGCCTATTTTGTTGCGCGCGCCACGACCGTTTATTCTAATACATTATCGCGTTGTTCACCTTAATATCTTTATTTGAAGTAGTAACTGTACTAGCATCCTTAGGGAAGGACGGGGGTTGCCCACTTCAGTCTGCTGAGTGACGCAGTTTCTGTCAGCTGTCCGCATCACCGCTTCGCCTCCTCGTTTTCGCGCCTCACCACTGCGGAATAGAGGATTTCCACTTCAAACCATTACGTTATTCCTATCACTACCACCAATTGCTTCACTTAAATCGGTTGTATTCACTTGTAGTTGTGTGAACGTCGTGTTGGGCGTCTCTATTATCATGTACCTGGCAGCGGTGAAGTTAGGCAGGGGTACTCTCTCATCTCTCAGCATCGCGTATGCGGGAATAATGCAACTCCTACAGAGGGGGCGGGTGTTTTCTGTCCCTTATCGTTTTGTTTTTAATGGGGAGGTTCCACAGAAAAGCATCGTGGCTCTCAGAGCCCTAAGGTAATAGTCTAGGCACCCACACATGGCTCACGTCCCCCACACTATCTCTTCCCACGCATTCCCTCTTGCCTCGCATCCTGCCTCCCTGCAGCCTCCTCACATATTTGGCTGAGTCATCTGTAATGGAATCTTGCCCAATTACTGGCCATTCTTGATTTAAGATGCTCTACTTTTGCAGATTGTCGTGTTTGCTATGGAGACGCTCAACATTTTATGATAATGACTTTTGCTTCCTTCTTTATTTAAGCACTGAGTGTTTTGTATAGTGCCGATACCAAGGCCAGGCTTCAGAGCTGTTCATCTTGTTTCCACCATTTGCAGACTGCAGAAGAGATTGACAAGCTCACTGTGGATGAAGATCTGAATGACATAGAGCGAGCAGTCTACCTTCTGAGGTAAAATTGGACCCATCTGTTGTGCTGCCACTATAACTGATCTTTTCTATAATGTTTTTAGGGCTAGGATTGTTAGTTTTGAAATTGTTAGGGCCAAGTTTGCTAGATTAAAGACCGGTCCACATCAAGAGACAAACTATTAAGATAACTAATAGTAACTATATTAGCATCCATATCAGCGAACAACTGTTTATTATAAGCGCACGCTGCTGCTTTGTCTTCTGTCTTTTTAAATGCTCGAGTTCTTTAAAGTTGAGTGCATTCTTATTGCCTGGCAATATTTTTATCGTACATCAGCTTGAAAAAAAAAAGATTCATATTGAGACATACATCAGAGTTAAAAGATCATCATCATTGCAAAAAAAAAAAAAAAATATATATATATATATATATATATATATATATATATATATATACATATGCATGGCAGGGCCTTGGTTCCATCTATCGTTTGTTGATTGGATGGAAACGGTATTTGTTGCATAGATGTAAAAAAAATATATATATAATTTAACTATTATTACAAATATACATTTAGGTGCCATTTTTATTTATATTAAAAAGGTTATAATTTGAGCAAGATTTGAACATAAACCTCTCAAGCCACATCATCTCATTCTCAGGTAGGAGGCTGAGGCCTTTAGGGTTGACAGTTTTGTTTCTATTTAAAACTATGCCATGTTTTGCATCATTCTATGGGTTCCAGATTGTTGAAATCAGTAATGCTCATTGCTCTTTCTTTCCACTTGACACTCTGGAAACTGTTTACCCATGCCAGCATTGTTGGCTGCAGCTGTTCAGCCAAATGTGTATCCGGAGTAAGCTGACCGCACAACAACTTCTCAATGCTTGCTAACTGGCACAGAACATCCAGCTCAGTGGGTCAGGGCAGGTGGTGTCATCGCTGCTGTACTAGTCTTATGAATAATGGATCTCTTGAATGGTCTCTCATTGATAGCTAGGTAGAGCTAGCTGACTGCATGCTCATCTCGAAGGACTTCAGGGAGTCACCACTCTTAAGTTTCAATGTTACTGTCACTCAGATGCAGGTTTAGTAGTGATATAGTGTTATCTGATCATTAAACTTGAATGGATAGGGTGCTGATTACTGAGGAGACAGAGTTAAAATTTGATCAAATTTCTCTAGAATCTGCACATCTGGCATTTGTCTAATCTTAAAATATCATGAATTTATAGTTAGCAAATGCACATATTCTTGGTTAAACTTTGTTTTAGTCATGTTTTAGACAAGATTAAGAACATTCCAAACTGTTTAGAAATGTTATATTAAAGGGGACATTTTAATGATTGAATTTGATTTATATAGTTTGTGTTGCTCTTACAGGGTTAAGAGAACATAAACCAATACAAAAGGGTACTTCAGGCACATCTTATCTTTAAAAAGTTAAATATCATGTTTAGAGATCCAATATTTTGGGTTAATTTAATATTTATGCATGATTACCATCCTTTTGTTTATGCTGTTTTAACATTAACAAACTAAAAAACTTAATGTGATGAATATTTGTCAGTCATATATAAATAAAACAGGTACAATTTTTGCATTTAAAAAAAAGCATACTATAGTTTGAAACAAGAGAAAGATTGAAACAAATTGGATTTATTTATGAAAAATATATTTACCTGGTTATTGTGCATTTAAAACACATTCAGTTTAATAGTACTATTACTTACCTGTTTCTTATGAATGACAAGTGTGCATCAGATTAAGTGTATTAGTTTGTTTATATTAAAACTGTGCAATCCAAATGAATGGAAATTTAAAATGCTGTTAAAATACATAAATTATACATTTATGCCTAAACTTTTTGAGTGTATATTTTAATCTTGATATTGATATTTTTTTTTTCAATTTTCAATTATGCATTTGCAGACATTTTTATCCAAAGGGACTGTTCTATCATTCCTTGCATTCTCTAAGAATCAAACCCACAACCTTGCCGTTGTTACCGTGATACTCCACATATTTTCCCCTTAACAGTCTAGTTGGAGCCCCATTTTTTTAAACGTAGATTTATGGAGTCAGCTGCCTATATTCAGTTCTTGTTCCCCAGTCCGTGATATATAGACACTGGTTTTTTGGTTCTAGAAAAACATAGCAGCGGTTGACCTGTTATCTGGTTACATGCTGTATGCTTCCATGCTATGCAGAGATGAAAATGCTTGGACCAAATATCCAAAACTATTTTTGACCCAAAACTCGTTTTTTTGAAGGTCTGATTTTGTCCATTTTTAACCTATGAAACACTATATATCCTTGCTTGTGCTAATTAAGTGCCAGAGTCGGTCCACAGCCCGACTCCCTCGGGTTGCAAACTAGTTCTGAGAACAATTTAATTGCCCCTGTTCACTGTCATTTGGCATGTAAAAGCAAGCTGCCAGAGCATCTGTAAAATGACAGGAAAGAGACTGCTTGTTAAGAAATGGATGAATGGTTAAAAAAGAGGAGGGGTTTCTGAAGTGCAGACAGCTCATAGATTATGGTTACGCAAAGGTGGTCCCATCTTACTGAGACATTTTTAGCATTTTGCACACCTATTCATTTTGTATTGTATAAACCAATAGCATATTTCAGTGTATCTAGTTGTTTGTCGTCTGTGACAACTTTGTAATTGTTCTCAATTATTAAGCTTGAATGAATAATCCACATTGATATCAAGTAACCCCTAAGAATGCCCAATTTTCAGACTTACATGAGGTTGCATGAGGCCTAATGTCATGATTTTGTTATCTCTGTCGTATATAATGATTTTTACATTTCAAATGCTTTGCATGTCTTGCATTTATGTGTGGCAACATTAGTGATATTGCAGCAAAACTCCTGAACATGCAGATTCCTATTGAAATGTTCAGATTTTTAATCATGTCTGCACATTTAGGCTGATTAATTCCAAAAAGGTAATTAAATATTGAGGTAATTTTCATTTACAAGAGACGTGTGCAAAAATGGTATTTTGGTCCCTTTATTAGTGATTACCCTGAGATTCTATGTAGTTGAAGCTTGCATGTATCATGGGCTTAATTCGTATGCTACACTATGCTTCATAAATATTAGAGACTATATAACTCTGGAACTGTACGTTTCAGTTACATTTTGAGTAGCAGGTAAACCCCAACTGCCTCTGATAAAGTAAGACTTGGCCAGAGAAGTTGCTGCTGACTAGCTTTTAGGTACTGCGAGTTTAGATGCGGCTCAGTGAGAGATTTCTCCATTCTGGTGTGCTGATGTCAGGAACAGCACTGAATGCATCACTGCTCTTGCTGAGAGTCATACTGATGAGGCTGCAGGATTTTAAGACATGCTTTTTGTTGTTTGTGTCAGGACTTGTTTGTTGGAATGACTGTTAGGGTATTGTACACTACAGGTGTTTGGTTAGCATGGCCTCAGTAGCCCTGCTGGTAGATGTCTGTAACTACATGATCTGGTTCTAAAAAAGCATTGTCTACATTAACTTCATTAAAACATAGCCATATATTATTTGGATGTTTTTTTTGGCAAACAACACTTTTCAGATACCATTTACATTAATCTTCAAAACACTGGTCTTCCTTTAAGAGCATTATGGAATGAAGGATGTGCACAATTTAGAAGAAAGTGTCATTTGTTGGGATGTGAAATGTAGGGTATGAAATGTTTGTTCACAGACAGACTGCAAACAGCCTGTGCACTTCACTTTCTTCCCAGCATCATCATTGGCCCTGCTGGGGTTGGAAGCATTAGAGACGCTGCCAAATGTAAACTAATTACTAAGTGGGCATTGTTTAGGTTTCATTACAGTTCTGCTGGCTCAACAATCAATTGCTGACTCATTTCTTTTGGAGGGGGAGAATTCAAACAGTGTGTCACTTTTTGCCACTGCATGTTGCCTTCTTCCACTCTTTCTCTTCTAATTTTGTGTTGAGATCTTGAGCTCAGCTAGGGTTTGATGTGAATTGTTTTACTGGTCCCTTTTCAAAGATTCTTTCAAAGATTCCAAACACAAGGTAAAATCCTTCCAAAATGGGCCTTTCTGAACATCTAAACATTTGTCATATAACCTTCCATAGGAAAGGAAGCTAATGTTTTTCCTACAGCAATGAGATAAATGGAGAGCAAATGGGAGACTTTTGCTTTCCATTTCATTTTCAGATTATTTCTGAGAAATAGACAAATGAAGTCTAACATTAGTTTGCTCTAGAGATTCAGATTTGACAAAGTCTGCAATCAGAAGTCAGAGATTTCAATAAGAATTCAAACATTCTTCATCAAATTCTTCCTAAATTAAATGATATAAGCCAGTGTAACCTACTTTCATATTTTTGCTCTATTCATTTAATTTTATAGCTCCATTTAGTATGTTAACTATTATCTCATTTGTTTCTTTTTTTTCTCTTCATTTTACAAGAAACATATCTGAGATGAAGAGATGATCTCCATGAAGTCTCTTGAGCTACTGTATGAAAAAGCAACTTCTAAATGGAATAAAATGTTCTTCTAGACTGAGGCCATTGTGTATCATTCACTCACCAGGGAAATCTAATTACAAATGCGAGTGTAGCTCTTTTTACTTTCTGACCGCTTTCCAACCAGGACCTGGCCGGAGCAAACAAGAGACTCAAGGCTCACGGCAGTGGGATTGTGTTTCCAAACCTTTCAGCACCTGGTCTTTAGCTGATTATGTCTTTCATCTTCGTATAGATGTCAGCTGCTCTTCTCTCTGCATGGTACCTCTGTCATTTAGTGTATAAACAAAGGCTTTGCTGAGGTGCTGCACATTATTGACCATATTCAAGAAGTGCACAAAGCATGACCGCATTACTCTCTTCTTAGACAAACTTGGCTGCAGGTCAGGCTGTTTCTTGGTTATTAAATAACTGTCTGCCAACAAAGGACTTTTTATGTTTGAAAGAACAACCTATCCCTGAAAAAGTAATGAATAACTGTTTATAGTTCATTATTTAGAACAACAGCACACATGAGAGAGGATGATAGGATTGAGATTGTTGTGTTAGGAGGGATAGACTAGGTTTGTTTGTATTTAGTTTGATAGGGTTCTGGTTGAATGGTAAAAACAACTACAGCACAATGGTTCTATAAATAATCTGAGCATGTAGGCGTTTCCTTCACTTTTATGGCTATTTGCACATTTCATCCAAAATAAAATGGCTAAAATGTTTAAAAAGAAAATTAAATGGAGTAATTAAAGGTCACAGTTGAGTTGTGCTCTCTTTTCTTTTTAGTCAACCAAATGTTCTTGGACTTGGACTTCAGACTGACATGTGTGGGCACAAAAGTTTTGTTTATTAGTGCAATTTGAATTTTTAAAATCTGCTGGTCATGTGGTCTCAAGTTGATCTCGAGGGTGTGATCTGCCTTTTGTAGAATAAAATTAGCTTGCATGCTTATTTATTTATTGTTTTTTTTTTTTTAAGGCTATTGATATAGTTAGAGTGTTCATCTCTTGTGACTGTACATCATTTTTGTCAAATGTTCTATTCATTTCTGTGTCTAAAACTTTTAAGTGGGCAAAAAAGACTTTTGCATTTTTAAAGTTCAAGGAGATTTTTGTCATCTCTGTTAAAGAACTTTCAGAGAAGCCCTTTGTAGTGGCTGGTTGTTTGTGAATGTAGACATATAGACATAGAGTTGTTCATATATAAGTTGAGGTGTTGAAACTGTCTGTCTCCTAGAGACAAGATAATGCATCTACGGTATAAACCAAAATTCAATGCTGGGCACAGCAGTAGTTCACTGTAATTTTAAACAATTTACATGGAAGACATTTATCTGATTCTCCTATGCAGAGAGCATCTTACAAAAAGTGCTTTGGCTTCACATAAGAGACCATTGTGATCAACAGATGGCTAGCATGCAACTTAGCAACTTGCTAGCAAGCATCATCTACTTCTGTAGGAAAGCAGTGCTTCCTGAACCATAGTTACCTGTTGTTCTAATGGGGAAATATATCTTATAGATTTGACTATTTTTTGTGTATAAGGAAATTTACATATCCAAATAATGCAAAAAATGTAATATGTATTTGTGACGAGTGGGGCGGGGCCGAGAGCCGTGGGAACGGAGCGAGGCCGGTGGAGTGATTGGGAAATGAGCGACACCTGCTCCACTCACCGGTCTCGAGTCCCACGGAGGAGATCGGTGAGTGGAGCAGGTGTCGCTCATTTCCCAATCACTCCACCGGCCTCGCTCCGTTCCCACGGCTCTCGGCCCCGCCCCACTCGTCACAGTATTAAAAAAAAAAAAGTTTAGGTATTCAAAATTATGCATGACTTGACTTTTTGCTGAGTTAGAAATTCAGTAACAGCTCCACAAAAGTCAAATGGGGACCCCATTTTGAAATTTTAAAATGACAATACTATTTTCAGCATCATTCAGCGTATATCCTTTTTTTTCTTTCAAGAATTGCACTTAGAAATATTCTTACAAATTTTCTTATGAATATTTATCCTAAGAAATTTCTTAACCTATTTCTTAAGAACATTTTTGTGAATCTGGGTTTTTTTTTTTTTTTTTTTTAAAATTGAATAAAAGAAGCCAAAACAAGATCAATACAAGTCAATACAAGCAGTTGAGCATTGAGACTGGAATCTTACATCTGAACAAGTGCATGTCTGCAGCAGACTTTACTTTGCATATTTTAAATAAATGTGGTACATCAATGTACTGTAGCACATAAAATAAAATAAATGTCAGACAGTAACTTCTGAAATACAGCAGAACTACAGCCATGTTATTTATATCACCAGCCACATTTCTATGTTGTTTAGTTCTGGTGAGGATGTCCAAAGGGCCAGCGTGATCATCAACCTGCCAAACCTGGTGCGTCAGAACCCAGCAGAGACCTTTCGCAGGGTGGTGCCAAAAGTCAGGGTAGGCCAAACAGTATTTCATTTATTGCTTTTTGTTGTTAAGATCCTTCTGTGACGTCTTGGTGTGAGCTGTTTGTGAATGATCATACAGAGTACCTTCTTCTACCCCAACAGGAAGTGCTCCATGTAGCTGGGGCAGATATGCAGCTTGCCGCAGCAGGATCGTTCCTGACCGTCCTCCAAGATGACATTGTCCTCATCCAGACACACACCCACTCAATCTTGCAAATAGTTCTCCTGAATCTCGACCACAGGGACACAGGTTGCCTTTTATTTGAAAAAGCTTGAAAAGTACCTTTACTGTATAAAGTACATACAATAAATGTGAGGAATTTTGGTCTTGATTTTTTTTTTTTTTTTTTTACATCCTCTTTGAAATGACTGCTTGAATGCATGAGTTCTTATTATTTTGCAGTCTTTTGAGTGGAATGCAATTTAACAAGCACTACCATTCAAAAATATGGGGTCAGTATGGTCCTCTTTTTCATTTACTTTTATTCAGCAAGGATGCATAAAATTTATTAAGTGTGACAGTAAAAACATGAATAATGTTACATAAGATTTTTATTTTAAATAAATGTTATTATTTTATTTCTGTTTATCAGAGAATCCTTAAAAATATATTGTGTTTCGCAAAAAGCAACACAACTATTTTGATATTAATATGAAATGTTTCTTGGGCATTTAATCAGCATATTAGAATGATTTCTGAAGGATCATGTGACACTGAAGACTAGAGTTATGGCTGCTGAAAATTCAGCTTTGCTTTCACGGGAAGGAAAAGGGTTATTTTAAATTTTAATAATATTTCACAATACTACCGTTTTACTTTTGATCAAATACATTTTTTTTTTTTAACAGACCCCAAGCTTTTGAACTGTAGTGTATGCCAGAATGAAATATGCATTTCTGCATGTCAAGGACACAATCAGCTACTATATCTTTATTTTTAATAGTGGTCAGCAATGCTTGGTTGGAGACATTGCTGTCAGCAATTGATGCTTTACCAAAGGAAACTATCAGGCAAGAGGTAATGACAGCTGCAGTATTTGTCTTGTCTGTCATTTCTATACCCATGAGATATGCAATAGAAATCAACTATCAGTGTGAATTCAATTTGCTTTGATTGATTGATTGCACAGATTCTGAGTCCTCTATTATCGAAACATCAGCTCTCCCAGTCTGTTCCGGCACGTCTGGCCAGCTGTCGCATCTTAGGAAAGGTTGTTGGCAAATTTGAGTCATCAATGTGAGTTCTACAGTGGAAACGCCACTTGACCAATCAAATAAGAGGACAGGAACAACTTATATATATTATAGAGTCATTTTCTTTTTAATGATGTTTAAGTTGAAAAGCTTAAAATACACCTTTTGTCTTTTTTTTGCTGACTTAAAATTGTCTACCATGGCTTCTCTCTGCAGAGTGAAGAAAGACCTTTTGCCACTGATCAGGTCGTTATGCCAGGATGTAGAATACGAGGTGCGCGCCTGCATGTGCCGCCAGCTGGAGAACATCACCAGGGGAATTGGGTAAAAAGATATGAAGCAGAGAGACGTCACAAAGAACATTTTGTTATTTGAATATCTAATGCTGCCAAATCTAAATGACTTATAAAAATAGTAATTTGATAGAAAAACACAGTGTATTGTATAATTTAAATAGTAAATAACAGGTATAGTGTTTATAATTTATATATATATATATATATATATATATATATATATATATATATATATATATATATATATATATATAATATATATATATATATATACATTTTTCAGTTTATGAGTATTTGTTTTTGCCACTTCTTTTGAATGTGTGACATTTTCTCTCACATATTTAAACCAAGGGATGCAAGTTTTTCACAATGTGACAGACTGATGCTTAAACTTAAGCACTTTAGGATATTCTGTTAGAAATAATATCTCTGGTGAACATTTATGTGTTCAGTATCAGTATGGATCATAAGACTAGTTTGTCTATATTTGCTCTGTCCCAGGCTGGACCACACTAAGGTTGAAGTGCTCCCTGAACTGGTTGAGCTGGCCCAAGATGAAGCCAGTACTGTGAGACTGGCAGCTTTCGACACCATCATCAACCTCTTGGAAATGTTTGACAGTAGTAAGCCACTCACAGAGTTTTTATTTTTATTTTTATTAATTTGATTCTCATGTTAGTTGTTTTATTAAAACCGAAAAGACATCCATTAATTGTTAATGTAATAAAAATACTCTTCATATGTGGATAAATATGTAGTTTATATTTTTTCTTTGAGTATTTGAGTTTTTTTTAATGCACTGGTAAATTTTGGAATTTTAGGCAATTTTGCTTTTCTTCTTTAAGACTAATGGAAAGAAAACATCCAAAAAACACATTTAAGTGTTTATTTTATTTAACTTTATCTATCTTTATGTCAGTAGATTTCAATTACAATACATATATTTTAAAGGTAGGCTATTGACAGTATTTCCTGATTTTCTGATATATAGTGTGATTAAAAAGAAAAATCTCCTGAATGACAAAATGAAACATGAATTTTAAACCTGGCTTTATCCCATGTTCATATTTCTGTTCTGGAATTGTATACAAGTTTGTATTTCATTAGATAATGACTTATTTGCATATTTCAACATAACATTTCAGAAAACAACTGGGGACGTATGTTATCTATTACAATTTTTAGTTAAAAAGTTAGTTAAAATTTTTACCCTGTCTTGCTTTAAGGGATATTACCAATGTTAACATCAGCTTTTCTGCTGTAGAAATCAGACAATCTGAAATTTAGTCAAATTACAGAGAAACAGAGAGGTGTAATAACATTTGCACTTCCAATTATTTCACAGTGTACTGTTTGAAACATGCTGCGTACCTGCTCATATCATCACAGCTTTTTTTAATTTATTTTTTTTGCATTCTGGGACATCAGATTCGGATACTGGCATGTGGCTCCTTTGTGAAAAGATGTTGAAACTCGTCTCACACTCTTTCTCTGTCATCCTCTCACCCTCCCTTCTTTTCTGTCACCATTTTTCATAGATGACAGGACTTGTGTCATATTTCCCTTGGTGAAGGCATTCTGTGAAAAATGCTTCAAAGGGGATGAGGCAGTGCTGGCCTCCTTGTCCTTCCAGTATGGAAGGCTTTGTCACGGGCTCTCAGGTGAATGTCCGCTTCCTTTTTTATGGCTTTCTGAAATATTTTAGGATTACAGTCATGACATGGATTTTTGTATCTTTTATTTGAGCAGAGTCTTTTACTGACGATCAGCACCTCTGGTTTCTGGAGTTTTATAAGAAGTTGTGCTGTCTGGGTTTGCAGCATGAAAATGGGCATTGCGAGAGCCAGCCCTACCCACTAGAGCTGGAGAATAAATATGCCCTAGTGCGCAGGAACTGTGCCTACAACTTTCCTGTGAGTTTTCTTGCCTCACATCCATAACTGTTCCGTTCTTTTGTCTTTAAAGTTGAAATGTGTATTGTGCAGTGTTAAGGTACTTTGTTCTATCCCAGTTTAATATACAGAGCCATTTCAAAAGTGTAAACACTGTTGCTCAGTGGGGCTTTTTAAAACATTACACTACATGCCAAAAGTTACATTTCAGTCAGATTAAAGCAATAGTTGGTCTTTTTAAAATGTACAGTAGGTGCTCCAATTATACCAGTCTGATTTTCACAAAGACAGACTAGTAGACCTACTATAGATAATACAGCCATAGCTTGGTCTTCAGTCAGCATGTAAACACATTAATCAGAATACAGTTGGATTTGCTGTTTTGCACTTGCTCCGAAAGACCAAGGAGACATGCAATGTGTATTTAATTCTTCAAATATTCAATCCAGGAGATGTCCTGCAGTTTATTGTAAGTCTTGTTGCAGTTTATTGTAAGTCTTTGTTGTTAGTGCGGATATATATACAGTAGCTGCTGCCACTCAGAATAAGTCACTCAGAGATGTAGGTGGCTGAACGTTATGTCTAAGAAACCAGTCGGGACACAAAAACATGATGAAAGTATTATAAAAGTAGTCTTCATGACTTGTAGCTGATATATAAGTTGTTATTCACTGATAATGTGTCCTTCCAGTGGTCTTCTCTTAGTAACTTTTCATGAATGTGGTAATATCAAGATTTTTTTTGAATGACAAATTAAATTTTATTGTTTCTTTTGCAAACTACCATAGTTTGCAAGATTTTTAAAATTCTTAAAGAATGTTATTCTTATCAAGGCTGTATTAATTTAATAAAAATACAGTAAAAACAGTAGTACTGTAAAATATTATTACAGTTTAAACTGTTTTCTATTTGAATATATTTTAAAATGTATTTTATTCCTGTGATGACAAAGCAGCCATTATTCCAGGCTTCAGGGTCACATGATCCTTCAGAAATCATTCTAATATACTGATTTTGATTTAGAAACATTTCTTATTATTATCAGTGTTGAAAACCATTGTGCTGCCTAATATTCTTTTGGAAACGGTGATATTTTTTTCAGGATTCTTTGATGAATAGAAAGTTCAAAAGCACAGCTTTTATTTGAAATATCCAGTAGTATATACAGTATTTTGTAAAGTTACTTTCCTGAATTATTTATAAGCATATTGCTGTGTGTCTGAAATCTTGTCTGTAGATTTTCTTCTCTTTATTAATTTGCAGGCCATAGTGTTATTTGCCGATCCAAACCACTTTCTGTCTGAATTATATCGTACCTTCTCAAGTCTTTGTCATGATCCTGAGATTTCAGTACGGAGGACAGCAGCTGGTGGTTTCCATGAGGTACAAACTCAGAAACTCATTTAAACATATTTTTTGTCATAGTACACAATGTGACTCATATTTTGACAGGTAGCAGTGCCTCAGTTCAGAATGTACAATACCATCTTTTCTAATCCTTCTGCATTAGGTGGTCAAATTGCTGGGCCCAAATGTGCATTACATACACAAAGAGCTAATCACTTTGCTGCAGGATGACTCATTGGAGGTGAGACCTGCATAAAGGTTTGCGTGTGTATGTTTATTAAAAGAGCTTTCAGCTGTCTGTGACAACTTCAGTCAGCACAGTCATTTCCTTGGCACACTGTGCTGTGTGAGACACAGCAACTTTCTTCACAGAAAGATTCAGTCTTTCTCAAAACCTCTACTGACCGCTGAGATTACATGAACAAATAGCTGTCTGACCATTCAAAACCCCATCCTCGCAAGGCCAACTGAGCTTATGTAACTTCTTTATTTGGATGCCCATTAGTTAGGCAAGAAGTTCCCTTCTGGAGTGTGTGTGAAGTTCTGTCTTTGCAATGTATTAACAAAAATGAGACCTTAAAGGTAAAGTGTGTAATTTCTGCACCACTTGAATGGAATTGGAAAAAAAATGGCAGGTTTTCCAAACACTCCCCCATTTGCAATTCATCGCAATTATATTTGATATTTGAAAACTCTTTTAGCATTGAAAAGGTTACACACATCACCTTTAACTCCAAACTACCAAAAATTCTTTATAGGCATCAGACATACCATGTCAGCGTGTGTGTATGAAGCTGTGTGCACAAGTGTGTGAGCCTTTGCGGAGGTTGCATGCAACTGTGTAGGATGAATGAATGCATTGCACCTCCCTAGCTAAGGCTAGAGTGTGGTATTGTTTATTCTGTCATAATCCCCTGAGCAGTGTTAGTCACACACTGCATTAGCATCCACTATAGTGCAAAGCTCCCTGAGCCATCAGACATAGTGATTTTCATGATTAATGATGATGGAAAACGAACATTATAGACTATATATTTTAATCAGTGATCTCACCCCAGCTTATCTTCAATTTTGAATCCCTTCCTGGGGTTGGTAGAAATGACGAGAAGGCATTGTTGATTTGAAGGGCTTATATTAGCATTAGCTCAATGCTTTTAAATCTGCAGGTATTGGATGCTCTGTTGAACAATCTTCAAGAGACTTTAGAGCTGGCCACTTCCAGAGGGGAGGGAGCAGGTCCTGAGAGCAAGGTATCGGCTTTACTTTTTGCTGCTTTTAGTTAGCATTTTCTTTTGTGACTTCTTTTGATGTGTCCTTTGCTGAATAAAAGTATCTGACATCACTCTCAACCTTACAGCAGGTGAATATTCCAGACTTGGTGCCTGCTTTGGTAGCAGCAGAACAGAAAGCGGCATCCTCGCTTCACTGGCGGGTTCACGAGAAACTTCTGCAGTGCTACTCCTGTCTGCCCCGTGTCATCTCTGGAGACCAGATCTACTTCCGCTTCTTTCAGAGAATGTTGAGCATCATCACTACCAATGTAAACTTCTTACATGCACACACTCCTGTACATTATCTCAATTTTAAGTGGCTATTTCATCTGTCCTTCTGTTTACTCTGTTCTAGAATGTTCTACCAGTCCAGCGGGAAGCTGTCAGGACGTTATGTGTGTTCTTGCGCTATAACCGCAAGCAGGAACAGCGGCAAGAGATAATCAGCAAAATAAAGCAAGGTAAAAAAGCAGAATCTGCTTATTTCACATTTTTGTGTATGGGATTCTGTGATTCAGTTTGTCAGGACTCTATTCTTTTCTGAATTCAAGAACTTGCTCAAGGTAGAAGCTACTGGAACAGGCTTCGGTATCTGGACCTGTGTGAAATCACAATAGACCTCTTCTCCAAGTCGTATTTTTGTAAACATTTCCTCATTCCAGCGCTTGAGTTGGTCAGTGACCCCGTAGCCAATGTCAGGTGAACAGCTCACATTTTTTTTAACATCTGTTATTGCATCCTTGTTTACTGTGCTTTGACTAATTACTGCTTATTGTTTGTTTTATTCAACCAAAAATAAACTTTCTGGCAGGTATAAGCTCTGTTATATGTTACCCAAACTGAGATCCACCATCAAGCCAACAGACAAACATCTACTTCAGCAGCTGGAGTTCTGTGTGCGGAAATTGTTGTGCCGTGAGAAGGACAAAGATGTAGTGGCAACGTTGCGTAAGGTGAGGCTCTTATTATTAAAGTTTGGTCACATTAGCAAAGTTTTGGTAAAAATTTTTGGGCAAAAAATGGTCCATGTATGAAGTAATGCTCAAGAAGTTACTTTCAAACCAAACAGCTTTCTGTTGATCAACACAGTAAATCTGCATGATCAACTTAAACCCATTGCAAAATCTGCATGGGGAAATCTCTTACCCTCACTCGGATTCCACTTGAAATGGCAGGATTTTGCCTATTAAAAACAGTAAATGTGATTGCACCTTAAGTCTTTTGTGAAGATTTTTAATAGATCGAAAATCAGTTCATTAATAGATGAAATTAAATCTTCAAATGGTTTTATTATGTTTTCTTAGACAGTTCTGGAGCTGGACAAAATGGACATAACAGAGCCGGTATGAAAGATCGTTACTTTGACCCTTTCAATTTAGTTGTTTTGACAGTTTTTATACACCAGAGATCTCCAACCCTGCTCCTGGAGAGCTACCGTCCTACAGACTTCAGTTCCAACCGTGCTCCAACACACCTGTCTGTAATTATGAAGTAGCCCTAAACACCCTGATTAGCTGGTTCAGATGTGTTTGATTGGGGTTGGAGCGGAAATTTGTAGGACGGTAGCTCTCCAGGAGCAGGGTTGGAGACCACTGCTATACACCATCTTTTTTATGAACATTGTAAGCTAATTTTGTTTCACTGTTAGTTTTGAAATAACTTTTCATATGTATAGTATCATAAAAGGCATGAAAGAGAGCTTTTGGATCAGAAAAAGGAGAAGGAGGAGACTCTTTTACTTGAAATGGTGAGTGATTTACCCTTTTTAATTATTTTATGAAGGCAGCAAGTTCACTTATAATGGCTTATAATTTTTATTTAATCTTTTTAATACCAAAACTCCAATTTATCTGTTGGCTGATTGGGCCTAAAAAAGACAAATAGGTTTTTCATTATGTGTAAATGTGACTTTTTGATGTCTGAACAAAGAAGACAAAAATACAATTTTAAACATTACTGCTTTGTGGTTTAACACATAGGAACTGTTAGAACGACAGCAGAGTGAGGCAAAACTAGCTGGAGATAAACAGTCGGAGAAGAAACGTGAGTGACGTTCATTCATGCACCCTCTTTCTCAAACTTTGGATGGTTAACTAGCTTACACATGTACATTTCCCAAATGTATGTGAGCGTTTACTTATAATGCTTTTGAAATGCAGAAAGAGACAGCAAGTCAAGCCTCTCTGGTAGTAAAGGAATGTCAGGATCTACATCAGGAGCAACATCATCCTCTTCTGCTGGTTAGCATCCTTCCTGATGTACATTAATCTTAACTGAATAACAAAAACATTGCATTTGTTTTACTATATACAGTACAATTCAAAAGTTTGTAGTCTGTAATTTCTTTTTTAAACCAATTAATAAAGCCATGAAGCATTAAATTGATCATAAGTGACAGAACTTTTTTTTCCCCCAAATAAATGCTGTTCTTTTGAACTTTTTATTTATTAAAGAATAAATGGGAAGTTCAGCAAATGCTTGAACAGCAAATCAGCATATCAGAATGATTTCTGAAGAATCATGTGACACTGAATCCTGGAGTAGTGATGCTGAAAATTCAGCTTTGCCGTCACAGGAATAAATTATATTTTAAAATATATTAAAATAGAAAACAGTTGAGAAAACAGTTACTGTATTTTTAATCAAATGCAGCCTTGGTGAACATAAGAGACTCATTTCAAAAACATAAAAAAAATTTTTAACAACAATAAACTTTTAACAATAATGTACATGAACATTTATTATTGTTATTATTATTTTTACATTTTTGCAAATGACATAAAAATGTAAACAATTTCTAAAGGTTTCAGAATTGGAAGGTGCTTATTTTCCCAACACTGATCATGTTTGCAGGTAAGGAGATGCGGAGGGCCAAACTAGCTCGCAGTCGTTCCCTCAGCGGTCATCCTACGACAACAAAGATGTCAAACCCAGACAAATCCTTGTACGTAACAATCATCTCATCACTCTTGTATTGCTATTGCAGTAGATTGCACCAGCTGAGTTTTGTCTGGATTTTGAATTTTGTCATGAATTTGCCATGACCCATCACCAGTAGTTACATAGCATGTTTATACTCACTATTTTCTCTTTAGAAAAGTGAAGGATTCAGGAAGTTGCCCTGGATCAGGAAAGAGCGCTATGTTACCATTAAATGGTATTTAATACAATTTCATTACGAATTAGAATGACTTGTGCTCTTTGCCGTAAACTTTCTGTCATTTACCTGTACTTGTTTCTTTTCCAGATGATAACCTGCGACCCCACCACTTTAATGTTGCTTCATCAATCTCCCCCACCCCATCATCTTCCTCCATGCCCGTCCTGATCCGCAGCAACACGAGCAGCTCTTTGGATCACCGGAGTAACGGGAATAAAGACACACAGTCTAGGAAGCTCTCTGTGTACGTAGTGTGATCCTGTACTTTTTGAACTTCATCTTATAATCTTTTATTAATCGTGACATTTTGGGTGTAATAATTTTATGATTATAAGCTGGAATGATTCAGCCAGACTGAACTTGACCTCTGTGATGTTTTTCTATTCGTGTCCGACAGACAGCGGAAGTCAAATTCATTTGGAATGCAGTCTGGGAGAGAGTGATTACCACTTTGCCTTTTGACTTAAAGCCCCTTTCTACAAGACTTTTCATTCTGCAGCAGCAGTATCCCTCCATTTTGATGTGTCCATTCTCTTCTATACCAGAACGGCTTAAGATATGCTGGGGCATCAATTAAGGTGTGCATTGATCCATCTCTGCCTTATTTCACACAAAAAATTCACAAAAATTCACATAATACATAATATGATAGAGAAGTTGTTGAGTAGTTGTTTGTATTTAATTTACTGCCTCATTTTTTTGTTTCTTGTATTATAGCATGCTTTGCAAATTCTGTTTTATATTTTTGAAGTGGCTAAGAGAAAAAGAAGCACTATGTATTTTTATGATTGAAGAGTTTTGGAACTCTCCATCCCATCCCACCAATGAGACTGTGCCTGGTGCTGCCCAGCACCTGATTGATTAACGCCAACATCTTATTACCCAATGAATAAAATTCATGTTGAATATGATTTGCTTTAATGAGTTGCATTTGAACAGCCTGCTAAAGTGCTGATATGAATACTATGCTGGTAATGACAAATCTCTAGAAGAACAAAAAACAAGATACTTTTCACTGTGTGGTAACACTCCATCACAGCATCAATAAATCTCTTAAATCAACCATTTCAGAAAAAACTATACATTTACATTTGTTTACTGTTATTATATTATACTGATATTTTTGTTTTAAAACATTGTTACATTACTGTGGTAAATGTTTGATATTAATTTTTTCTTCAAGCAAAATTACAGGTTTATATGTTATTTGTTCAAGGAATGTGAATGGTTAATCTATGATTAGGACCAGGAATGTGAATTGGTAGTTTATCTATACATATGTAAAGGATGCATTTTGTGGCCTCATGGTAGATGACAAAGATTAAGGGTTGATTGAAAGTGAGCCTGGGAGGAAGAGGGGTCATAAAGAGATTGCTGGAGGCATCGGCCACTGAGCCTCCGGTCTTATCCACCTCCACGTTGACCTTCTGTACCACCTGGAATCAAGAGGCATTGGTCAATGCATGCTGGTATATCTCATCTTTTACTATACATATATTGTATGATATATTAATGTTAAAGTGTGTGTGTGTATATATATATATATATATATATATATATATACTTTGTTAGGTAAAACTTGCTAGTACCGATTTGGACCCCCTTTTGCCTTCAGAACTGTCTTAATTCTTCATGGCATAGATTCAACAAGGTGTTGGAAACATTCCTCAGAGATTTTGGTCCATATTGATATGATAACATCACGCAGTTGCTACAGATTTGTCGGCTGCACATCCATGATGCGAATCTCCTGTTCCACCACATCTCAAAGCTGCTCTATTGGATTGAGATCTGATGACTGTGGAGGCCATTTGAGTAAAGTGAACTCATTGTCATGCTGGAAGTAGCCATCAGAAGATGGGTACACTGTAGTCATAAAGGGGTGGACATGGTCAGCAACAATACTCAGGTAGGTTGTGGCATTTAAACTATGCTCAATTGGTACTAAGGGGCCCAAAGTGTGCAAAGAAAATATCCCCCACACCATTACACCACCAGCAGCAGCCTAAACGATGAGACAAGGCAGGATGGATCCATGCTTTCATGTTTCCACAATTATTAAGTATACCCAACTAAGCAAGTAAGTAAGGTTTTTTACACCAAATTCTGACCATACCATCTGAATGTCACAACAGACAATTATTAAGTATACTTGGTGAGCCTGTGTAAATGGTAGCCTTCATTTCCTGTTCTTAGCTGACAGGAGCGGCACCCGGTGTGGTCTTCTGCTGCTGTAGCCCATCTGCTTCAGGGTTCGATGTGTTGTGCGTTCAGACATGGTATTATGCATACCTTGGTTGTAACGAGTGGTTATTTGAGTTACTGTTGAATTTCTATCATCTCTAACCAGCCTGCCCATTCTCCTCTGACATCAACAAGGCATTTTCGTCCACCCAACTGCCGCTACACATATATAGTTTGTGGTCAATAAGAGTCCAATGTCAGTAGAGGACATTTATAATGTTAGATTTTTTTTTTTTTCAAATAAATGTTCTTTTGAATGTTTTATTCATGAGCACCAAATTAGCATATTAGAATGATTTCTGATCATGTGGATCATTTGACAAAGAATACTGTAGAGATGGCTTCTGAAATTGAGCTTTGCCAGGAATAAATTACATTTTAAAATATTATAATCTGTTATTATGAACTGTAATGAATTTTATTTTGCAATATTAATTAATGAAGCCTTGGTGAGCATAAGGGGCTTCCTTAAAAAAAATAAAAAAAAAAATAAAAAAAAATATATATATATATATATTATATATATATATATATATAATATATATATATATATATATATATATATATATATATATTTGTTTGGAAAACAAAGTTTGGAAACATTACTATTTTTAATGTTTTTGAAAGAAGTTTCTTCTGCTCATCAAGCCTCCATTTATTTGATCAAAAATACAGAAAAAAACAGTAATATTGTAAAATATTATTACAACTTAAAATAATAGTTTTCTATGTGAATATACTTTAAAAAAATAATTTATTCCTGTGATGCAAAGCTGAATTTTCAGCATCATTACTCCAGCCTTCAGTGTCACATGTAACATCCAGTCTATCACATGATCATTTAGAAATCATTCTAATATTCTGATTTATTATGAGTGTTGGAAACAGTTCTGCTGTCTAATATATTTGATGAATAAAAGGTTAAAAAAAACTGCATTTATTCAAAATAAAAAAAATTATAATAATATATATTCTAATAATATATTTTCTTTACTATCACTTTTTATCAATTTAACACATCCTTGCTGAATAAAAGTATTGATTTTATTTAAAAAAAAGAAATTACTGACCCCAAATTACTGACCAGTAGTGTATATTGTTATTACAAAATATTTATATTTTACATTCTTGTCTCTTTTTTTTTTTTTTTTTTTTTTTTGTTTTGATTAAATTATTAGAATATGGTATAATTATCTCGAACTCTGATTATTTTTCAGCAGAACTGTTTCCAACTTTGATAATGAATCATCATATTAGAATGATTTCTAAAGGATCATGTGATAATGATCCTAAAAATTCAGCTGTGCATCACAGAAATAAATGATAATTTAAAGTATAATAAATTTAAAAACAATTATTTTTAGATTGTAATAATATATCACAATATTACATTTTTTTTTCAGTATTTTTGATCAAATAAATGCAGGCTTGATGAGCAGAAGAAACTTCCTTGAAAAACATTAAAAATAGTAATTTTTCCAAACTTTTGGTCTGTACTATATATATATATATATATATATATATATATATATATATATATATATATATATATATATATATATATATTATATATATATATATATATATTGGATATATATATATATATGGATATATATATATAATATATATATAATATATATCCTGTATATATATATATATATATTTTGGAGTTGGGACAACGAACAAATTGTGAGTAAAAAAGGAATGGAATAATTTACAAATCTCATAAACTTATATTTTATTCAGAATAGAATATACTGTAGATAACATATCAAATGTTGAAAGTTAAACATTTTGAAATGTCATGCCAAATATTGGCTCATTTTGGATTTCATGATGCCGGAAAACCATACTGGATGCCCGTTATCTTCGGGCCCTTAGACGGCACTGCATCACATACAGGAATGCTACTGTAATGGAAATCACAACATGGGCTCAGGAATACTTCCAGAAAACATTGTCGTGAACACAATCCACCGTGCAATTCACCGTTGCCAGCTAAAACTCTATGGGTCAAAAAAGAACCTATATCTAAATATGATCCAGAAGCGCAGGCGTTTTCTCTGAGCCAAAGCTCATTTAAAATGGACTGTGGCAAAGTGGAAAAATGTTCTGTGGTCAGACGAATCAAAATTTGAAGTTATTTTTGGAAAACTGGGATGCCATGTCATCCGGACTAAAGAGGACAAGGACAACCCAAGTTGTTATCAGCGCTCAGTTTCAGAAGCCTGCATCTCTGATGGTATGGGGTTGCATGAGTGCGTGTGGCATGGGCAGCTTACACATCTGGAAAGGCCCATCAATGCTGAAAGGTATATCCAAGTTCTAGAACAACATATGCTCCCATCCAGATGTCGTCTCTTTCAGGGAAGACCTTGCATTTTTCCAACATGACAATGCAAGACCACATACTGCATCAATTACAACATCATGGCTGCGTAGAAGAAGGGTCCGGGTACTGAAATGGCCAGCCTGCAGTCCAGATCTTTCACCCATAGAAAACATTTGGCGCATCACAAAGAGGAAGATGTGACAAAGAAGACCTAAGACAATTGAGCAACTAGAAGCCTGTATTAGACAAGAATGGGACAACATTCTTATTCCTAAACTTGAGCAACTTGTCTCCTCAGTCCCCAGACGTTTGCAGACTGTTTATAAAAAGAAGAGGGGATGCCACACATTGGCCTTGTCCCAACTTTTTTGAGATGTGTTGATGCCATGAAATTTAAAATTAACTTATTTTTCCCTTAAAATGATACATTTTCTCAGTTTAATGATTTGGTGGAAGATGTGTATTGTATTATGTATAAAATTTTGGATTTTGAAACTTCCACATCATTGCATTCTGTTTTTATTCACAATTTGTACAGTGTCCCAGCTTTTTTGGAATCGGGTTTGTATATATATATATATGTATATATGTATAAAGTGTATATATATATATATATATATATATATATATATATATATATATGAACAGTAACATAATATATACTGTATACAAACACATCAATGTTATGTCAATACTAGTTAAAATCATGGTGCATGTAACTGGTAGACATGAGAAATGCATTGACATGAAAATCTTCCTTGTATTGTTGGAAAGATTTCACACCTCTGACAGTTTCAGGACTTCATCGCTGCTGATCTCAGAGAGATCTGCAGTACTCCCGAAGATCTCTTTAATGCCCAGGCTGGGCAGACTCATACTTGAATTGGACTGTTTCAGTGAAAATCTGGGCAACTGAATCTCCAACTTCCTGAGGACAGAAATAAAACTGATCTTTAGAGATCAACAGAAATGTGTCTTGAAAATGGCATGTTTCTACGGGGTAACTAAACTGTTTCAAGTATGTCATATGAGTGTTCACTTTGGCTGCTCAGCATGAGTTTGATGGAGATTTGAGTCATTTAAAAAACACACTGATTTGTGAAAATGTGAGAGACTGATTACGTGACACATCTATTTCAGCTTTGATTGGTTTCCCATTGGTGAAACACTTCACCAGTCATGGATTCATCATAGTAAGTGTAGTCCACATCTTCATCTGGAAGAAGGACAAGCATGGCAATGCCCTCCTCACAGGGCAGTTTCAGAATGCCAACCTTTAATGTGGGGTCATAGGCCAGGTAGTATTTGCCCGAACGGCGAATCATGGGCACTTGCACAATGTTATACTTGTTCACATAGAAACGCTCCTCTTGGGTGAAGGTAACATTAAAGGGATGCAGCCATTGACCTGTTAAGGATCAAGAGATTACCTTTTCACATTCACTTTTTTGAAACGTATTATCCGCCTCTCTGGAATACCTGATTCTGATTGTTTAGTCGTGGCATTCAGTGGTCAAGTTCATCTTGTTGGTTTTGTACATTGTAATGGACTGTTTTTCTTAGCGGTCAGGTAAAATTTCAACTCAGATTAATATTTTATATCTTTATATTCATATATTCAGTAAATAGCCATGCAACAAGCAGAATAATGTACACTATCCCTTACATATCTGATATTGGCATTTATTAGAATACAAAATAAGATATAAGAGTAATAGTAACTACTACCTGAAATATTAAGATAAAATGTTAATTATGACATAATTCACTTGTTTTCTCCTCACCTGTGAAGAAAGCTTGAGCAAGGCACTGAGCTCCCCGGGTGCTGGAGCAAAATAGCTGCCCACTGCTCCGAGTGTATGTTCACGGTGTGTGTGTTTGTGTTCCCTACTCAGTGCTGTGTGTGCACTTGGATGGGTTAAATGCAGAGCACCAATTCCAAATATGAGTTTCCATACTTGGCAAATGTCATGACTTTCACTTTCGACTTTCACTTTATGCATGTCCTAATAGCACATTTGGTATAATAAACAAACATTGATGCTTGTACTGCTATTTTGTATAATTATTTCCATAATATTTATTTTTGCTTTGTGTTATTTCTTGACGACTGAGTGGTTACGAAAAAGTAAAATAATAATAATAACAATAACATTTTATATAGTGATATTAACCCTTACCAAAAACAGTATAACAGTAGTAAACTTTGAGTACACTACTAGTTTACATCTATGTTTTTAGTTTGTACTGCAACTATACTAAAAGTAAACTTATAGGTGTACTGATAGTTTACTAATTAAATACTTGTAAAATTTTAGTACGCTTTGAAGTATAGTCTCAGTAAACTACTATTTTACTAGTTTTATACTGCAAGTATACTTGTAAGTTGTTCTTTAAGTGAACTTTACATCATACTTTAAGTATAATACTATGTCCCTATTTAGGTATTAATTTGTATATATTTTGTTATATGAATATCTGAACATACAAAACTTCCAAAGAAAGAACAGGGTATCTGCTTGTAAACAAAAACATTTTTTTCTAGCTTCATGCATTCTTTTTTATAAACACTTGAATATGAGTAAGTTCCATAAATAAAATAAATAAATAAACAACATTTTGAACAAGAAGCTGAAAAAAGACTATGAATTGGATTCAGAATGAAGTTTCAAAACGTAGATGGAGTCGATCAACGCCAACAACAGCATCTGTTGTTTCGGTTTCCTCTTTGCTTGTGTTTTGGAAATTCTGTACAGAAGGTGTGTAATAGCGCTCCCTACCATATAACAAAGAAAACATTGATTCCCGGAGCACAAGTAGCTATAGTGCAAATATATTTAGGCTTTTTGTAAGTGTAAGGCAAGTATACTTAAATGTCATTTTAAGTATATTTCTGAGAAGTACATAAAGCACATTTCTGAGAAGTACATAAAAAGTAGACTGAAAGTATACTTTCATATTTTTTAGTTTAAAAGAAGTATACTAATTGCATACTTCAATAAACTTCTTTTTCGTAAGGGAACGAACATGTTCCAGTATGTAATTAATATGATTCTTTGTGAATATCCTTAGAAAGTGGTGCACAAGATTACAATTAAAAGAATAAGCAGGTTTAATATATTGCAAAACAATTTAGGCTTATATAAAACAGTAGTGTCCAATGTCTCTTGTGCTATCGGGCGACAGGGATTTGCTTTACAGGCACATTCTCTTGTGCTTGCTGGCTGGTGCTTGGCACGTCTATGTTGGGATCGTCATCCATCTGGTAGCACTTGCCTAGGTTCTCGATGATGTTGAAGTTATAACGTGCAGTGTCCGCAAAGTTGTTCTCCAGAAGCCAGCTGTCAGACTCAGAGTCAGGGTCTCCTAACCTCATCACATTCTCCATTGCTGTCTGAATATAACGCACTCCTGTCAGCTCTGACACCTAGAGGAAGAAAAAAAGATTGAAGAAAATGAGGAAGCTACGGGGGTTTCTTGTTTTAAGAATGAGAGGTTGCAGGTTCAAATCTCACCCAACAGATGATTTTTTGGGGCAGTTGTGGCCTAATAGTTAGAAAGTCGGACTTGTAACCCAAAGTGTGAGGGTATCGGCAGGGATTGTAGGTGGGGGAAGTGAATGACCAGTGCTCTCTTTCACCCTCAGTACCACGACTGAGGTGAGACCCTTGAGCAAGTCAACAAACCCCCAACTGCTCCCCGGGGCAACACAGCACATGGCTGCCCACTGCTCCGGGTGTGTGTTCACGGTGTGTGTGTGTGTGTGTGTGTGTGTGTGTGTTCACTACTCACTGCTGTGTGTGTGCACTTGGATGGGTTAAATGCAGAGCACAAATTCCAAATTTATTATTGGTTTAAAATTCTAAATAATAGTTCTTATTATTATCAATGCTGAAATTTTTGGCTGCTTAATATTTTTGTGTAATTGATTATAAAGTTGTTGTTTTTTCCAGGATTCTTTTATTTATATGAAGTTCAGAACAACAGCATTGTACTCTATTGTAACATTATAAAAGTCACTTTTGATCTATTTATTGCATCCTTGCTGAATAAAAGTATTAATTTAAAAAAAGAAAGAAAAACTTTTGAATGGTAGTGTAACCATTTCTACAAATATATTAAGCTGCACAACTGTTTTCAACATTGATAATAATAAGAAATTATTAGAATTATTTCTGAAGGATCATGTGACACTGAAGAATGGACTAATGGCTGTTGAAAATTCAGCCTTGCCATCACAGGAATAAATTAAATTTTAAAATATATTAACATAAAAAAAGTCAATATCATACCTCAAAAAGCCAGATGATGAGAACAATTAAGCCAATGGACTGCATTATCTGTGTGTAGTGCCCCAGCAGGGCCTGTCTGCAGCCCCTCTGGTTCAGGTTCAGCTCCTCCTTCTGGTAGTCATAATTATAATATACTTTAATGCCATTCTCAGTTGTATTCCCACAACCCCCAGCCCCTTGAAACCACATAACCTACCTGCCCAGATCTCACACAGTCACGTATGGGCTTGTTATCTATGGACCTTGATTGTAGATGCTGTCGTATTTCCTTTTTTTTTAATTAATCAATTAATTATTATTATTATTATTATTATTATTGCATATTTCAAGTATGGGTCCAGAGAAGAGGTGAGGAGTGTGTTTAGAGTGAATTCTGTCAAGACTCACTGACCTCCACCTAATCCATTTATCCTTAGGATTTAACAGAACAATTCCAAGCCATCTGGGCCAATCCCAAACGAATAACATCAGTGCTTCCACAACCACATGCTTTCAATAATAAAAAATATAATATTTATTTATTATCTGTGAAATAAACCCCACCAACCCAAAACATGCACTTGGACAATTCATACATAGGTTAGTTCAAGGACAATAATATGTTAATATATGTAAAGTTTTTTCCCCCTCACAGTTTGGCTTGTGGTCGACCTGGTTATGCTAGTTGGGTCTAACAGTATAGCCCTCCTGAAGGTTTAGCATAACCATCGGCAGCAGGAGCTACTAGACAGTCTTGTTCAAGAGAAGGAGCTTCTGCTAGCCCTTACGAAAAAGAAGTTTATTCAAGTGTGCTATTAGTATACTTCTTTTAAACTAAAAATAGGAAAGTAGGCTTTTAGTTTACTTTTTATGTACTTCTCAGAAATGGCCTTTATGTACTCATCAGAAATATACTTAAAATTACATTTAAGTATACTTGACTTATACTTACAAAAAGTCTAAATATATTTGAGCTATACTTGTGCTCCTAGAATCCATGTTTTCATTGTTATACGGTAGAGGGCGCTAGTAAACATCTTCTTTACAGAATTTAAAATTTAAAAAAAAAAAAAAAAAAAAAAAAGTAAAGAAGAAAAAGAAACAACAGACTAACACATGTATTTTAACAAGATCATCTGAAATGTGTAATGTTATGGAATGTAATGTTTTGGGATGAAGAAGTAATAATTTACAGTCAAGCTTTGGGGTGTTGATTGACTACGTTTTGATTATCATTCTGAATCCAATTCATAGTCTTTTTTCAGCTTTTTGTTCAAAATTTTATTTTTTTTATTTTATTTATGAAACTTATGTTTATTAAAGTGTTTTAATGAAGATTTAATGAAGTTTTTTTGTTTTGTTTTTGTTTACATGTTGTTTCTTTGTTTGTTTTGGATGTTCAGATATTCATGTAACAAAATATATACAAATTAAAACCTAAATAGGGACATAGTAGTATAATAAAAAAAGTATGATGTAAAGTTCACTTAAAGAAAACTTACGAGTATACTTGCAGTATAAAACTACTAAACTAGTAGTTTACTGAGACTATACTTCAAAGTGTACAAAGTATTTAATTAGTAAACTATCAGTATACCTATAAGTTTACTTTTAGTCTAATTGCAGTACAAACTACAAACATTGAGTACACAACTAGTTTACCTCTATATTTGCTACTGTTATACTTAAAGTATACTTTTATATGCTAGAAAGTGGGCCAATTTAGTCCCAAGGAGTATTGAAACAGTACACTTACAAGTATACTACTAGAACACTGGTATTTGTATACATGCTACATAAAAATATACTTGAAATATACTTAAGTATACTTAATAAAATAAACTTGAAGTATACTACTTTTTGGTAAGGGAGGTCATCCTTTACAGAGGAATTCTTACAACAGGAACGCCATGATTTAAACAAACATCTCTCATGTTCTGTAGTCCATTTACACTGCATGAAGCAGTTTGAGCAGAATAAACATTTTTATAAAAAATATATTAAACATTAGATTTGAGTCTTAGTAATTAGATTCATTACAAGCTATGTTCATGTTTAAATAAATTACCATGGAAAACTTTATATTCAAAGCTGATTACAGAGTTAAATAGTTTCAGTTGTTCTTTAGACAGTGTTTAACTCTCATCAAACTGTACATGTTATTATCTGTACCTAGTTCTCTTGAGAAGGCAGCTGTGCATTTAGAAGACTCAGTAAAGTGTAAATGAGGATGTTCTCTTTGAGCAGATGTCACAGCTCCACAGTTCACTCAGACGTGAAATATGAAATCTGCTTCACATAGAAACTAATGGCTTTATTGTACATATAAGCAGAAATAAGTTTATCCCAACTTATACACAATCTTTTGCTTTTAGCCAACAGACACTTGATTGAAATATTTGATTGCTTTTTCCTTGTTATTGCTAGTCTTTTATATTATATTTTATTTATTAAAAAAAAATTAAAAGTGGTCGGAACTCAGATTTATTGTACTTTTTTTTAATGCAAGTGTAATTTTATTTTTGCTGGTTATTGGGTTCCTATGCTATAGCACCTCATACATCCTAACTAATAATAAGCAGTACAATTTCTCTTTGTTTTCATATTTGTTATTAAGTAAAGTTTTACTGGCTTTAAGACATGCCTGTGCAACCCACCGTTCGTCACACCAGCTATATGGATTTGCAGTTACAATGTCTTGATCACCACCAAGTGGCTGAAAAAAGAAATTGCTACACATACAGCTGAAGGTACTTTACGTGAAGCTTCTTGTTTTTGATAGTCTCAATCAAGCTGAGCAAACGTTTTCGGCTGCACAGGCCTGTTAGTTTAAAACAGGGCCTTTTACACTGAATGCAGTGATAGCTTGGCTAGGCTTATGCTAAGATAAAAATGATGGTGAATTCAATTAAATTTGGCCACGCTTTCGCAAATAATTTGGAGCAGCATTAAAATACTTCTATATATTTTCCAGATGGCAATTTGTTTATTAAAAGTAACATTTCCTCTTGAATTTTATGTTGAAATTATCATAAACACTAGTGATACAAATGGCTATGGTACCATATAGTTTTCAACCCACTAGGGGGAATCAACAAACTTCATGGGATCCCGAGGATGACTTAAATTATTTAAATTAATAAATGACTATATAAAAATATATGTTAATATTATTAATAATATATTAAAGTGATCTAACTTAAATGCTGAAAAAGATACAATCTGTTATGTTTTTAGTTATATCAAAATTCAGTTTATTTTAATAACACAGCTGTAAAACAAGCAGCTTTGTCATAATTATAGCAGAAATACTAAAGGAAATGTCTGAAGGAAATGGCTTACCTCGGAATATTGTGTTGAAAGAATTTTTACATTTATATTACTTTAGATTATTATATTACCTTTCCCCTCATCGAACCCTCACTTAAAGTTAATATTCAAAATCAGTATTAACTTAAATGTAATCTTTAGCAAATATCAAAATGTTGTGATGTCTATATAAATATTTAGCATTTATAACAATCCAGTCTAGTTTTTAGTGTGAGGTTATGCAGACAAAATGGAATTTTAATTTTAATATTCACTATGTATTGATTATACAGGATTCTAACATTTGATGTCACATTAAAATCTCACATTGAAACTCTGCTTGCTGAGCATAACATAAATGACTTTTTTTTCATAGAATGCTAAAAACCTGATAGACCATTTCAACCATTTCCTTATATGGAGTTATATTCGTAAATCATCCTGATGACTCAGCAAAATTATACAGAATGGTAATACATTATGAACTTGTGCAGTTGTCTGGTTCTGTGGTGAACTAAACAGGTTGAATGAGTCCAGGTCATTCTCATAGGGAGGGGAAAACTCCAGGCTCTCCTTTCTGGACCTCATCAACAACCTCTCTTCTATCTAATCGAATACCACTGAGAAAATATTTCAATACTTTTGCAATACTTAATTGATTTATACAATATTTGATGTGAGATTCTCACAGCACGGTGGAAATATAGTCTTCTAAGTGAATACCTTGATATAAATTAAAGTTCACAATGATCAACGGAACAAAATAATGTCCAACATTTTATTTCTTGAACCAGACCTACTAGTCCTACATGACCATCTACTATCAGTCACCTAGGAGGGATTTTATTAGATCTGTAAGCGTTCAATTAAAATAAAGGCAGAGATATAACTAAACCAGATCAATGTGATTATAAGGAGCAACACTGCATGATGTTTATAGTCTGTGTTTGGGTTCTAAAGCTCAATAATGGCTCTCTAACATGGGTTTGTCATCTGTTATTAGCTTGTCACATTGAGTTATGGGTTAGTCAGTGAGTTGTTTCTCCTCTGCAGTGAAAACAGTTAATGTGGATGACACTGATTGTTATGCAGGTCACTACGTCAATTCACATGAAGTCAGTGAATACATACATTGTGAACCTTCACATATTTTTTGTCATTATTATGATTGATTGTTACATTATTAATTTCGTAATACTTTTATATTTGTATTTACAGTATATGCATTTTTTCCTCAAATAAAATCAGTCATAATACAATAAAACGCTGAAAACGTTATAAACATATACAATTACAAATATAACTTTTCTTTGCACATCCTCAGTCTACGAGCTCTCATAACAAATTTGCAGCAACTTGTATCCACAAAAATGTGAAACTGACAGTTTGCAAGGACAATCCGGACATAAAAGTGCTGTTTTATTACAGATCTGTCACAGAGGCTAAAAATGTCACAGAGCTTCTCACAGAAGAAGAATGCGGAGGAGCTATTGATGAGTTCAGTACAGACAGCATTCCATTCATCTCCCTCCCATTTCTCTATTGGCCTAATGATGATTTCATAGATATAGCATTTGTGTCATTTGTGATCCATTTTTCTCCGTTTGCTGTTTTCTAATATTATGTGGTTGCTTAGCAGCACAAGAAAACTATACATACCCTAATATTTTAAGAAATAAAAATGTAGACTGTTATTCCAGTTTCTATTCTATTAGCAGGTCAACCTGGGTCTGTTAGGACACTCGGATGGGCTAGAGGAGATATGCTTCACTGAATTATTTGTATTATGTGGGTTGATCTCATAAAAGATTGAAGTGGCAGCACACATTACACACGACATTGTAAGTAAATACTTGGCCTGCAAACACTTCTCTCTTTCTCTGTGTATCTAAAACAAAACAAAACAAAACAAAAAAAAAAACAAAGAAGTGTGATCTGATGCTACCACCGGAACTAGCTCTACCGCACAAGCAAGTTTAGCCAAAACATGGACATCACAGTGAGCTTCTGTCACATGCAAGTGTACACACACACACACACACACACATACACACATTGGATTTTTATGTTTCATGAGGACATTTCACAGATGTAATGTTTTTATATTGTACAAACTGTATTTTCTATCCTCTCACCCTAACCCTACACCTAAACCTATCCCTTACACAAAACTTTCTGCTTTTTTAGATTTTCAAAAAAGAGAATTCTGTATGATTTATAAGCTTGTTTTCTCATGGGGAGAAAATAAATAAATAAATAAGTAAATTAAAATCTCCCACAAGGTCAAAATGTATTGATATTACTATCTTTGTGGGGACATTTGGTTGCAGGGAAAATCAGGACCACACACACACACACACACACACACACACACACACACACACACACACACACACACACACACACACACACACACACACACACACACACACACACACACACACACACACACACACACACACACACACACACACACAGTTTTTAAGTATAGACTTTATAGATCTTTTATTTTAATCAATTTCTTCCAATACGTTGGTTTGTATTTAAGATGTCAGTGTAGTTTTGCACTTAGCTTCATAGAACAGATTTCAGATTGTGAATCAGTAAATTATAAATTGCATTACTTATTTATATTGGTGAAACATTTCAACAAGTCTAGGTATGGTTTTGAGCTATTTCTTAAAAATGTCCTCCTATGCTATGGACCTCCATCAAAAGTATTCTTCTGAAAGCAGAGGAATGCTTGCAGTTATTTTAGTTTCACTGTGACCTCAAAGAACAGGTCTGCTGTGTAGACAACAGCCTCTGATTAGGCTTTGGATGGATCTTTACAAGTATAGCCTGTAGAATGGCATTCATATGTCATTTTGAATCCAGAGTGAATCTTTTTCTAATGAATACAGTGACATCAGGTTTAAACTCTTAAAGATGAATGTTAAGGGGGTTATTTTAAGCCTATTCATGTGTCTCAATAGTATTGTTATGCTCTCATTGATTTTTTTCTGTCTTATTCATAATATGATGAAACACATTTGTCAAACAAATCGCAATGTGGGCTTTCAAGTAAGGAATAATGCTATGTGTTAAATGTATTATTTTATGTAAATTTAAAAGAATATTATATTTGTCTCTACTAAATAATATTCTTAAAATTAATATTGTAGTCTATACTGTATGTGTTATTTTATGTTGATATACACTACCAGTCAAAGGTTTTTGAACAGTGAGATTTTAATTAATTTTTTTTAAGTATTCTCTTCTGCTCACCAAGCCTGCATTTATGAAATATGAAACATTATGAAATGCATATATACATATTTTTACTGTTTAAAATAGCTGCTTCCTATTTGGATATATTTTAAAATGTAATTGATTCCCGGATTTCAAAGCTGATTTTTTTTAGCATCATTACACCAGTCTTCAGTGTTACATGATCCTTTAGAAATCATTCAAATATTCTGATTTGCTGCTCAAAAAACATGTATTATTATTATTATGTTGGAAACATAATAATATCTTTGATCTTTATATTCATCAAAGAATTCTGAGAAAAATTTACTCAACTGTTTTAAATATTGATAATAATAATAATAACAAATATTACTGTTTTTGCTGTATTTTGGATCAAATAAATGGATCAAATAAATCTTACTGTTCAAAAACTTTTGACTAGTAGTGTGTGTGTGTGTGTGTGTGTGTGTGTGTGTGTGTGTGTGTGTGTGTATATATATATATAAAATTCATATAAACTGACTTATTTTTACAGTGTGTATATATTTTATTATTTATTTATACTTTTAGTTCTCTTGGGAACAAAAATGGCTTTTCTATGGCATCAAAAACCCCTTTTTGGAAACTTTATTTTTGAGAGTATACATGAATTGTGTTGTTTATGAATTTTTTTATGAGTTGTGTAAACTGTGCTGAAAATATAATGCCAAACTTTGTAATTTGTAATATATATAAAATGTGTGTGTGTGTGTGTGTGTGTGTGTAGATCTTATATATCTTCTCCAGTGACTCCTGGTTAAAAACCCTGGACGAAAACAACCTAAACTCATCTGAAATGCATGTATTACTTACTATTACTACTCCTCACTAACTACTAATAACTACTCATTACATTAAATTCATATAGGATATTTGTGAGTAAACAGATAAGACGGAGACACTCAGATCAGCAAATTGGTCATTTCAATCGCTTGAGGAAACTCGAAAAGTGTGCAAAAAGTGGGGTTTTCTCATAAGGAAAGGTGTGCTCGCTCACTCACTCATAACCGGTCTAGCAGGCAGGTTTAGGGTGAACTAACCCACGCATTGGCAAGAACCTCTCTGACGAGTCCAACCGGCGTGATCATCATTCCACTCCGTGCTGAGTGAAACCCCATCCGATTGCTCTCTATAAAAGCACCGCGCTTTTGGAAAGAGATGTGCAGTTCCTCTGTATGGAAAGATGTTCTTAAAAAAGCGAATCATCTCGCTTTCAAATGTTTCTTTTTTAATGCAGGTTTCGAAAGAGGATCCCGGATCTATGGCGTTCACTCTACACTGATTTTTTTCAACCTGTGGCTTCCTCTTTGGCCGAGTGGTTCTTAACAGTTCAACAGTTCTTTTGAAAATTGTGAAATGTTCAGGACCACTTGATCAGACGATGGAAAATTTCTCCGTGGAGTCGGGCTTGTTACTTTGTTAAAATCAGGTTTGTTGAATTCACTGCATGATGACTTCAATAGGTTGTTGGCCTATTTGCGCTCTCTCTGTCATTGCTGTTTGTTAAATATGTGATTGTATGGCTTTACATTTGATGTAGCCTATTTGATTTTCGTATTTTGTTTGAAAATAATAAACCTAATTCAAAATGAAACCTATAACCATTCTTTTTTATTTTGTTACAAAACAGTAATTTGAGTTTTTGTCTTTGGTAACACATTGTAGCTTCTTTTTACCAAATTCAATTAGGCCTAATCCATGTATTTAAGACAGGTTTAATATTCTTCAGCTAACCTTGTTTTGTAATGTATGATGTGTAGCCTATATGCGTAGTTTGGTTTGGTTTACGCTTTAACTATATTTTTTTAAATAACTTTTTTAGAAGTTATTATATAAGCTTCATAGCTACATTTTGGAGGAGAATATTGGGTGGTTAAAAAAAGTACTTTTGAAAATGTTTTTGTAGAGTTTATATCAATATCACGATTGAGACATTCAGAACGACTTGAAGATATTCAAGATATTCAACAGAGGTGGAGATGTTTCCATTAATGCTGGCATGAAAGCAGCTGAGGTGTTCCCCAGGGACGCTGTGTTTAGGTTGCAGGGCATGTCTGTGTGACTCTCCAGGGACCACCGGACATGATACACAGGCACGTGCACAGGTAGGGCTCAACCTGTAGCGCACATGCCCTTTTCCCCCTTACACTCCAAAGTGCCCTTTTTTTGGTGGCGGTGTTTTTTTGTCATTCAATAAATCAATGCTTTTGGTCACCCTTTACGTTTATCTGACTGTTTTACAAATATTTAGCCAGTGAGAGGTATGAAAAATAGCTTATGACTTAATCTTGTTGGATCCGCGCTCAAACTGTCAGTAAAATAACTCCACCCCCTCCATCTTGACGGAGTGAACTGAAGTTCCACAGCAGTTGAACGAAGTCTTGCAAGGGTAAATAAAGATCTTGTTGTTTGAATGAGTACAGCGTTTTCTTTACGTAAGAGACACTAATCTGCTCATATTTTATGTAGCTTCGAAGTCTGAGACATGTGGGACCGAGAGAGAAGGCTAGCGTTTGCCAAATGTAGCCTATTTTACAACTGGAAAAACTGAGCACCCATATAGCCACAACAAACTTTGAAACCTGTTGATGGAAACATAATGCAATGCCGCAGTTTTACTGACGGACAAAATACGCATTTGCAAACATTCGCTGGTCAAAAACCACGTAACTGCATTTGAGTTTGACACAAAGCGACTGAGCGATCCTCGTCATCTAGGTAAAATATATTTCTAAAATGTTTTTTTTTTTTACTTTGATTTATTATTGCTGATACACTTAATTCATTAACATTTAATCATATTATATGGTTGCATGTTTATGCTGTTAAATATGCTCGTAGCTAGCTAATTTCTTCTCTCGTCTTCACATGTATAAACGTGGTAAAACATGGTTTTAAGTAATGTTTTAGTAACAACAACAACAACAAAAACATTACAGAATCAGATCACTGTGAAATCTTTATATTTTATCATGCAGAATGTAATATTCTGTATATTCTGTATTTTATTGTTTTTTTTTTTATAGTATTTTATATAAATTAAACATATGTATGTGCATTATTGCTTCCTTTGTAAAAGTATTTAAAAGAAATAAAATATATATATATATATATATACAGGGGCGTGTCTACGTGGTTTGTTGTTTTTGTATAAAGTTTTGCAATAAAAGCGTATCAACCAGGTTTCAGAAATAATCACTGAGGGTGCTTCTGAAATTAGTGAGGGTGCTCTAGTCTTAAAGCACATTTTCACATATTTTGCCCCTTGTATTGCTATGGTTATCACTACGTCAATCACTGCTGCCTCGAGAGCAAATCCCGCATAAATATGCAGACGTCATTCCCGAAACTTTGAAAAGTGTGTGTGGCCGAAAAACAAAGTATACAGTTTAAATGGATTATAGACTAGAAAGCTTGCAAGAGTGCTCATAACCACTAAAAGCTGTCACTCTTTGTTAAGTGAGTGTAACTAAACAAGTTATATATCTGGTACAATTCAAACTTTTCACTGCAACTGTACTTTTCACAATATTTTATAAATTTTTCATTGCTGGCTTATTTTAGACCCTCACGACACTAACATCCCTAGTCCTTCACAGTATCAATTTGTCAGGTATGCGGAGACATGTTGGATATGCTATAGGCCAAGTGACGGTATGGTTATAGTTTCTTATAATCTCCTATTTTGCCTGGAATTGAGTTGGACATAATTATTTAAATTATATTTCAAAATAGTTTGGCAAAAATGCTTGACTCATTGCTTTACCTTCCCCTTTCTCAATGACCTACATAAACATGTTAAACAAATAATAGGCTACAAATTAGCTTATAAAACCTTCAAACTATATTATTATTATGGTTAATAATAGTGAATAAATCTAAAGCTTTTGAGACTATTATTTTGTGTTATTTAATTTGTCATTAAGATGTGACCCCAAATAAATAAATAAATAATAATTTTAACATGGATGAAATGATCGGACACCAGTAATTCCATAAAATATGAATTTCACCCCCATTAGACTCGTGTGACTTTTTAGCAAGTCGCAGGGAGGCATTGATGAGATAAAGGCCTGCAAAGGTCAGACATTATTTACGCAAATAGTAAACAATTACTCAGCGTGTTAACCTGCCAATGAAATATTTATTTTACACTAATGTAAGATATGATATGTGAGACCGTTGCAATGCGCTAAGACAGAACGAAATGGCAGCATATAGGCTACTACACTGCATTACGATAGAAATTAAATAACAGGTGAAGTTGATATGTGTTGTGAGATGTGACATAATTCATACAAATCTTTTGAGAATGAAATACAAATTTCTTTTGAGAGAGAGAGAGAGAGAGAGAGAGAGAGAGAGAGAGGCGGAGACACAGTCGATCCACGTGGAGTACCAGGTGTGCTCGCTCATCTCCACGCGCAAAGGATAGAGATGGTTAAACACGCTCAGCTCCTCAAGAACAACGTTGTCTTTTAAAAAGTCACGAATCTTTGGTCTTATTCTGATGCCCTTTCACATGGTTTCTTAAGCGGCGTGTTTTGGTTTAGTAATTGGATGTAACACGATGACAACACAGCTCAAACAAGAAGTTTCACATGGCTTTACATGATTCACCACAAGATTCGAGGGATAAACAGCAGAGGGAAACACCTGTGGAACTTGACACTCTTATTTTGGATTCCGAAATACTATTTGGATTGACCAGTCATTATCTGAAGAGAAAAAAAAAGGTAATAGCTCATTTTACGTTTGCATGCTTTTTTAAACTTCATATAGCTGTTAAATATAGCAAAGTTAAGCCAATTCTTAGCCTATTTATTAAAAAAAATAAAATCAAGATTATTTCAGCACCACGAACAGTTCCTTCGAAAAGACCCGAAAAGTGTTTCATGTCGTTTTTGATCTCACGCGTCTAACAACTGTAAAGTGTTTTGACCACAGCGAAACGCAAATCACAACAGTGTAGTCTAAAATACGTCGCTTAACATTTCTAAATCAATTCACGCATTTTTGAAGAGTAAAATATTTTTATACAAGCTCCCCCAACAAACACTAAACTTCATAATGGTTTGTTTTATGCAAATGCGATTGCAGACTGTGGCCATGTAGTGGCGCTATAGGAATTGTATAAATGGCTGACTGCGCCACTGAAAATACGCTCCCTTTCTGTCTTTCACAATCACAGTATTTTATTATCATGCTTACTTTACATTAAGTGTTCCTATAATACTATAAAGGTACAAAAATAAATTGTTGAAAAAAAAATACATAAATAATAAAATAAGCCTGGATATAGTGCCAGTAATGTGAATAAAATAATAAGTGTAATCTATATAGAATATCAAATAAAAAGTCTGAGCCTTTTTGCATGTTGTCCTGTGTTGGCGCAGCATTCCTCCTTTGCCCCGGGTGCTCCGGTTTCACCACAATTCAAAGCAGCATGTGAGATTTGGACACAATAAACTGCCCGAAAGTGTGTGAGAGAGTCTATGTGAACCATGTACAGTATATTAATAGTTATTAAGACATCTTTGTTGTGGCTGTGACAGATGTATGAGTTTTAAACATTTCTGACAGGAAAATGATGAATGGGATTCAGATAGGAATGGGATTCAGCTATGGAATCTATGACAGTAAATGAAAAAGTTGTGTCTCGATACCTCTGCATATGTCTATTCTGCCTACACCACTGTTGTAAAATTATAGTATTACTGTTTTTACTTTATTTTTTATCAAATAAATGCAGCATTGGTGAGTATAATAGACTTCTTATTGACCTCAATAAGTCCACATATTAATTCACAAACATCTCAAATTTACAAAACACATATGAATTTGATGCAGTGCGATTCCAAAACATCATTTGACATGAACACCTTTGGACACATCACTGTCATTAAGGATACCTACAGTACTCTATGAAGTTGAAATTGCAGTGTACACAGTATTTTGACTCATCTGCCTCTTCAGTCCTCCATGCATCTAAAATACCCTTAGACAATGCTCAAAATATGAGGTGTGCTGCTTCTCTTTGACATAGCCACCAGCGTCTACACTGTCCACCATGATTATTATAGATGATATGGAGATGTATTACAGGTAAAAAACATTTCAGTGACCAGCAGAACGGTCTAACTCATCAGGTTTTTATGGTCTAATAGTATGTTTATGGTAGAAGCATAACTTTTAATGAAAATCTCCGGTCCCTTTAAACTTGTAAAGCTTATATATATAATTATATACGCTTATAAATATTTAAAAATGATCTTTTCATTTTAATTTGACAATTTAGCCTCTGACTTATTAAGAATTGTCATTGACTTACAGTTATTTGGAGCTGATTCACTTTTCGTTTGTTATTGCTTGTATTTATTATGCAGTGATATCATTATTTATGAGTGTTAATATTGTCTTGTTTCCATGCTTGTATACAGCAGCACCTGGTAGATATTGTTTTTAGCAACAATGCATGTAAAGGGAAGTGTAGAAGGTATACCATCTGAAAAGGAAGTTAAAGCCACCTAACTTTTACCACTCAATGAAAGTGTGATCCTGTTGGCTTGGTAATGCATTTCCTCAAATGGCCAGAGGCTGTGCATTCCTTCACATTGGCTATAGGCTTATAAAGTGTTGGACCTGTCTGTAACCTCCTGTTTTGAAGGTTTGTCTTTCAAACTGACCCAGCCACAGGAGTTATTGCAGGCCAGCACATTTTCAGAAACTTTATACCACATTCTTAAAAATAATGGTTCCAAAAAGGGGTTTTCACAATGATACCACAGAATAACTATTTTGGGCTCCCCAAAGAACATTTCAACAAAAAAAAAAAAATGTTTTTTTATTTTTTTTTATTTTTTTAGATAATCTAAAGAACAGTGTTCCACTGTAAGGTTCCATGGATGTTAAAGGTTGTTCATGGAACCAGATGCCAACAATGAACCTTTATTTTTTTTAGCATTTTGGTAATCATATTCTCTCTGGAAATAATATGTGTTGCTTCTTTAATCATTTCATTAAAACACACACACACACACACATATATATATATATATTAAAGACCATGTTTAATGAACACTTTAAGGCAGTTAGTTGTTCCAGATCTTTTGTTTCAATACTTTGAAAGTCAATGGCTACCATCAACTGTTTGTGCTCAACAAAGAAAAAAAAGTCATACAGTCTAATTTTGCTTTTTTTTATAAAATGTTTTAGGAAGACTAGCATAGCTTATTTTCTTACAGAATAAAAAGTTGCTTTCGTAGACTCTAATTACAAGCCTGGAGATAAGATGAAGTAACGCTTTAAATGTGCAAGGACATTTTCTTCTCGGCTGTCTCTGACAGAGTTAAATTATTTGTCTGCTCAGACAATGAAGTCTGGGTCCAGACAGTCAGATTAAGCTGTAAGATACCCCTGCAGTGGCTGAGTGTTCAACAAAAGCAAGATGAAAGAATCTCAGGCCACTTTTAGCACACAGTGAAGCTGTCAATACCAGACTCCATAAGTTTGCCTCATGGACTCGTATCTCACAGAAAGAGTTTAAATTAAAAAGTGTAATGGAAGTCTAAATCCATTCTGACTTGTCAATGGAAAACAAATTGGATTGTAGAATGGAGAGATTTATCTCAATTTCAGATCATTATGATCACACAACACTGGGTCACCCCATGAATTAAAAACAAATCCTTATGTAGCAGATCTGCAGAAGGAAGATTCTCATATGGCATTTTTCCCCACAGGCAAAATATATTAAAAAAATATGAGGAAATATTAGTTAATACAATTTATTTATTTAAAATCAATATTTGCAATTTTGGCCTTTTTTGTATATTTTGAAAACACATAATATATGTTTTTTCCTGTATTGGCATTGGGGCAGATTAAGCTATTGAGACTTGATATCTGGGTTTAAAATATAAAGACCAAAATGACATAAATGTAATTACAATTTTCAATGATCAGTGAAATTCTCATAAAACCTAGCAAAAGCATATCAAGGGTCTGAATTACCCCAGGCCATCACATTCTATAGTATTTTGAGGTCACATGGCTTAGTGTCATTTTGTTATCTGTGTGTGGGGTATGGGAAAGAGTGTGTTATTTTATATTTTTTTTTATGTGTATAAAAAGGGTTTTTTTTTGTGCTGTGTTGTGTTTTTTTTTTTTTTTCATTTTGTCACAACTCTTGACTTTTGAGTATATGTAGGTGTTTTATCACTACAGACTTGTATTTCTGAAAATCTGGAAAAACACATGATTTGTGATTTATGTAAAACTAATGACTTGTTTTCATCCTTTAACCTTTTTTCCCCAGCTTTCTGCAAAGGTATTCTTCTATCTGTCTGCTTATTTCTGCTATTCCAAGTTTTTCTCAATTTACTGTCATCATCCACTTCAGTGATTTTCTTTAATTCTAGGTAAAAGGGATGATTACTACAATCAGCCAACCATCCTTACAAAGAATCACCTCACCGTAAATTCATGGGAAAGTCTCAAAAGAGGCCAGCTGTGGTCTCACTGGAGAGGGCAAGCAATCTCAAAGAAATAAACTGGGCTGGAATGACGTGCTGGTCCATGTGATGAAAATTTAAACCTGTACATATCCCTGCTGTCTTAGCAGTCATCCTGCCAGGCATGACCACAGTTTATAGGGAAAAACAAGTGGGGTACTTTCCCAAGAGGATTATGGCTTCCTTTATTTATTTATTTTTCCACAGGTCTATACCTATTGCAAGCGTCTCTACCTCTCTATGAGATTATTCTTCCAGTCATCTTGTCCTTGGCTTGCTAACAGGTGACCTTGTGGTGCTGCAAGCACTCTTTTTAGTTTTCCAACTGCGAGACATTGTGGAGGGCAAAAGGCTAAGGCTGAGGCAGTTCCTGAGGATCACACTCTGGCCTCCTGTGTATCCTTTTGCTCAAAATTAATGAGCGGCAGCTTCAAAAATCATCTGTGAGCTTGATGTAAAGCCAGGCAGTCAAAGCCTCATTTATCTGCATCACTGAAGAGGTTCATTATTTAGGTCCATTTTCTTCCTTTTATTTCTCCTTTCAAAATCTGGACGTGGAAAAATTGCACTGCACTCTCCCCCTTCTGTCCTGTGCTGATTATGTCATGCCTTTGGGGGTCACAACTTGTCCATCACAGATCAATCCATCACACTGATGGGACCTGGTTGCCATAGCAACTTGTTTGAAAGATGGAATAAGAATCACAAGGTTTCTTGCATATCCTAATGAGTAGTCATTCACCTATCTTTGTATGTCTGTATGTGCGACCACTTATTGAATGAACCAAAATATTTTACTTTTTTATTTATAGTATATTTAGAGTTGTCAGTTAATTAAAATGGTTGACAATGTATATGTGTGTGTGTGTGTGTAAAGTCACCTGTGCTCAACAATGCTGCAGTTATCAGAAATACGGAAATAAAATATTGTCAATAATATTGTCACATATTATTACAATTTAAAATAGCTGTTTTTTAATTTATATATTTAATATGTGAAATGTAATTATTCCAGTCTTCAGTGTCACATGATCCTTCAGAAACCATTCTAATATTGCTGATTTCTGCTCAATAAATTTTTCTCATTTTTATCAGTGTTGATAACAGTTGTGCTGCTTAGTATTTTTGTGGAATGCAAATTTGCAAAAAATAAATAATCTATTGAAAAAAGACTAACAATATTATGCTACTGGCTTGAGGTTCTATGATAATTTTATATCTTTTTTAGAAATCATACAGAACAGAATTAATCAAATAAATGTATTTATTGTGTTAACAAAAATATATAGCAATGAAAGCCCTAATATTTACTGATACTATAATACAGTCTCAAATTTTTTTACACTTAAAAATAAAGGTGTTTCACAATGCCATAGACAAACCTTTTTGCCTAAATGGTTCCATAAAGAAGCTTTAATATCTGAAGAACCTCTCTGTTTCACAAAAGGTTCTTCAGATTATAAAAAGGTAAGAAAGTGATGGTTCTTCAAAGAACCTTTGACTGAATGGTTCTTTGTGGAACCAAAAATGGTTCTTCTATGGCATCGCTTGAAGAACCTTTTGAAGCACCTTTATTTTTAAGACTGTACATTTTAACACTGCATGTCCATTAATCACATTAATTGAATGCTAGCATATCTGGCCACCATGGTGCTTTTGTATGCTTATCTGGACACTGTGGAGTTTTGTCTCCAGTGAGACCAAACTAATGAGAGTGACCATTGATTCTCTCTGGAGTCTCAGAGGCCGGGTGAGTCGTTCTACAGGTAAAGAGCAGCTGCCATCCTGTAGCTGAGCGCAGAGCTCAGATCAATGCTGCATTTACATTAATCACTCCAGAGTATCATTCACGGCTAACACATGATGACTGATGAATGTGTGAGTGGGAACGTGTGAGAAGTGGGTTATAGTGGAACAGAGCCAGGAGCTAATCAGGGTATTACACTACATACGGAAACCCTACAAATCAGCACCTGTGTGGGAGAAACACCCTCATGGAATACTCCATAGTATTCCACCAACTGTTGCTGTTTTAGTACCCCACAGGGGAAAAAAATATCACATACCCAGCACATCTTGCATGAAGAGGCAAAGTGATCATGAGCAGGACCAGATTTATTGTACAGACTTCTTTCAGAGTTTCTGAACTGATTTTTTCAGAAAGGTTTGCAGAAGCAATTAAACATAAAATATGTTGGTTAGCAGCCATATCACCCTGCAGCCCAAGACTGGTTGCCCACTGAAGCTAAGCAGGGCTGAGCCTGGTCAGGACCTGGATGGGAGACCTCCTGGGAAAACTAGGTTGCTGCTGGAAGAGGTGTTAGTGAGGCCAGCAGGGGGGCTCACCCTGTGGTCTGTGTGGGTCCTAACACCCCAGTGTAGTGATGGGGACACTATACTGACAAAAAGCACCGTCTTTCAGATGTGTGGTCATTAAAAATCCCAGGATGTCCTTCGAAAAAGACTAGGGGTGTAACCCCAGCATCCTGGCCAAATTTGCCCATTTCCCTCTGACCATCATGGCCTCCTAACCATCCCCATACACTGATTGGTTTCATCACTCTGTCTCCTCTCCACCAATAAGCTGGTGTGCAGTGGGCGTTCTAGCGCAATATGGCTGCCGTCGTATCATCCAGGTGGATGCTGCACACAGGTGGTGAGTGCCCAGAAAAGCGCTATAAAAAATGTAAGGAATTATTATTATTATTATTATTATTATTATTATACGCTAGACATACTACAGTAACATTAATGCACTCTTATTGGTAACTAAAAGCATAATCACATTAGTCAAAATAGTAAATAAAACACAACAAATTTTAATGATATGCGTTCAGATTTCTAGATAATATATTTTTTTTTTTATTATTATTATTCTGCGGGTGCAGATTCAGTGTGGGCCTGATCATTACTGTATATAGAAATACAAATTTTAAAATATTAGAATAGTGAAGATGCAGTCACACTAAGCTTTGAAAAAAGAAGGTAAAAAAAACCCCTGAAAATCTTCCTAACCCTCCTAACTTCATGGGAGTTATTTTTATTATAAACATATATTTTCCTGATCATGCCAAGATTAAAAATACTTAAAAGTATGTAAAAAAAAAAAGTTGAGTAAATCACAAAACAACTGTAAAAGTGATGAGGCTTTTGAATATTGTTGTGGGCACTGGGAGGGCCTGGTTGAGAACCACCACTCTAGGGATTGTGTTGTTAATAAACAATACATCACAAACGATAAATTGATCATTTCAAATGTTAAAATATAACATATTCCTATCAGTCCTGCGGGACTGCGATCCATTCCAACTTTGAAGTTTGTATTCTTTGTTTTATGCCATTCAGAAGGTCAATCTGTAATGTTTAGAATCCATATTGCTCAAACATTTACAGTATATGAATTTGCAGGTCAGACTACTTATCTCTTTGATTTGTATGCATATACTGGAACTGAATTGACCACAAAGTCAAGTGTGACCACACCTTGAGAAAAATAGAAAGTCCAATGGTTAGAAAAGACCAGAAAGAATCAGTGGTGAGAAGAGGATAGGAAAATGGTGACAAGTCCATCTTAACCTGAGCCAATGGGGTTCTGACAGTCCGACGGGCCGGATCAGCTTGAGTATATGGGATTGGTAAGCTAATAGAAGTACACTGGAACAAACTGAATAACAGGCTAGGTGAGCTGTGAAACAGATCAGTGTAGTGGTTTGGTAGCTGTAATTCAGTTCTGTCCTTGAACCTGCACCTCAATCAACTTTCATCATCTGGCACTGAGATAAGTGAATCATATGAATCATATAAAAAAGGAAAAAAGGCTTCTCTTCATTGACAAATATCCTAAAATCTTAGCACAGTGCAAGTGTAGCTCAGACACTTTATCCTTTCACAGTGCTGCAAAGTTAAAGCATGCTCAAGAGAATGCTTCGGTACAGCACCGCCACAGTTTTATGTACTATTTTGCCCAAAGAGACCCCATACGCCTTGTCAAAGCTGGAATATTTAAACTGTCCTCCTGACATTCTGTTGTCATGAATTCCCCATATCATTAAGGTGCAGACTACATATGCAGCTGTTGCATGCAGTAGGCAGAGGTTCCTCACTAAAGCTAAGTGGGCCTGAGCCAGGTCGGTGCACTAGTGGAAGATCACTTGTTAAAATGTAGCTTGCTGCTGCAGTTAGTTTTAGTCCAGCCAGCAGGGGGTGATCATTCCTTGGCATGAATGGGTGCAAAAGACCTAGTATAATGACAAACTTTAAACTGTGAAAAGGAGCACCCTTCAGATGAGGCATTAAAGTGGCATCCTGACATTCTGTTGTCATGAATTCCCTACCTGAATTAGGAATTTGACTTTGTTTTCTTTTTGAAGCTGGTAGCACGTTCTGATGGCTGGTAGGCCCTTCTGAACAACTAGCTTGAAAACTAGTTTTAGTCCAGCCAGCAGGGGTGATCATTCCTTGGCTTGAATGGGTGCAAAAGTCCTAGTGTAATGACCATAGACTGTATAAAAAAATTGTCAAAGCTGGAATATTTAAACTGGCCTTCTGACATTCTGTTGTCATGAATTCCCCACCTCAGTAATGACGCAAACTTTAGATTGTGAAAAGAATCATCCTTCAGATAAGGCATTAAACTGGCCTCCTGACATTCTGCTGTGCCTGAATTCCCAACCTTAATTACGAATTTCACTTTGTTTTCTTTTTGAAGCTGGTAGCACATTCTGATGGCTGGAAGATGGTTGTGAACAACTAGCTTGTTGATGGAGCTAATTTTAATCCGGCCAGCAGGGGGTGCTCATTTCCTGTCTTGTATGGGTGCAAAAGTCTTAGTATAATGAATTGGACTTCAGAATGTAAAACGAAGCAGCCTTATGATAAAGCATTAGACTGGCACCCGTAAAAAGCATCTTCATTCAGATGAGGCATTAAGGTCACGCCAGCTTTATAACTCTCACAACACTCATTTTCAATTGCCACCGGAGCAATAAAGCTGCAAGGTTACAGCTCTCTCCTCATGAGTTCTGCATGCCAGTGCTGTAACAGAGAAGGGATACAAGCAGTCCAGTGAAGTAAATACGTGACAAGTCAATACAAGCTTCCTGGTGTTATTTCGGCTACTTTAAACTTGTGATTACTGCTATGGGTGTGTTAACTCGTCTTCGATTAAGTAACTTCCATCAGTCGTTTGTCCTTGTTGTCACTTCATGCAACCAGGTTGTCTCTGTCTTACTTTCAACCTCCTTATCTCCTTTCAGCCACAGCCTGCCTGGCAGTCACATTTTAAGATTAGTTTTCATTAGTTATAGTTCAAAGATTAGAATGTGAGATTTTGGTGTTTTGGGAGATGCACAGCAGCTGTGTAGAGGAGATATTCTCACACCTGAGTTTAAGCTTAATAAAGTCTGAATGTCATCAAAAGGAAGCTGTCTGGAGTAATTACAAAGTTTTATAGACTTAATACTTTTTCTGTTAGAGCAAAAAGTCACGGATTGAAAATCTGGTGTAATGATTTTCTGATTGATAACTTGTAAATGTGCACACACCCTATTTTAGTATTTAAAAACACACAAAGGCTGAAAATGGGACCCAAGAGGTGTGTTCAGTGGTGATCCACAGTATTTAATTTACTAAGTCATATAAGATGTATACATTTCATTGCAACACATTGGATACAAAATATCAAATCAAGTGACATCAGCAAAGAAAAAAGAACAAATGTCAATTTTTGAGCAATTTCTTTTAAACAGCATCTGGTTTTAAGGTGATTTTGATGAATTTTAAAGTTCACACAGGTGTCTTAGCAAAGTATTTCAACCAAGTGTCCAAATTGCTTTTTAACAGTACATATATTGTTTTATCCCTAACTCTTATCAAATTCTTAATTTATTTTTGTCCAACACAATATCTGAAGGCTCCTGCTTTTGATTATGATTCATTCTGTGATTCAAGAAGTTTCAAGAACGTTATGTTCTTGAATAAAAAAGTTATTTAGGGGAAAGTTCACATAATTCAGTTTACATCTTACATTTTGTGCTATACTATTTTAGTATATTAATTTAAATAATTTTAATACATCCTGCGGCCCCCTTTACTGAAGCCCCCTAGTGGGCCCTGGCCCTTGTTTGAGAACCACTGGTCTAATTGTCTAATGTTGAGTTTCAGGACTTCCTGTGAATATTTCAAATGGCCATTCTTAGAGAGGGTGCATGTAGAGGTCAATCCCACTTCCCATGGATGAGTATTTTGCCACTTATCTTTTACTACACGACTACTTTTTTTTTTAATGTATAAAAGCAGCTTGCAGCCTGTTGGTTTTATTTGACTGGGCCTAGTGTGACATTTACATTCAGCAAATAAAATAACTTAATGCTTGAAGTTTATTTTCTCATTGACATTTCTAAACAGCTTTCTTGTGTATGTGCAATATTTTATAGGTGGTCTGCTGCATTATTTTTAATGTAGCAGAGATGTGTGTATAATAGTTGCTAACACTTAAACTTGGTGATAAGAAGTCAATGTTCTTTAAGACAGATAAATTTGAATGTGCGTCCAGCAGAATGCACACAGATAATGTGAGAGCCATAGAGAGGGAGCCTAGCTAGTGGCCTGCTTAAAAACAGAGGCACTGTGTAAGAGGACACAACAGCATAGCTTTAAAATGGAAAAAAATAGAAAGCCATAACTGTTTTCTTTAAAAGGTGGTGTAATCACTGTAGATTCCCTGTAAAAACAGGAAACTACAAGACAGATACAGGGAGGAGTAGAACCGTTCATTTGATCTCTGTTGACTGAAGCCCTGGCATGTTCAGCTTTGACCTTCTTGGCTCAAAAACAAGTTCATAAAAGCTGAAACCTGTTGTGAGGTTCCTAAAATAGGAACTTTGACTACCCTGTTGACATGGAACATTGAACCGTACCTCCCGCTGTTATGGAAAACTCTTGGGTTACCCAACCTCCTCATTTTTTTGGCATGGGCCAGAGCAGATATGGCTATTGATGCGCACTCACTGTGTGTCAAATGTGTGATAACATTTCTAAAGAAAACTTTTTTTGGTTTTTTTTGGCATAACCTGTTTGTTTACAAATGTCTATGAAATTAGTCTTCTAAATGTAAATTAGACAACAAGGTTTGTGTAAATGTTTGGGGAGTAAAAAAGTGCATTTCTATAGACAGTCATTTGAATGTGTAAATAGATCCACCCACATGTAATCAAATGCTGTCATCATCTTTGTGATTGCTTATGATAATGGGAGCTTATTGGGTGAGATGTTATCCTAATTGGGCACAATTGCTCTATTTAGTGCCATCATCATAATTTCTCCCTTCAACTCATTGTCAAGTATGCCTGTTCTATCAATGTCATTATATTTGGTGTCATTGGTGCCGTATGACCAAAGGCAAACAATTTTTTTTTTTTTTTTTTTTTTTTTTTTTTTTTTTTTTTGTGGATTTTATTTACGGATGAATTTTTCACCACAAAAATAGTAGTGTGCACTAACAAAATAAATGTAGTCAGTTTTGATTTCATGTGTACTTTAAACGGAAGTAGCAACAGATCTTTTCTTCTGTTTTGTGACATATCTGAGGGAAACGTATTACTGAAAGAGAAAAAATGTAGAGCAAAGACTTGACTCTTTGTATTGATCGATTTATCCATATAGTTTTTCTGGGTTGTGCCCAATGCTGGAGCCATAGGCTACATCCGAAATTGCATATTCTCTTGAGTACTTTTTTAAAATTATTTCGCGAAAAAAATAGTATGTTTTGTATAGTATGAATGTAATCCGGACGTATGACATTCACCATGTTGTCAGTGTCACATGATCTACCAGCGTAAATTGTGTTGCGACACTGCCATTCTTAAATCCTCTCCTGTTGCCTCATGGGATTATAAAGTGTCCATCGAATCAGATTCACGCTGGAAGTAGTAGGTCATCCGGGTACTTTTTGCCTACACTTTTATGAGTACTGTGAATTCAAACACATCCTTGTTGATCCTGGAACAACATTTCAATCAACTAATAATTATTGAGGGATACGTTTTCAAGAAATGTCAGTTTTAGGCTTACAATCAGGGTTATGCTTCTACACCCTTGTTATTTACCAATCATTTCTTTCTGATTTTAGGAATAAATTATGGGTAGGGTTAGGCTTAGGGGTAGGGATTGGGTTAGGTCTATATTTTTGGACAGTAATGTTGATCCAGGATCAACAAAAGATGTTGATCCAGGAACATGTCTTACTTGGCAAAATCACGAGTTGTGCTAGCTGCAATGCAATGTTGTGCTTTACATCTTGTCCAGTGTGTGACCGCCATATTTTGTTATTTTGATTAGATAATCATCAAGTGTTCTAAAACAGAAACAAATGAAGTGTTAGAGTATACATGCTATATAAATATAGCTGTAATTTCAATGCTATGTTTTTTGTCATTGCAGAGAAATAAAGTATATATTATGCAGGATGACTAGGCCTATATCATGCATCCAGGTGATCAAAGATGATTTATTCTAGGAGAGATTCTTTGAAGACTGACATACATGAGACAAAATAATTTATTACATTTATGAGATGCTTTCATGTGTCACAGTAAGAGTGTTAAGGCAAATTTTGTAGGAAAGGAGAATAATCTCACAAGGCTCAGTTATGTTTTTAGATTTATCTGTTGAGAAATTCTTTTCACAAACTTTTGCATTCTTGATCTTCTATGTGTGTCATTTTTATGGAGGATGTTTGTTTGTTTCTTCTATTCACTCATGACACACATTTATACAGTGAGTACACCAGTTCAGACACCTGATGTTAGTGTAGCTTGTATTAAGCCAGCTCACGTTTTATGTGAAGAGGATTCATTTGCATGACTAATTAGAGTATCTTATTTAAAAGTATTTTGTGACACATGCATAATTTGTTTTTAATGAGGTTTTTTAAAATGAAGTACACTTCCATTGAGGGATAGAACAGGTTTCATAGGGATGATATTTACACTGTTTTTATGAGAAGACTAGTTATGCTAGTAGCATGAATATGCAAAGAGGTGAATAAATGAGGGTTTTCTTGAAGGCAGCATTGGGGCAGCCCTTGTGTGGATGAGACATTGACTTGCAGATGGGAAATTATGTAGAGACCAAGAAGAGGGGATCCACTTTTTAAACTCTGTTTGGTATCATACTTATTTTCTATAACAAGTTTTATCATAAAAATGTATCACAAAAATTTTAATGTTAAATTAACATTTAATGTTATCATAGCTACCAAGTTAGTCTGTACCTACTGATATTGTCTCATCAAGTTTAAACATTTTTAATATCACTTGAATAATAAAAGTACAATAATGCACTGACAATATGACACTGAAGACCGGTGTAATGGTTTCTGAAAATTCAGTTTTGCCATTACAGGAATAAAAGAGAATATCTACCAAGAGATCTATCTCTGAGTTTATTAGCTGAGCTCTACTTCTTCCTGATTTAGACAAGATGACTTTTTCACTGGAGAATGTAATGTTATGGATGGAGTACTTGTATTTTAGCTGAAAGCAACAGTTTAAAGTTAAAAACGTCTTAATGATACATTTGTTTCTTACAAGCACACAGCTTTTAACTTCACAAGATGTAAATTGATAGACTGGAGTCATGTGGATTACATGTTTTTATCAGGTGTTGCAATGAAGAAACAAACTCATCTACATCTTGGATGGCCTGAGGGATAGTAAAATGCATTTGGTTGAAGACATTTTGCATGATATTTTAAATATCTTCTAACCTATTCTTGGCTTTAAATTTTTAAAGTATCTTATAATTTTAAAGTTTACATCATCAGGAATTGTTGGCATTTCTGAAATAAGATGCTCATTCCTAGACTTCTGATAGGAGCACCCACTTTCTCCCCAGACCTCCAGCATATAAAGAACTCCATCTGTTGCTGTGCTTATGAGGATGAATCTCAATTGTTTATGTGAAGTGATTTACAACTCTGCTCTGCGAGCAAGTAGAATTGTTTCTGAGTTGATTCAGTTGTGGTCAGACTGCATACCAGAAGCCTTGGCTAGAGAGATTACGAGAAAGTGAAGTGATCAAGTGAAAGGACCAGTCAAGTTTTATCCGCCAGTTTTAGGATTGCTGAGAAAAGCAGGTAATTAATTTTTTTCATGTAAAAAAAAAAAAAAAAAAAAAAAAAAAAAAAAAACACTTACGTTACGATCGAATTGTTGATAAATGTATTAAGATCTTCTGTTCTTGAGATCATTCAGTTACGCAGATAAACACATTTTAATGTTACAAACAAATGTTACAAACAAATCTGTTTTGCTGAGGATGTTGAATTTCCCAGGCTACTGTTTTGTCCCGATATTATATAAATCCAACTTTTATTTCCAGCTGTTTGAGGTGTGATGGTGCCTTTAATGTCACAATATTTTGGCAAACTCATTTCAGCATGTATAGTATATATAGCACATTAAAATGAAAGCTTGTTGCACCGGAGGTTGTTTTTATAAAATGTGCATGTTGTAAAATAGATAAGTGAGAAATCTGTTGAGACTGTGACTGACTGTGTCTGAAAGTCTAAGAATTGCAGAAGGTTGCAAGACCTCAAAACATGTCCAAATCCAATGTTTGTGTGTCCTCCTGTCTGCAAAAATGCCTTTATCTGGTTGGTTTTTGAAGGAAGCATAGATGTATCATTCACTATTTACTGCATGATATCCCACAATTCTGTGTGTGCAGATTGGCTGTTGGTCAAAAAAGAGGTCTAACAGAGCTGTTAAGTGGATTACATTTATGAATAAATGTCTATTTCTTTTTCTTTCTTTTTTTTCCAAATATAATTTAAACATGCTTTAGAACTCTTTGATTGATGTATGAGACTCTGAATTCTGATTGGTTAAACCCCTTTCAAAGCCGCTGTAAAATGCAGATAAACATACACCTGTAATATATTGTGTATGAATGAATTTATTTTATTTTGTATTATTTTAGCATCAAGTTAAAAGGTACACTTCTTAGAACAGAAAATTGCAATTCACCAGCAATTTTCTCCTTTGTGGAGCATGGATGCAGTGTCCAGGAAGGCCTCAATTCTCTCTAAGCCTTATACAGTATTTTGCAATGCATCATAGTCAACAGCCTCTGTGATCCCATCTTTTATTTAACTGTATGTCATTATGTCACACTCCTCTTTGTTTAAGCTACTCCTTTATTTATTCATTTTTGTGAACAGAGATAGGTAGTCCATCACCGCTAATACATACCAGCTAGTATTTCTGATTTATCGCAGGTGTAGTTATAGATCCTACCATTTTCATTCATTTCACTTTCTGTTGGTGGATGGGTACAAATCTGTAACCTTGTCGTCATCCAAAAGTGTGCCTGCTCATCCTTACCCCTTTGTCCTGTCTATCAGAATGTAGTGGCCCCTGTGAGCACATGTGGAACTCGGAGGGCATGGGCTCAAAGGAAGGAATTTACTTGTGAATAACCTCTATGTGTTTGTCTAGGAAGCCACCAGAAGCCACAGACATAATAAAGGATGCTGGCGGCAGCCTTGCTTTAAATCTCTATACAAAGGAAGGTCCTCTCCAATAGTGCTGTAGTGTGACTAGCACGTAACAGGTGCAGCTTGTGTCTGTTGATTGGGTGGATGGACTAACACATGCCACGTTTGTGTCTGTGTTCATGTCATCTGGTCATTTTGCATTCTGCAGCTGTCATTTAGCATTTTTATGATTCACAGTGTTTATGTACGTATGCATAAAGGCTGCTGAGGACACATGTTGACTGGACTGCTCCAGAAGCCTTTAATGACTAGTGAAGATGCAGAGCACTTTAAAACCTTTAACAGAATGTAGAAACATCTAAAGGTCATTCAGATTATTTAAATATATGAACTGACTCTGAATTCTGATTGGATGAGCAACTTTCAAAGCAGCTAAATGCAGATAAACATCATACACTGTATATGAATATGAGAATTTGAGATATATATGTGTATATATATATATATATATATATATATATATATATATATATATATATATATATATATATATATATATATATATATACACACACACACACACACACACACACACACACACACACACACACACACACTATATTATTTTTATTTTATTCATGTTTATTTTAGAGGCTGTGTGTTACAGTGATGTTATGCATGAATGCGAGAAGTTGGTATAAGATATTTTATTTTATTTTACAAGGATGTGTGTTAGTGATTTTGTGTGTAAATGCAAGGTGTTATGAACTATTGTATATTGCTTGGTGGAAGAGTAGTTTTATTTTATTTTATTTTATTTTATTTTATTTTATTTTATTTTATTTTATTTTATTTTTCCATTCCCTTTAACATCTTTGAGTAAGAATTGAACCATTTTATTCTGTTTAGTCCCAACTAATTCATATTCGTTGACAAAAGCATTAGCAGTATCATTTTGGTTTTCTCAGTCTTGATCATAATATTATTGTTTTTCTGGACTATGTTTAATTATAAATACAAATTCCTTGTAAAGATAGCACTTCCTTGTAAAGATTTTAGCCAAGTCTGCTTAAATGAATAAACGTAAAGTCTTATGCCTACAGGCAGCTTTAACAGGTTAGAGGGGCTGTCTGCTTGCAAACTGAAGCTAAAGCAAGTTGCAGGCATCTGGCATGCCAATGTTGTACGGTTTCCCCCCTTAGTGAGTGAACCTGCTGTAGAAGTCCTCCAGTCCCACACAAAAGCACTCAATCATGGTATAGTGTTGTGCTGAGGTTGGGGCTTTGGCCCCTGACCTTCATTTCACTCCTGCAAAATATACACTTGGGGTGCTAGCAGTATAAGTTTATTACAATCCTTAAATCAACCTACACACAATGTTACAATGCAGGGAGAAAGAGCTTTGATTTTTTGTTTTTTAAAAGGAGCAGCTGTTAGGAGTGAAATTTATATGTCCAAGTTCACCAAAAGTTTACCATAATTTATATATCTTCATCTAAATAATTTTATAGTGGCCCCAAAAGTATTTGGACAACCAACTGGTTTCAAAGTAATTTTTAGAGGATATTCAGTTTCACCTTGAATTTCATCACATTAACTATGAATATTATAGTTCATAGTTAGTTAAATTGATAGTTAGTTATTGAATGCACTGACTTTCACCATTCATATATAAGCTTTAGTGTCCAGTACAATTTTGGGACCACTGCAGTCTTATTGTTTATATACTAGTATAGTATTTATTAATGTTCTGAATTAGCTCTGTTGGTATATTTTTAGTTTTCATTTTATATTTAGTTTGTTGTTGTGAGATTTTGTAATTTTTTTATTCATTTTTTATTAGCTTTTATATTTATTTGTATATTTATATTTAAACATTTACATTTATAAAGTATTAATAATAGCTTTTTATTTCAGTTTTAGTTAATATTTGTATATTTATTGTTGCTGTTGTTGTTGTTGTTCTATACCTAGTTATATACAGATATGGCATCAGTTGTACATGTGTCAAAGAAATATGTTTTTTTTTATTTTTTTTATTTTTTTTTCACATGAAACATTTAATTTACATAGTTCAGAGGATGTTAAATACTGGTGATTATAACATATGCCAACATGTGGGCTGTGTTGCCGCCTCTGGTTATTACTTGTGTCATACTGTGTTGCATATGATCGACAAGCTAATCAACTATAAATAAAGCCCAGCTTCTGCTTTGTGAATGGAGCATATTTATGCACAAGCTCTGAAAATATAATCAGTCTGCTAATTTAACCAGAATGCAGCATGAACAAAACCAGGATGTTTTCAGCAGCTTTGCTGTAATAAGATGTCATGTTGCTGACTTTTCTTGCAGGACCTGGGCTTTGCAGGCTTCCTTCTTGACGAGCTCCAGACTCTGGAATGGCCTCCGAGGGGCTGCGGTGCCCAGAGCAGCTGTGAAGTGTGTGGAACTCCCCTTCACCACCTGAGGCACCTGGCACTCCACTCTGCCCTGGGGCTGGTGTTCGACGACATGCGTGACCTGCAGCCTGTTCTACTTTCTGGCCTGCTGCCACCACATGTAGCATCTCACAGTTCCATCTCACCCCCTGCTTCCTGGGAATGGCCCACACAGTGTGTTCCAGTTTCTAGCAGTCAAAAACTCACCGGGCAACCATGTGGTCCGCAGTCTAGGGAGAAAATGCAGGAAATGGGTTGGAATCAAGATGGAGCAGCAAGAGTGGGTGGCAAACAAACCTGTTTGGCCACAGTCACTCCACTTCCTTTACATACACAACACTACTTGGAGGGAGTGTGGCATGTGACAAGCACCTCAGACCATCTTCACTCATTGGTAAGAGTAGCTATAGCATAACTGAATATTCTACTTTTGAAGCAATAAAGTATTTACTGTGAATGAACTGGTTGGAAAGCGTATTTCTTAGGAAGTATTTCCACCTCTTTATGTTTAGGAGTGTAACAATGATCTGAAAAGTGGGAGGGACACAAATTAGCTAGGTTTATAAATAATAATTATGTTGCATCAATGTAATTAATATTTAATAGACCAACTAGTCCTGTTTGATTTTATGAAATGCAAGCATTTGGCAGGGACTGCCTGGAACAAACAAACAAACAAACAAAAAACATTGTAATCAAATAAGTAAATTTGAAAAGAAAAAAAAATAGTTTAATAATCAGTGTTGAAAAGAGTTGTGCTGCTTAATATGTTTGTGGACACCTTTATTTTTAAGGCTTCTTTGACAATTAGAAGATCTTAAAAACAACATTTAATTGTAGTACTGTAGAAATCTTTTGTAACATTATAAATGTCTTTACTTTCACTTTTGATCAATTTAATGAATTCTTGGTGAATTAAGGTATTAATTTATTTGAAACAATTACTAACCCCAAACTTTTAAATTGATTGATTGATTTATTTATTTGATTGATTTATTGATTGATTGATTGATTGATTGATTTATTGATCGATTGTGTGTTCAAGTGGCTGTATATCAAATCTGAGTAAAGTTAGTAGTACAAACTATAACTCCTGCAAGAAATTTACAGAGAATGTCTCTTGTGGTCCTTGACTCCAGTTGGATTCCAAGGCCACTCTCTGGGCTGTTTCTGCTGAGGCCATTTTGGGCCACAAAGCTCATCATTGTTGCACTGCAAATATACAAGTCTTTGTGATTATGGCCTAGTGATTTGGTCTATGGTTTTACCGGGAAGTCATGGCCTGGTGGTTAGAGAGTTTGACTCCTAACCATAAGGTTGTGGGTTCGAGTCTTGGGCAGGCAATACCATGACTTAGGTGCCCTTGAACCCCCAACTACTCCCCGGGACACCGCAGCATAAATGGCTGCCCACTGCTCCGGGTGTGTGTTCACGGTGTGTGTGTGTTCACTGCTTTGTGTGTGCTCCGGGTGTGTGTGCACTTTGGATGGGTTATTTTGAGTGTGGGTATTCTTTGTTTGGTTTATGTTACTTGGCTTTTTATTTTGTTTTTTTTTTGTTTAGTTTTATTTATTAGCTTTCATAAAGGAGTCCCTCATCGCGGGGTTTATTTGGCTATATTTATGCCATTATGGAGCTAACGTCCAGTTCAGAGTCGAGGATCAGGCTGTTGTGACAGGACTCAAGTACCCTTCTCAGACGGAATAAGATATTAACTCTCTGATAATGCCTCTCTCAATCAGATGGTAGTGATCTGGCTTAAGGTGACTTAAACAAACAGAATGGTTTAAAGGTAAACATAATGTAATTATGTAACAATTTAAATTTTTCAACTTTGATATGATTGTGTGCTGAGTGACTTACAGTAGCATTAGCCAGACATTATTATCAGGTTGATTAGCTGCTGCCTGGCCTTCTCAGGTCTACTTGACCTTCCCATCAGGAGATTGAGCATTAAGTCATCTTGATATGGAATGCAATTTGATAGGCATTTGGATACCTCGCGGTGACCCTGTTGTCACAGATAAGCCATTTGTCATGGCTGATGCTTAGAGAGACGAATAAGATTAAAAAAACTTAAGCACTGTGAATGTGAGTTACCCCTAGTTTTATGCACTTGAAGGACGGAGACATGTTTGAAAGTTATGTTTAAAGGATGCAGATGTGCTTGTGAGTACACATCTTTCTCTTGTCAATAGTAATTTGGAATGTCAAGGTTTTCATGGAAATGCAGCATTCAAGCTATAAAGTGTTGACTGGAGAGAGTGACCTTTCATGCATGGAATTGACCATGTGCATGATTACTTCCTGGTTTTACATAAGCCAGCTCAGTCATTTCCGGTCGATTACTTCCTGGTTTTACATAAGCCAGCTCAGTCATTTCATGTAAAATATTGTTAGTGAGTATAACATGCAACTCTTGATGAAAAATGGGCTTACTGTCATCATGTATGTTGAAATGAATCACTTGTGTATTTTTTCTGATGTCAACAAGCTTGCATTTGGTAGTCCTTCTGTATAACCTCTGCAAAAGAATATTGTAGTAAAGAAAGGCAGTCTGGCCCTGTGTCAAAGAAACATAATAGATGCTGTCTTCCCCCTCATCTTACATGGTTTTGAAAAGTATTTAGCCCTTGAAAGTCACAGCACATCCAAACCACACAGAAACACAAGGCTGTAGGTACCCTGGAGAACATTTCCACCCTTGAAGACAAAGACATTGTGCCATGAATTTCAATAGAGCCATATTTGACAAAGTTTTTTTTTATTCATAAAGGTGTTTTTTCACACATAGTTTTGTATACTTCAGCACTGTGTAGACCATATCCTATAATACACCTTTAGCAAACTGCAAATCTGCGTCAGGAAAGCAGGGATGGAAAGTCATATCTTTCATCTACTGTATACTGTACATCCCACTTACTACAATACCAGCTTGGAAGCAGCTAAAGACATCCAGCCCATGTGTTTCTGTAGTGTAGGACAGGCCTCATCAGCTTGTCCTCAGGCCTAAGTGCCACCTGTAGCCTACTAATGGGCCTCCTCTGGCAGTCAGGCTCTTTTAAGGCCTTGAGGAGCCCCGCACAAGTTTTATTTGAATGTGTGGAGGGAGCCAAAAGTGCAAATTGTCAACAGATGGGACTGCAGTCTCACCTGGGGTGAAAAAACGTACCTGACATCCATCTGGGATGGCTGTCTGCTAGACTGCACATGCTGCCCTGCTTTAACTTGGCTGTGGTCTCATTCTGTGAAGGACGTTAAGTGCCTTTTCTGTAACAATCAAAAACAGCAGACTGAATTTAACAATTTAATTTCCTTTCCTGCCCTGTCCTGTCCTGCAGTGGAAAATCACTGATTACTTAGTGATTTTTTTGTAGTAATGCAGTAAGGTCATATTTGAGTTGGTAGCAGGGTTTAAAGGTTTAGCTATAAATTGTTTTGTGGCCAGCAGATTGCTGTTGTCTGACAACATTTAATATAAGCCAATAATTAATAGCGTTTCAGAGGGGCTGCTCTCTCCTGTCACCACTTGTGCTAGTGAATGCTCTATAAATGTCAAAGTTAAAGTCCAATGTGACCTCTTTGCTGTCACTGAGCTCCATCTGCTGCTGGGTTTTATTGGAACACAGCTGTGCCCATCTAACACACTCTTGTGAACCTGTAAAATGCTGATGAAAAGGAGTGGTAATTTTTTTTGGGAGGGAGTGAGGGAGAGAGTGTGAGAGAGAGAGAGAGAGAGAGAGAGCTCAAATGTTGCCATTATGAAGAGAGAGAGCTCAATGTTGCATTATGAAATGAAAAGCTCTGTATTGAAATGTTGACTACAGAGAAAGGTCATTATGCAATTTACCTTAATTTGACAAACTCAAATGGATTGTCATGGCTGTTATAAAAAAAAGCAAATTTGTTTGATAGATGAGCCTCCTTTTTCCACTGGATAATGTATCCAAACTTGCACTGTTGAAGACATAGTATCTTCTTTTTTTTTTTTTTTTTTTGATTTTTTACTAATCCCAAACTTTTAAACAGCACAATGAGGTAAATAAATTCAAATAAAAAATCTCTTGCCATGGTAGGTGTTTGAGACGAGTCTCTCTGGAGCAGACGACCCTGCATGTGTATGCAAGAGATTTTTGTGCTCGTTATCTCTACATCAAGCTGTCATCAGATCACAGCTATTCCACTTTTCACAGATTCTGTTGTACCTACACATGGCTTCTCATTCCCCTCTGTCCTTGTGCATTCATGAGTACATGCGTGTATGCATGTGCTGTCATGTACTACTTGCTCTCTTTTCTTTGAAAATTGTAATTAAAACTTACATCACAAACACATGTACACAGGGAGGATGCATAAATTAAGTTATTTTAAGATGTCTAGCACGTGAATGAAGAGGTCATTTAGAAAATTATTGGTATTTTAAGATTTCTGGATTTGTTATACTTGTTTTTTGGTTTTAAATTTAGTAAGCCTGGGAAGTTTTGTTCATATCCAAAGCTAATATGTAATTTTTATTGTACACTTTAAAAAAAGCAAACCAAAAAACTAAATTATCTAACCATATACTTGTGTGATAAACACACAATGAAGACGAATGCAAATAATCTTTAATATAATCCACACAGAAAGAAGCCACAGAAGGTAGGCAGGTCACACACACAAAACTCAACTTTAACACTAGACAAACACAGAATGCGCAGATTTGACTTAATAAATGGGAGCTTGATGAGGGAGAGGCAGGTGTGGAGGATGAACTAATAATGACATAACGAGAACAGGAACATAACCAAATATGGGCACAAGGAACTAACTAATGAAAGGGAGAAACAGGGTCATTGAACACAAGGAATGAAAAACAGAACAAAACATCCAAAGGGGTGTGACAATACTGTATATGGTGAAACTAAACTAAATGGTTTAACATTATATGTCATTTTACTGTAAAATACTGTCAAAATGGTTTCTGCAAGTAAAAACTATGAATTAACACACAATTTACTGTGAAAAACAGTAAAAGGACATTCCCAGAAGTCCCTGTTTGACACATCACATGTGATTTATAGTTTATATAAATGATATTATATATTTAGGATGTTTTGTCTAAATAACATTTTCTGTTATTTAGTTAATGTTCATTGCATTATATTAGTGTTATGTGTTATCCTGATGGTGTTTTAATGACCCTGTGCTCCGCCCCTCTGTGATTATTAGTTGTGTTTTTTTTTTTTTTTTTTTTTAGAATTTTTTTTTTTTTTTTTACATTTCTATGCATTTAGCAGATGCTTTTATCCAAAGCATCTTACAGTGCATTCAGGCTATACAATTTATTTATTTTTTTTTTTTTTTATGGACAGAGCAGTTACAATGCACCCTTCATCATGGGGCTTTTCTATTTTACTAGCTCTGTTGTCATAGTGGTTATCAGTACATTTCAAGGTAAGAAGCTAATCACCCAAAGTTGCCTTTTTTAACCATAAATTTAACAGAGTAGAATTATGGGATTATTATCCTGCCATGATTCAAAACTGAAAATAAAGTTCTGAAAGGTTGAAACTAAGTGTTCGAAAGCTCAAAATCTTACAAAAAAAAGTTTTGCAAGATCGAAAAATAAGATTTGCAAGCTTGCAAAATGTAAAAAAAGAAAAAAATATCTCTGCAAACATTATGTTTTTTTTTGAGATTTCCTTTTTCAGGACTGCAACATTTTTTTTTTACGATGTTGAGATTTTCAAATTTGTCAGTGTTCTCCCACTGTATTAGTTTGTTTTTCCAGGTTTGAAACCTTGTAAATGGTGATCGGAAAACTGGAGTGCGAATGTGTGAAAAAAAGTTTTGAAACTCTGAAAACAGAGTTTTGCAGGCTTGCAAAGTGATAAAAAAAAAAAAAATCTCTGCAAACATAATTTTGTTTTTGAGTTTTTCCTAGTTCAGAAGTGCAACACTCTTTTTTTACGGTGTTGTGCAATCATTTTTTCAGTTTCGAATTTGTCACTGTTCTCCCAGTGTATAGTTTGTTTTCCAGATTTGAAACCTTGTAAATAGTGATCTGAAAACTGGTGTGCGAACAGGTGAAAAAAAGTTTTGAAACTCTGAAAACTGAGGTTCGAAAGGGCGAAACTTATGACATTACATTACATTTGCACTCCTATTGCAGACAATTTTTTCAGAGCCGAGTTTACAACACCCACTTTGCGGAGATACGCCCACACAGTTGCGAGCTTGCGACTCACGTGATTTGTGGCAGCGTTGTCACGCAGCTCCGCTCTGAAACTCTGAAACTCAGACTGAGCGAAAATGAAGGTTCGCAAACTCGCAACTTAAAAAAAAGCCTGGGGGGAGGGCCTTCTGCTTTTGGCCAATGCTTTGCTGTCTGCTGACGTACAGTCCAATCACAAGTCGTATTTACTGGAAAGGTGGGACTGACCGACTGCTCCGCCAGTGACGTAAAGCGCACAGGATACGCAAACAGAGGATGCACGGATCTCTGGCCACAAGGCCTGTCTAGAGCTGCAAGAAGAACCGCGTCCATGGCTGGATAGCGTCCGGTCCGGTCCAAAAATAAGGCTACCGACTTGTCGCGGGAATTCACTATACAATTGCCAGTAGCCACTGAGTTTACCACTGATAGGCCGGCGGTGCATCAATATACACACTCACCTCACCATGGCCTGGAGATGTACAGTGTTGCCAACTTAGCACCTTTGCAGACCCCTTTAGCAATTTTTTTTCTTCTTCAAATAAGCACCTAGCGACAAATCTTTAGGGTTTGCCCAAAACCTTAGGCCTATTTAGTTTCTGAGACTTGCCGTTATTGCTGCGCGAGGTCTTTGCTTTTCTCTCTCTGTGGGTCTGCTGTGTTCAGACGCACAGAGACGCATATGATGTTGCTTCTCTAATTTTACTTGCAAGTCTAGCCGAAATCACAGCACAGTTGTTGTTTTTATCTTACTGTATGTGTATTTGATTTCATCAGACGACGGCTCGATTATCAGGATTTTTTGTGCAGATTAATGTTTTGGAAGGGAGAGATGGTCACTATTTCATATTCATTGTCTGACAACAGAAACAGTAAAATATATAAATGAAATTTTTTTTTTTTTTTTTTTTTTTTTTTTTGAATTTAGCTGCATCCAAATACAGTATGTGGGCAGAGAGAGGCAAACAAATGTAATAATAAATAATAAATGTGCATTTTCAGAAGAAGTGAGCTGAAAGTGAGTCTCCGGCTGCGGAAAGTGAGTCGTTCGCTGCGTGAGGTGAGTGTGTATACTGATGCACCGCCGGCCTATCAGTGGTAAACTCAGTGGCTACTGGCAATTGTATAGTGAATTCCCGCGACAAGTCGGTAGCCTTATTTTTGGACCGGACCGGACGCTATCCAGCCATGGACGCGGTTCTTCTTGCAGCTCTAGACGAGACCGCCCTGTGGCCAGAGATCCGTGCATCCTCTGTTTGCGTATCCTGTGCGCTTTCGTCATTGGCGGAACAGTCGGTCAGTCCCACCTTTCCAGTAAATACGACTTGTGATTGGACTGTACGTCAGCAGACAGCAAAGCATTGGCCAAGAGCAGAAGGCCCTCCCTCCAGGCTTTTTTTTAAGTTGCGAGTTTGCGAACCTTCATTTTCGCTCAGTCTGAGTTTCAGAGTTTCAGAGCGGAGCTGCGTGACAACGCTGCCAAAAATCACGTGAGTCGCAAGCTCGCAACTGTGTGGGCGTATCTCCGCAAAGTGGGTGTTGTAAACTCGGCTCTGAAAAAATTGTCTGCAATAGGAGTGCAAATGTAATGTAATGTAATAAGTTTCGCCCTTTCGAACCTCAGTTTTCAGAGTTTCAAAAACTTTTTTTCATCTGTTCGCACACCAGTTTTCAGATCACTATTTACAAGGTTTCAAATCTGGAAAACAAACTATACACTGGGAGAACAGTGACAAATTCGAAACTCTGAAAAAATGATTGCACAACACCGTAAAAAAAGAGTGTTGCACTTCTGAACTAGGAAAACTCAAAAACAAAATTATGTTTGCAGAGATTTTTTTTTTTTTTATCACTTTGCAAGCCTGCAAAACTCTGTTTTCAGAGTTTCAAAACTTTTTTTTCACACACATTCGCACTCCAGTTTTCAGATCACCATTTACAAGGTTTCAAACCTGGAAAACAAACTAATACAGTGGGAGAACACTGACAAATTTGAAAATCTGAAAAATTCTTTGTGCAACATCGTAAAAAAAAATGTTGCAGTCCTGAAGAAGGAAATCTCAAAAACAACATAATGTTTGCAGAGATATTTTTCTTTTTTTACATTTTGCAAGCTTGCAAATCTTATTTTTCGATCTTGCAAAACTTTTTTTTGTAAGATTTTGAGCTTTCGAACACTTAGTTTCAACCTTTCAGAACTTTATTTTCAGTTTTGAATCATGGCAGGATAATAATCCCATATAGAATTGACATTTTCTTAGTAACTCTGTGTTTAAAGTCATACATATTTTAAGCAACTTAAGAGTGTGTAGATAAGGACTCTTTCATTGTGTTTGTGCAACTCAGTTATCAATGATACAAGTATTTATTGAAGTTGTATTACAAATGACTGGTTGTAGAAGTCTGAAGGGGCTTGAATAGGCATGATGCTTCTGTTTGGTCCTTGTTTCTCTCTGTGTGAATGCTCACTAGCTGCTCTAACATAACTAATAGCAGGTGCATTTGATCTGGAGCTTCTTATTAAACTCCTTAAGGGCAATTCCTGGAGTGCCTCTCTCAAGAGTACAGATTTGTAGTATTTTTTGTCAGCTTGTGAACTTTGCTAGGTTTCCATCAGCCAGTAGCCTAACACCACTGCATTTATATGAAAAAGATACCCATAAAGCGTGGATGATAGGTGTTATAGCAGTTATAAAGAAAAAATGGTTTTGCCATATTCACCATTACCAATGAGAAATGGCTTCACAGTTAGTTCATGGCTGCTTGGCTGAATTCACATTACTTCTGCACGTTGTAGCTGTTGTCTTTTTGACACCAGTATTTGCTAAGTATCCCACAAGATTTCATTATGTTACAGCAGGCTGTGCTTGTGGAAGTATGGAATGTCTTTGTAATCCTGTTAGCCAAAGACTGAACGTAGTGAAAAAGCTGTAAGAAACACTCTTCAGCAACCTTCTCTCCTCCAGACACAATCATGTCATGACCAAAGTGTTTATCCAGTATAAACTAGAGCAAAGACGCATTTAATCAACAGGGTGGTGAAAGGATTATAGGTAAATTATTATTATTGTTATTATTATTATTTTTGTGATGGCATGTATCACAGTAGAGTTGTGGGGGATTAATCATCTGGGGTTTGCTTCATTTTGGAACAAACAAAACTATTTAGGATGGCTATAATATGTATATAACTAAGCATACAGGAAAAAAAAAAAAAAAATCTCATATATATATATATATATATATATATATATATATATGTATCTTCTCCATAACGCCATCCATCTCATGTTTTCCCCCAAGTCCTCAGTTATGGTGGTTCATTTGCATTGATCACCACCTCTATACATTTATATTTTGTTGCATATGTTTTCTACACACTTTTTCTGGTCCTACTTAAAGTCATAGTTTACCCAAAAATGAATGTTCTGTCATCATTTACTCACCCTCATGTTATTGCAAACCTTTATGATCTACTTCTGTGGAACATGTCTCTGTGTGTGCGTGTGTTTTGTTGTTGTTGTTGTTGTCGTCCATAAAGTGAAAGTCAGTGTTGTTTTTGAACTCAGTAAGTTTTATTGAACAGACAAAACTGTTGAAATTGTCTTCAGAATATCTTTCAGTGTTATCCATAATTTTTTTTAAAAAAAGTACGTCATACAGGGTTGAAACAAAATGACTTTGAGTAAATAATGACAGAATTTTTTTTTTTTTGGGTGAATTATCCAGAGTCTCCTTAAGGCAACATTTACTGCACTGCTTGTTCTTTTGTGATTTATTTCCCAACAGAGTCCTACTGTAGGAAAGGACAGTTCTGCAATTGTAGCTTCCAGGTCCAGTCAGGCCAGTGCTGTAACCTTGGTTTCTCCATCAGTGCATAAACCGACCCACAATGACCAGCCAGCCATCCCACCAGCACCCCAAACCAGCTCAGCAGCCTCATTCTTCCTCAGGTAAGCCTAACAGCCTGTTGGGGATGTGTTCTTCACAGTGCACAGCCATCAATTCAGCTTATCGTGCTCTGTGGATCCCAGTTCCAATGTTGTGATCCCTTAGCACCTCCTCAGGCCCTCACTCCCAAGGACCCAGAATCCTCCATTGCCTCTGGCAGCCACGTGTTGAAATGTCATCGATCAATGCTTAGGCTTAGCAGTCTGTATATATATATATATATATAAAATTGTAGAGTTGAGTTGAAAAATTTGTAATTTTTAGTTTTCATTTTTTTAATGATGCTGAGTTTAATAAATATTAGTGCTGTCAAAAGATTAATCGCGATTAATCCCATCCAAAATAAAAGTTTTTGTTTACATAATATATGTGTGTTTATTATGTATATATAAATACACACACATGCATGTATATATTTATATATATACAGAAAAAACATGCTATGTTTATATATAATTTTTAATATACATTTTATGAATATAAATATATACATGTAAATACATGTATTATGTAAACAAAAACTTTTATTTTGGATGCGATTAATCATTTGACAGCACTAATAGATATTTGTTGTAATTTTTTTTGCGTTTTTTTTTTTTATGTATTTTTTTTTTAATTCGGTTTTTTTGTATCTTATGTTTTAATGGTTGAGTTAACACCATATGTACAAAGAACTTCACATAGTTGATAGTTCAAAGTTAGTTATTGGATTAGTGCCATAGAAATAATGCTGAATCTTTAATAATTATTTTTTATTGCCATTTTTTTTAAATGGTCAAAATCCATAAACTTTGTTTATTAGTAGGTTTAAATTGAATTTTGAATCCCAAATTTCTAATGCACTCTCATACTTTTGCTTCCCACTAACGTACTGACTAAAAACTGAGGCAGGTTCTCAGGTGCACAGGGGAGGATGATAAATATACAGAAATACAGAATTCTGTCTCTCTATTTGTCATCATTATTTTTGTTAACAAAAAAGACAAAGCAACAAGCACCAGTGGCTCACCTTATAAACACAGACAGGAGTTTGTGTCTGTGACCAAACATCTGGGAATAGAATGAGATGCTTAGATGTGTGAGACACTAACTGCTGTGTGACACTGCATACAATTAGCCTATTGACAGCAGCGCTCCTCATCTCTAGCTCACCACCTTCAGTACCTCCTTCTGTAAATGACTGACAGACATCAGCCCGGGGGGTTTGTCTTGGCCATTATGTTCCCTTAACAAGGTAATAAAGAGACAGTGGGTTAGCCATGCTATTGATTTTAGACACTGATCACTGTGTGACCTGTGCTTCTGTTTGCATCATTAGGTATTACCGCTAATCTTTTTCCATTTGAGATTGACCCGAATCCAGTGAATTAGCATGCACTGTCAGCTAAAGCACATCTGTCTTTTTGATGCCCAGTGCACACAGTGGTTGATAAATAAGGTGGGTCATAAGGCAAGCTTTTGGCAGTGATTTCTGTGTACACTCAGTCAGGCTAAAATCCTGCGAATGAAAAGAATGTGCTATTATGCAAATGAGGCACGACTGACAAATAGACATTTTGAATATCGCTTAGACTGCCTGTGGCAAAATATCCATATTCATGGCAAAATGTTTTCATGCTCTCTTCAATTATACGAGTCAGAACAGCTCAAATGTCAAGCATTGGGCTCATGTCCTCTCCCTGGCCTTGACTTCCACCAGGAGCTCACACCTTGCAGAGTCTTTAAAAGCAAGTTGCCATGGTTGCACAGTTGTGAAAGAAAAAGAGACAGAAAAGGCAAAATAATTGATAGAGGAGCTGGTAAGGTGATCAGGAACATATAATTTAAGACCCCCTGTTGCTTTTTTCGTTATGTTTTGTTAAAACTGAAATGGAATATTTATATATTTCCTTTCCTAAGCATTGGCCTTCCAAGTGTCTGTACTTACAACAGAATGGGACCATAGATGATATATAAATTATAAAAGTACACACAATAAAACTGCAAGTGAGATAGGATGTTGAAGATGTCAAGGAGATTAAGTAAAAAAAAAAGATAACATAAGATAAGGGAAAGACTGCTTGGAAATAAATCCCAGTTGTCAACTTGGTTGGCATTTTGAGAGGGAATGACAGGATGGGATCAGCACAGATCAACCAGTAAGTTTTCATGTCTACTCTTTAAATGGGTCATTCTCAAAAAACATTTGCCTTAACTTTTCTGTCATAAATTTCAGTTTTGATGCACAAAATATTTGTTCAGAAAAGTTTGATGGCATTTTCTTTTCCACTTACCTCCATATACAGTAATACATATTAAATAAGGGCAACTGCTTTGTTACGGAATTCCTAAGAGACCATGGATTATTAATATTTTTCTGTCTTTTCTCATGATCGCGACTTAACGAAAATTGTTTTCTCATGTTTTCTTTTCTTTTTTTTTACAATGATTGTTTGATTAGTTTGATCTACTTTTGCTATAGTAATGAACGCAGCTTTGACACGCATCTGATAGACAGATAAACCATGTGCTCTTACTGTATGTTGTGGATATTTCAGCAAATTTTGCTTCACTTAGTAATAACGTCTACAATACATAAATAAACGATAATCAATCATTGTTGAAATTTTTTTCCAGAGACAGTACGCTAAACATTTTGTTTGTGTAATTAACATGTTTAAATGGTCAAAAGCAACACCGTAAACACAGGCGGAGCATTTTCAGAAGGATGCAGAGAACTATTCTAAAATCTTTTAGAGCTGCTTGGATTCAACTCACATTTAATTTTCCTTATATTTGAAATATAATTATATATAATTTGTAATTTTTAGTAGTCATGATATGCTGTGAACTGATATCATGTGCGTTCCAAGCTTCTATTTGAAAAGAGTGTTTGTGTGTGTGTGTGTGTGTGTGTGTGTGTGTGTGTGTGTGTGTGTGTGTGTGTGTTTGTGTGGATACACTTTACATATAAATCACATTTCTTATCAATATACATTTAATGATTAACAATAAAGATTAAAAATAAGGAAAAGAGGCACATTACAAATAGCCTACGTCGTTGAAGCACATCCAACTTTAGATAAACACAACATACCCGCTTATTAACTAACAATGATATATTTCATAGATGCACAAATAAAGATATAGGTGCAAACAGAATACACTGGCATCAACATTGGTTTTAATAAGCAGTTATTTTATGACACTTTTTTTTCATTTTGTGATGAGTCTTGCATCTAGCAAGAATTTAACGATACACAAAACAATCATGTTGATTCAAGCATTTAACATTTATGAATTAATTAAATGTCAGTAATGAACAATACTGCACAAATTATAGTGATCTTGAGGAAGGTCCTTATTCTGTCCTAAATGCGTACAGTAAAGTGGATATACAGTATACACCCCATCAGTTATATTAAGTTCTATACTGCCACCTTTTGGCACATTTGTGTAACGTAGAGAACAACTTTCATTATGTTGAGATCACAAGAAAATGAAGTCGTGATAACGAGAAAACAACTTTTGTTATGTAGAGATCAGTGCTAGAAACGCTATATAGCTGCTGTTCCATGAGCGCCACCTGCTGTCAGAGAATAAATCTGCATTTTCATCCTGCATATCTGTCTGTCTGTCTACCATGCTATCTATTGGTCTGTCGTTCTATCATTCTGTCAATCCTTCTATCTGTCTGTCGTTCTGTCTATTATTTTGTCTATTGTTCTGTCTGTCTGTCGTTCTATGTATCCATCATTCTATCTTTCATGCTTTGTCATTCTATCTATCGTTTTATCTGTTTTTCTTTCTAAATCATTTTGTTTTAGTACTAATGCTAAACCTGGCATGAAAAAACCCTCCCATTTATTTATTAGAAAACAAAATAAGTAGTTAGTAATATACATTAGTAATATACAAAATTAAAATGATACATTATTTTTAAAAAAATTATATTGTTTCCGTGTCATGGTTTTTATCAGTGTTAAAAACCTATACTTTAAAAATACAAAGAATACTTATGATTACAGTTCAGAGTAAGAAAAGGCTCAAATTTTCCCACCACTTTGAAGAAGTTATTAATTGATAAGTTATTAATTTAGTTAAGTCAACATCTTTTGAGAATGACCCAGTCAGAGCTTTCCATATTCCTACTGTGCTTCTATTGGGCCATACAAGCCTTTTGTCTGTGCAGTTTTCAATTCAGCAAGAGACTCTGGTGGCATACTGTGGTTTCTGTGACCTTTAACCCCAGTTGTTTCCCTTACATATACAGATCAACCATGGTTGTTGTGACTGATTCCCTTCCTCTCATCTGTTTGAAAGTGGCAGTCTAGTAAACACGCCAGAGGGAGTGTAAGAACAGATACACGCATTCTCACCCACAGATTTGCCTTGGAGTTTTGAGGCATAAAGTTTTTTTTTTCCTTCTTATATAGCACAGCATAACCATAAGTGAAGAGGTTAGCACTCAGCTCTGTTGATGGAGGGATATTTACACTTATCTCCTGATATCAGCAGCCCTGGGACCTTTAGGATCACAACTGGATATAGCAGATCAGTGTTGTGTTTTATAGTAAACATATATGTGTCATGTATTGTGCGTGATTTACTTCACATCAAGCATGATGCTGAATTGTGCAGAGGTGTGCAAAAAGCAAAGTGGGTTTTTATGACTGAAGGCCAGCTGTAATCTCACCTTTAAAGATTTACAGATAAAAGCAGAGTGGCTTCTCTAGTCCCATAGATGGGGACTGTTTTGACCTGGCTTTGATGTCGTCCTGTGGACAAGGGCCTCTCTCATGTGCTTTTCCATGGGCTTTCATCGGCACCCTTAGTGTGCATTATTTGTTGGAGTCATGCACAACATTATTGTCCTGCTGACTGCTGTGCTGAAATGCATAATCGAAAGTGCTTATAATGAATGCAGGGTTTGGGAATGCATCATGTAACTGATGTGGCTAAACACGCATTTGTGCTTTTAAGTTCTGTTACCTGTTTTTAACCACAGCTTTTAGGTTTACAACAACCCCTCTCTCTCTTTGTGTGATACTATATGCACTTTGTAGGAATGTATCAGCTTATCATGGTTAGGAAAAGTTACAACCGGCAGAACTTCCTAAAAGCAAAAGCTAAAATGTAAAATGCTTAAATGTTTGTTGTGATGGTGCATTGAAACTGCAATACAAAATTCAATGCAGCAAGACTTACTGCAGCATAGCAGTATAAATACAAAGCTTCTGTAATATAAACTGACACTGTTTACTGCTAGTTTCCGCATTTTGTATTCTTTTGGTTTTGTTATCAGTTTGCATTAGGCTGTACTGACAGTGAAATTGAAAGTGGTTACTATCTTACTATTATTCATTTTTCAAGATAACTTATATGTTACCCTGGACCACAAAACCAGCCAAATGTCACATGGGTATATTTGTAGCAATAGCTAACAATACATTTTATGGGTCAAAATTATCTATTTTTCTTTTATGAAAAGGTTTTGTGGTCCAGGGTCACATATTGTGTCTACAAAAACAGATTTCAGTGCTATTACAGTACAGATACATATGATTGAAAAATATATATAATATATGGTTTTATATATGAAATATGATAGGTAACTGTAAAACAGTTTTTTTTTATTAAACTTTTTTTTAAAGTGTCCTAGTTACAGTGTAATTATACATTTAAGTACTGAGAAATATTAATTAACTAAATGTATTTACTATAGGTTTAGGATTTGGATTAGGGTTACTTGCATGTAATTATACATAATTAATTGTTATTATAATAGCAAGTATAACGTGTAACAAGGACACCTTAAAATAAAGATGTACTTTTTTTTAAAAAAAAAAGTGAACTTTCAGTGAGCTGCCAAAAAAAAGTTTTTTTCGATTGTGATTTGAAACTTTTAATCACAATTATCATACATAATGTTTTTGTCTAAAACGCTTCTTAAAAATCATGTTTTACATGAGTACATTTGGTTATTCCAATCAGATTGTCCAGCTGTTTTTTAATCATTGTGTATAGTAGTAAACGTATTTATTTGCAATAAATATGAATATTTATTAACATTACTAACATTATATATAATTTTTATTATGCAGTTACTTTTATGAATTCATCTAGGCACCTCATTCTTATTTCTCATCATGTTTCTGATGAGGGCACATTGTATAGTGTATCAGTGTGCGGGTCGTGTGGCAGCTTTTGTTTGTCAGGTCGAGTGTGTTTTTTTGTTGTTTGGCATTTGGCCATGTCTCCAGTCTGGCAGTCTGTGTTGATAATTCTGGGCCAAAGTTTCAGCCCGTGACCCAGTTTGTTTGCCGAAAGATGGAGTTGAATAAGCAATTCTGAGGAGAAAGAGCTCACATTCTCTCTCTTTTTCCACATCACTCTATTTTTGTTCATTTTTCTTTACAATCACTCCCTGTCAGGCTTGTTCTCCTAGTTTTGTTTTGTCTTGCTCTCCCACTCCTTCCTCTTCCCTCGTTTCCATGCAAGTAAGTGGCTCATGACACGAAGTCTGTTTAAAATGCTATTTACAGAGAGAATATTCTCAGGTGCTTTGAGCACCTATGCTGCCTGTCAGCGATGTACTCTCACGGATGTGTGTGTGAGTATATTTGTATGTATAGGCATGTCTAAGTGGTAATTAAACATCAGTCTGTGAGTGTGTAGAATTCTTGACATTCAGGAAACAGCTGACAGAGACAGAGAGAGAGGATTCAGGTGAAGCAACAGTCTGTGAGAGTGAGAGAAAAAGAAAAAGAGAATATACTGGTAACAAATGCAGCAAAACTGTTTTTTCCTGGTCAGCTCTTAAAGGGCAACAGTAGACTGTAGGGGAGAAATATTTCAAGAATTATGAATATAATGTTATAAATTATTGCTATAAATTAATTCCCTGTAATTTCACAAACTCTGAGCTTCATTTTGTTTAAAGGTACTGTTTAAAATAATGTAGCTCGCATGAGATGAAGACTGGTTATAAAGGCTGTTTTTACTTTATGGAGTAGGTTGCCTCATGCACTCAGAAAAAAAGGTACAAAAGCTGTTACTGGGGCAGTTCCATTTTTAAAAGGTACACTTTTGTACCTTTCAGGTACTAATATGTACACTTTAGGTACTGATATGCACCTTTAATGTACCAATACAGACTGTTTAGGTACAAAGGTGTGACTTTTGAAAAGGTACCACCCCAGTGACAGCTTTTGTACCTTTTTTTCTGAGAGTGTGGGGGCGGTCATTTTGAACACTACAAAAAATGCTTTTCTTACTTAGAGTTTTTGTCTTGTTTCTAGTCCAAATATCTAAAAATTCTTAAATCAAGAAAGCATTTTCTAGACAAGTAAAATTATTGTCTTGTTTTCAGAAAAAAATAAGTCAAAATTAAGGGAGTTTTTCCTTAAAACAAGTTTTATTTCAAACCAAAAACAAGATTATTTTGCTTACCCCATTGGCAGATTATTTTGCTTGTTATAAGGAAAAACTGCCAGTTACACAGTCTGTGTATAAATGAAAGTACTTTTTTTAGTTAAAATTACATTGTTGAATAAATCAAACTTTACATACCCCATGTTGTTCCAAACCTGTATGTCTTTCTTTCCTCTGTAGAATATAAAAGAAGATATTTGAAGAATGCTTCAGCTGTTGTCAATAGGATCTAAAAACCTTTACTTTCATTAAAGGACAGAAAAACACATCTATACTTTTGAGACATTTTTGGAAATGTCTTTCTTGTGTTTTGCCGCAGTCAGAAATGTTAATTTTTGCATGGATTATGCCTTATGCCTTAAGACCAACCTTATTTAAATATTTTAGTATTATTATTATTATTATTATTATTATTCAGATCTCTAAATTAGTTGAAATTCTTTTTGTCTTGCTCTCTGTAATTCTTTTTCTGTCCCTCTACTTATTATGCACTCTTTGCTTTTTAGGTATCCCCTTAATCCTGCCTCTCTCATTTTACACTCTGTGCCATCATAGATGAATACTAATAAGATCACTAGGGATTACCTTCTTTTCATTTTTAAAAATCTACTTTTCCATTTTAACCTCCTTTCGAGAGTTTTTTTTTTTCATGCTTACAGTAGATGAAGCTTCATTGTCATTCTAAAGGGTAGAAAAAGAGGGGAGGAAAAACAATAAAGGACACATGGCAGGCAGATATTGACAGGGCCGATCCTTGAGTCTCTGAGCTGGACTATTTGATGTTTTCCAGTCGGGCACTATTCTTTTGAAAATGAAGGGGGTTTGTGCCTCCACCCCACTGTCTGAACTCCCCCTTCTTCATATTAAATCTACAGGGGAAACAGGGGAGATTTGGGATTTTGATCAGTAGAGCTGCCATGTCTTTGAAACAGCTGAGCCCTGGTAGCTCCTGATGCCTCCAACAACTGCTCAACCTGTTGTTGGCTAAAATATTGAACGGGAATATTCGATTGGAATTGGTTCTTAGTGGCTTCTATTTCCTCTTTGTTCTGTTTAGCAACAGAAACTGAATGTGTTCTGCCAGGCTCAGTCAAAATAAATAATAGTCAAAATGACTAATAGTCGCTAACATGCTAACATTAAGACAAAGAGCCAAAGGAGTGAGAACATGGCAGCTCAGCAGCTAAAACAGGTGTCTGGAATCAGTAGAAGATGTTGAGTGGTGTCGTGGTGTTTTGGTACACCATTTAGGTTTCACAGCAATTATTGAGCTGCGTTGCACTTTAAGCTGATCTTTTTCTAGCCATTGGCGTTAAAGCCTCTCAATGGTGTCTCATATATGAATCAGTGGTTTCATGCACTCTCAGAAAAAAAGGTGCAAAAGCTGTCACTGGGGCAGTACCTTTTCAAAAGATACACTTTTGTACCTTTTAGGTACTAATGTGTACACTTTAATTAAGTGCTAATATGTACCTTTAAGGTACCAATATGGACTCTTTAGGTACAAAGGTGTGCCTTTTGAAAAGGTGTGCCTGGATTTCAAGGGAAACATTAATAAAATTAATAACACTTTTAAATTTAATCTTTAGCAAATCTCAAAAGGAATTTTTTCCCATTTAAATTATAGAGCATTTTAATAATGGTCATTTATTGGTTAATGGTGAGAATAACATAAAAAGTAATATATGTCACAGATCACTTTGGATATAAAAAGGTGTCCAAGAAATAATCAAACAATGATAAAATGTCTACAGTATATTTAAATAGAGATAAATATAGTATATTTAAATTGTTCTCTGTTTGTTGAGTCATTCTTCAGGGGAAATCTTCAGTTTAAAAGCAGCTTTTTAGTCCATGTATTGCCAGCTGCCCTGCATTATCTGCATTCTCTTAAGTCATTTGAAACTTTTTTCAGTGCCCACTGGCTTCATATTGATTTAGTGTGGGATTTTGTTATAGATATTTGAAATATAATTCATAGCAAAAAGCTTGATTTCAGACTGGGCTATTTTGGGGTGCAGTATAATGCAGCACCCTTCCATTTATCCAGTAGTTTCAGTGAAATTATATATTTTTACAGAATTTATACGCTGTTTGAAAGAATCCTCATATACTAGAAAGATGTTAGCAAGAATATTTATTGAAAAGACATTGCAATTGTCACAGATATAACAGAATTTCTCAGCAAGACTGTAACTGAAGCCACAGTTAAGAAAGTCTAAGTTTGTCAAGGCAAACTTTGATGCTGACTCAACAAAGCCTTGACTTAAAATGACTTGAAGTTTTGAAGGTTATGTGCATTATGTGTTCGAAATGAAAGAAACTCTGTAAGAAGAAGGAAAAGAGAAGAGAAATAACTTTTTATCCCATCCTGTGATTTTAAGTTGCAACTGTCCGAATTAAATTTTGTTTTTGAAAAAGTGCTGAATTGAGGGTTAACAATATTTTGGGTCAAAGACTTTTTGCCTATTCTATATTTTCAGCTGCAGAAATGTCTGACACAAGTGAGGATTTTTTAATGGTCAGAGTTATAGATTTATCTGCTACCATGGTTTGCCTAGGATTTTCCTGAACAGTTGACTGATCCAAGGTGACTAAAAGAAAGAAAATAAGGAGAGGAAGGAAGTGGGGGAAAAAATGATGTGTTAGATGTCTAGTCAAATAATGAGCTTCAAGATATAGGCTGCCAGTGGATTAGAGAGATTGGTGACAAATTGTCCTTAGGGAACCTAAAGGCTTTCTCAGCTAATGACCAAATGGCAAAGTTGACTCTTGCTTGACCTAAATAGACATCAGTGCCAGTTGTCAGCATGAAATCTAACTTTTTACACATGTACACCACTGTTCAATATTTTGGGGTCAAAAAGATTTTTTGTTTTTAAGAAAGTAATTTTTTTTATTCAGCAAGAACACATTAAATTGATCAAAAGAGCTTCACATTGTTGTTTTTATTGTATTTTTGAATAAATGCAGCCTAAGTGAGCAGAAGAGACATATTTCAAAGTAGAGCTCTGCATTTCAGCCTGGGGCCGTGCAGAGTCGTACCACGCAGTGGAAAAGTGCCATATGTTAATGTTCTGAATTGGGGCTGGTGTGGTGCCTGTTTTGGGCTTCTCCTTATTTTTATATTTTAGACATCCATCAATTAGTGATGAAAAAAAAAAAAATGCCGCGCTGGTGGAAACGACACGAGACCGTGCTACCGCAACTGTCAAGAGCGGCTCGGCAGTGTTTATTGTCCCGGTAGCAGCATGTATGGTGCATGCCGTCAGCGCAGCTGAACAGTTCTGCTTTCAAATACACCCAAGAGGCTTAAGCTTGCCGGAAAGCAGGGGCAAAAGTAGTTACCATAAATATGGGGAAATAGAAAGGAGATATTTGAATTATTTACTAATAAACTAGTGTTTTCTGAGTCTGTGTCGCAAGGATGAAGTTGCCGATACCGACTCGCCATCTCCTCATTAGACGCGCCTTTAGAGAGAAGTTCATCTTTACGGATTATGATTATAATGAAATTTATAATATAAAAGTTTTTGTTTTCGATTTGTTTTATTTCATTAAGTAATCATTGAAATCTTTCTATAGATATATTTATCATGTCTGTGAGGTATGTTTTCACTGAGTTTCGGTTAATTGTTGTACTCCTGTTAAAGACAAGACAGCAGAAAGGGCATCATGTTTGTTTTCTTTATCTTATAAAAGCACAACATTTTGTTGATATTGTGAGTGCACACAAATAAAAGTAGACCCTTTGCAGTTACGAATGATTACTCTTACTTTTTTGAGCAAAAATGACGGCGTATCCACTGAAAAAAATGCAAGTGATGCCAAGCCTCTCCGCACAAACTATTGGATATAGCACACATTTATCTAGGTTTAATGTTTAAACATTGTTATATGCTTGATATGTTTTATATCTATAGATTTTATATTAGGCAAGTCGTTATGTTTTGAGAAGACTAAATTGATCAAACATAGGGCTCACTGTCTGCCACTGACCTCTTGGTCGTTACTTCTACGTTTTTCTAAACTAACTTAATAAAAAAACGAAACAAACTTTTTTTATTGTAAACAATTCATTGGTGCATAATGTGCACTTAAAATGTAATAACCTGCCCCTGTATCACAATATTAAGGCATTGTTTTAGCAAATTAACTTTTGTTCTTGATTCATTTTGGTATGTAATGCCCACTTTTCAAAATCCATACAATTTCTGATGGTTAAAATGGCTTTTTGAGATTTATGAGATTTTTCTTTCCTCCTGAAGATCCAATATCCTTTACATACAAATAATTTCTATAATTCAAATTACAGAAATAAAATGGGCTGTACTGTAGCTGACATTTAAACATTTTGTCACATCTTTGTTGCTAAGAGAAGACAAAAATGCTGTATTTTGAATTTTAAAACTCACAAAACCTGGAAAGATCAATAGGTTTTGGAGAGATTAGAGTTTAGAGAGACACCAAAACAAACTCTCACCAATCAGCAAACCACAGAGCTTATTGCATTGTCAGCTAGACCAATGGCCACATTACATATTGTTCAGGGAATGGTGACTCAGAGCAGGTGAATCTGCTATTGAGCAAGTCCTGCAAGGCTATATGTCATACTTTCTGGTGGAACAGAACATCCCTCTTCGTTCATTCCACCTCATTCACCAATTCATCATCTCAGACACACACACACGCACGCACGCACGCACGCACACACACACACACACACACACATACATAAATATTACATGTTAATTGGCACTCTTCTTTTCCCCAAGCACCTAAAGTCAGAGTCTGCATGGTTAATAGTTAACAGCGTTGTTTTCTGACTATTAGTGAAAGCAGTGGAGGTCTGTAGCTTTGCTTAAGGATTAATGTCCTCATTAACATTGCACAGCTCACCTGTTCCTTAAGCATGCATGCAGTCTTTGTTTGTTTTATCTTGCTTCATCGATTTATCCATCAGTGCTGCCATCCATCCATCTAACCAGCCCTTATTTGTATTCTGCTAATCACCTTTCTAAAAGGAACAGTTCACCCCAAAACAACAATTCGCTCCTTCATGTCATTCCAAACTTAAATGATCCCATTGACTTTTATTGTACGGCCAAAACTGATTTGCATTACAACAAAAGATTACAGATTTGAAATGACATTTTTGGTGACCTCTCCTTTCAAATGATCAGTCTGTTGACACAAAATCATCTGTTATAATTTTCATCCAAGCTCTTTAGTCTCGTTTTTTATTTTAATAATAGGAAACAGATTGACTTCTGTTTCACACAAACTAACTCAGTCTCTTTGAAGTCCAGCAGAATGTGGAAAGGGGGCTCCTCTGCACTCATGAAGTATTCATGCCAGTGTGTGTGAAAGTGCATGCTTTGCACGTCAGCGACGTGTGTTCATGTGATTGAAAGAGAGAATGTGTGTGTGCAGACAAGTATGTGTGGAGCATGCTGCCTATCAGTGGAGCTTTGCACAGCAGCTGTGTACTGACACTGTGTCTGGGAGGGAAATGGAAAGGGGGCTGGGCTGAGGAGAGGAGAGGGAGAGAGCGAGTGCAGCAAAGCGAGAGGGAGAAGGTGAGAGCGACTAACCAGACTGAGAGAGACGTGGAGAGTAGACGGAGAGGACCGCTGGACTTCTGCCAGGGTTTCCCAGCAACAGCAGAAGCAGGAATTGACTCTTTTTTCCCCTCATCCTAGTGGATTTTCCTTTTCCACTGCCTTCCCTGGGAGATCTGTCATTGGGAGAGTGGAGAAAAAAGAAGTGCAGCACAGAGGGAGAACGTGCCCCCGCCCAGCTTTGATGCAGAGGTGAAGTGAGGGCTACCTTGAAGTGAAGAGGAAAAAAATGTGTTGAAAGTTTTGGGTTGCAAACTCTACCGACAGGTGAGAGGAAGCACCAAACTTTGGGAAGTCGATCACCGGAGACTTGCTCTGCGGAAATAGAGTGTGGCGGAAAATGCATCTCTGCAGGAGCACCACATACTTGTTTGTTTTACAGAAAACTTTTGAGGGTCGTCATGACCATTTCTGACATCTCCTTATCGCCCTGTTCATCTCATCGCACCTGTATCCACTTCCTCGTCTGGGAATTTGCATGAAATGGACCCCTGATGACAGTGACAGTAATCACATCGCCCCATCCTCCAGCTGACACCTCTAGCCCCCTGTCTCCAGCCCGCCTTCCGCAACCGCCCCGCCTCGCTCTCACATGTGCTGGGAGTCATGGAGTGCTCTTACCGGGGACTGGAATGAACAAATTAATAAGCTGCTTTTCTCACCGCTGTGATGATATGCCCTCTGAACTGAGATAATGGATTGGAGAGAACTGTAAGTATAATGGACTCTTTTGAGTTGTTTATTGACGTTACATGCATTTTTCAGTAAGGTTTGTGCAGTTCAACTTGTTCTGGCAAACCAAGGATGTTGGGGTTGATTCCTAAGGTTTTTTTTTTTTTGTTTTTGTTTTTTTTTTAAAACATAAATGCTGTCAGTATTTACTCACAGTCAGTGGGGTCCAAACAACACTGAACCCAATTAATTTGAACTGTATGGCCAAAAAAAAAAAAAAAAAAAAAAAACAACTGAAATGAGGGTTAGTAAATTAATAGAATTTTTCATTATTGGGTGAACTACCCTTCTAACATGCTGCTCCATTGTTGAAAAGCTAAGTATATATAATTAAGGTTGTAAAAGTGCTTCAGTAATCACAGTTGCACTGGTTTGCTCTCAGTTGCAATCCTAAAACTTCACTTCCAAATTCAGAGGCAGACTGTTCACTACAGGGCAGGGAAAGGAGATTTAACAGGTGGGTACATCTGGATAAAGCCCAGCCTAGCGTATCGGAGCTCACTCTACCATGCTGCTTTGCACCCACTCTGGTCACTCAGCTTTGTTCACTCCAGACTGATATCTCAGTCTTTTGTGTGTGCGTGACTGTGTTGTGCTTCATAAAGAGCTTGTAAAGCATTTGTCGTGCAGCCAGACGTGGTGAATGTGGCTCTCTGCCCTACGTGTGGGCGTGGGTCTCCTCTTTATGTTAGAGGAGGAACTGTATGTATGTGTGTGTGTGAATATGTGAGGTGTGTGGAGGAGGCAAAGAAGAGGCTATGTCTCCATACATTTGTTTGGTTTGGTTTAACATTAATAAAACCCTCCTCCTCTCACTCAAGTATTTTTTTCCCAACCTCTTATTTCCACTATTACGAGCTCTTCATCTTCACTCTCAGTCTCTCTCCCTCATTCACACCCAGAGTCCAAAATTAACAATTGACAAGTGCCAACTGGGAATAAAAATTGGCTTTGGTGAGTAAACAAAATGCCCTGCTGTTTAATTTTAATTTATTAATTTAAATGTGTTTATTATTTAATGTATTATTTTAATGTATTATTTAAATATTTATTTAAATGCGAGTCTAAATCTAAGTTTGAGGAAGTAATGAAATAATGTGGAAAAAATATTTAAACATAATATCAATATGTACGCTTTTAATATATTTATTGTTAGTAACATTTTTGCAATTTATAAAAAATGCAAACTTAATTATGCTTTGTTTCAATTTATTCATGCACATAGAAATAATGCTAAGTGCTAATTTCTTTCTGTAATCTTTGTGTGTTTGCACACAAATCCCATCACACCTTTTAATACATGGCACATGCACATTTCCTGTGGGGGCCTGCTCTTGTGTCCTTCATGGAGACTGTAATTACACAGTGTTCTCTGTGATTTTTCACCCCTGAAGAGCCTGTGCTGAAGGAGTTTGAGGGAGAGAGAGAAAGGATTTGAGGAAGAGTGAGGCATTTAATGAGCTCAAGTTTTTCTCCTCAGGCCCTTCAACCTTGTGCTAACAGGCATAAAAACAAAACGTGAGCTGGAAAACACACACAGCTTTAGGTAGCTTGCATCTTTTAACCATTGCCAGACATGTATAGTCAAAAGCATGTGGACAACCAAACACCAAACCACTATGTACATTTTCATTAATAGGGATGTTGTCCTTCCTAAAAGGTTCTGCTCCTCTGGGAATGCATTACATTAGGTGTTGGAACATGAATGCAGGTTTTCTCACGAGCATAAGTGAGGTCAGGCACTGCCGTTGGGTGAAGATTTGACTAAAACTGGAAAGCCAAACCCAGGAGTCTCCACATACTTTTGACTATGTAGCTAATTATAATTTGCATCTCAGTTATCATCCGTCGACATTGGTCTGTCGGACCACTCAGCTGTCTTCTTTGATTTGGAATTACATCGACCAAGTTTGTGTACCACTCGAACTGTGACATTCCGAAAGTGGAAATCTATTGATCAAACAGATTTTTCAAGTACTGTTGTTTCCATCTTAGGTGATTTGCATTTATTGATTTAACATCGTTGGACGAGAAAGTTTCACAGTTGAATAATACTCTTATTGCTTAATTACTTTTGCTCCTCTGTGGACACGCAAGGTCACTTTTGCTTGTGCTGCTCCATTGTATAATGATAATTTGCGCACTAAGAAGGCTGCCTGTCGGAAAATGGAGCGTAAATGGCATCTCACTGGCTTGAATGTATACTATCTAGCTTGGAAGGATCTTCTGGATGATTACAGACGACTAATTAAGACTGCAGGATCTTCTTATTTCTCCCAGACTATTGAAAAGAACCAAGGAAACCTGAGACACTTATTTCAAACTATAAATTGTCTGCTGCAAGTTAATGCTGTTTCTACCTTGCCTGTTTCTCAGCAGTAATGTAATTAATTTCTTAATTTTTTCAATTCAAAAGTTGATAATGTCCTTAAACAAATTTCCGTTTCACCTGTTTCTACTACCATATGTCACTGTTCACCAGAGTTCACTGGTGTTCTTATTAACTTTCCTCAACTTGATACCGAGACTCTTAAATGGGAGGTATCTAGCATGAAATCTACAACTACCTTGCTTGATCCTATTCACACTAGCTTATTTAAATCTTGCTTTGATGCTTTGTGTCCTGCTGTTCTCAGTATCATAAACGACTCCTTACAGACTGGGGTTGTTCCAGCAGCATTAAAGATTGCTGCTGTGACCCCTGTACCTAAAAAAGAAAATGTTGCACTGGACGACTTCAATAACTTTCATCCTATTTCAAATTTCCCGTTTTTGGCAAAATTACTTGAGCGTATTGTTGCCTCTCATTTGTGTAACCATCTCACAGTTAATAATCTTTTTGAACCTCAGTTGGGTTTTCGTAAATTTCACAGTACTGAAACGGCCTTGGTCAAAGTCATCAATGATTTGTTGATGGCTTCTGATACTGGTGCAACATCTATTCTTATTCTTCTTGATCTAAGAGCCTCATTTGATACTGTGGATTACAGTCTACTACTTACTCATCTTGAAAGAGTGTTTGGTGTGTCTGGGACTGCCTTAAGGTGGCTGAGGTCTTATTTTACTGACCGCTCCCAGTTTGTTTCTATGGGTGGTTATACAGTAGGTCTAAGATTAGTTCTGTCTCAACTGGCGTCCCTCAGGGGTCGGTGTTAGGTCCTTTACTTTTTAACATTTATTTGTCACCTTTAGGCCACCTTTTGAGATTGCTCGGCCTTCATGACCATTTGTATTCCGACAACACACAGATTTATAAACATTCAAAACCTCATGAGCGCCTTGATGTTGCTTATTTGTCTGACTGCATCACTGAGATTAAAATATGGATGCATAATAATTTCTTGTGCTTGAACAGTGGTAAAACTGAAGTTTTGTAATCAAATTTCTAAAGCTGGTTGTCTGTCTCTGACTCTTGACGGCTCCGTTTTGGATATCCAGAGTCGAATAAGGAACCTTGGAGTTATTTTTTATGCAAATCTGTCTTTTGATTCTTTTGTCCCGAGCACTATCAAAACCTCTTTTCTCCACCTTAGAAATATCGTAAGATTGCGTCCTATGTTAAATTTTACAGTCGCAGATATGCTAATAAATTCCTTTGTCATCTTGGGGTTAGACTATTGTAATGCTCTTTTAGCCAGAGCTTCTAAATCTACACTGAATAAGTTGCAAATTTGTACAAAATTCAGCCGCTAGGATTTTAACTGGGACTAGAATTGGCAGTCATATTACTCCAGTGTTAGAATCTTTGTACTGGCTCCCGGTCAGGTTTAGAGTGGATTTCAAAATTATGATGCTTACTTTTAAAGCATTACATGGACTGGCACCATATTAGCTTACAGAATTGTTACATCCATACACTCCTAGTCATAGATTGCGTTCCTCTCAGTCAAACTTGTTGCTGGTTCCTCAAACTCGTCTAAGATCTATGGGTGATAAGGCTTTCTTTTTCTGTGCTCCTGTCCTTTGGAATTCTCTGCCTCTTGAACTTAGGGACGCTCAGAATTATGATGTTTTTAAGGTTCAACTTAAGACATTTTTTTTTAAACTTGCATTTGCTTGTTGATTTTGTATTGTTTTTATTGTATTGATTTGAGAAGCTGCTTTTAAAGGTGCTTTATATAAAAGTTTATTATTATTATTACTTAAGTCTCAAGTCTCAAGTCTCGTTTATTTATATAGCCCTTTCTACTACAACGTGGACCAAAGGACTGTACATCTAAAAGCATGGAAACATCAAGAAAAACAACAAACAAAATATAAAATGACAAAGTCAAGAATTAAAAGAAACAGAATACAAATACGTTTTCACACGAGTTTTAAAAACATCAACTGACGGTGCAGATCTTATATAACCATACATAAACCTGCTGGACCTGCTGGACCTAAGACTTGAACCCGAAACCTTCAGGTTACAAGTCTGACTCTCTAACCATCAGGCCACGGCTACCCCCCATGTCAAGCCAGCAGCAAAGAATGGTTATGGACACAAGAAAACTACATGAGGTGATGGCTTTGCCATCACAGGAATAAATTAGGAATAAATTACATTATAATATATATTATAATAGATAGCAGTTATTTTAAACTTGTAATATTTCGCAATATTTCTGTTTGTACTGTATTATTGATCAAATAAATGCAGCCTTTTTATTTGTTTATTTATTTAGGATCAAATAAATGCACCTCATTTAGTTTTCTTGTGTCCATAACCATATTCTTTGCTGCTAGATTGCCATAGACTCAGAAACTGTTACTCATCCATTGCAGGTCTAATGCAAGATGAACCTCCTGGACATGACTCCTTTACTTAACCTTTTGTTTGCTGCTCTTTCACAGGGCTGCCCAGAAGCTGAACCTCTCCAAATGGAAGAAGTGTCAGCCGCTTCCACCTTCCCCACCTGACCCAGAAGAGCCGTTCTTCTACACTGATGGCTTCAGCGCTGCCTTGCAGCTCTCACCCCCACCTGTACCCCCATGTTTCCTCAGGGCAGGGTCAAAGGTTAAGGACAGCCCCGGCATGGGAAAGGTACAATAATGTTGTCATTGCTAAAACTTAAGTTTATCTTTTATCATTGTAGAGATGTTTTCTTCTATATTAATAAAATGACATCATGCATAAACCCCTGATTGCCCTCTGCTCAAGAATGCCCCGTGGGTTGATCAGTTTGGCTGGTTCTCGAGTTACCATCAAAGCAGACTGTGTGTGACAGCATGAGTTGGCCCAGTTGTCCTGATTCCCAGGCTGTTGGAATTCCAAGAAGCTCCTTCAGAATGCCAGACAGCATTCCTCACTGTAAGTGACTGACAGGCTGTAGGAGTGGGAAAAGCAATGTATGAAAACAGAAGGGTCAGAGAATGACATCAGGGGGCGTTTGAATGAAATATATATTTCTCTATTAGAACAGAGCTGTTTATTAGTGCTGGACAGTCTGAGTGTGGAAATGCTTATGATATCCCAATGTCTCAAAGAGCCATATTTGTGCCTCGTTCTTGAATTATTTGAACACCAGATTTGTGAGCATTACATCTGGTGATCTGGAATATTATTTCCTTTAAGTATATGAACAGATCAAATGTTGTTTGCTATTTGGGATTGTCTGAACCTGTAGCAATGTAAATGAGCAATGTAAAATAACAGGGATAAAATAAGCAAACTAACAGCCCTGATTCTCCAGTCGTTTAATATCAGTGCTTGGGCTTAGTATTAAAATTCCTCTTTTTGTGAAAAGTACAGTAAAGTATATTAAACTAAACTAAACTAAACTAAACTAAACTAAACTAAACTAATAAAACATCTCCCTTAGGAATGCATGATATTAAAATTTTGATAAAACACTGCTAAAATGATAATTTTTTCATATTAACTGAAAGAAATTAAAATTCTATATAATTTTGTCTGAACTGATCAAAGATAAAAAAAAAAACTAAAATCAGTTGTTTTAAATGCTGCAAGTGAATTTTATGCATCACAAACTTCAATGTACCCACATTTGTAATGTATAGAATTAAAAATACATATTCGTTTAGAGATTTGCTGAAGACTGCTTTTAACTGTTTCAAATTAGTGTTTTTAAAGATTAACTCATAGCATTAGATGACAGCAAAGGTAATCTAAATGTAATATATATATATATATATATATTCACTATATACTGTATATATGTCCAGTATGCCCTACCAACCAATACCAATTATATATATAAAAAAATAACAATTCTAATAATCGCCAATAATCCTCACGGTGTCGATATACAGTATTGTGCATTCCTAGATCTCCCTAATGTGGGCTTACAAGCAGTACAGGGATGAGTTGACTATAACGTGTTTTGCCTATAAAAACTCCATAATTCTTAGTGACTGGATGATAACTGTCATGCTAAAGTATGTTGGTACTCATTAAGCAGAGCACTTAATCCTTATTAGTGTACTTTGAGTCACTTTGTTTAAAGAGCACCTGCTTAATATTAACTTAATGAGCTGAGGTCATGTGCTTCTGCCTTCTCTGAAATATCTGAACATATACTGCTACATCTTGACAAGCAACTGATAGTTTCATATATACTCTCTCATGGGACTCTCTAGAGTCTAGAGCATCATGAGCATCTCAGCATGTTGACGCTATTTTGGGTAACAAATTCATTCCTTTCCTTAACACCCCCTGGAGGTTTAAAAGCCATGAAAGACTGCATTGACCCACGTATGACCCTCCTCCAGCACAGGTGATGCACTCTAAATAAATTCAAAGAGATGGTTTAGGATGACTTCTCAGTGGGAAAGTAAGAAGATAATGTATGTTCTTAGCATTAGATACTATAATAGAATGCTGACTCATAAACAACAGCAGGTGGTGCAGGGAGATGATTTGCTCATTAAGTGAAGTGACGTGACATGTGGCCAAGTGTGGTGACCCATACTCGGAATTAGTGCTCTGCATTTATCCCATCCAAAGTGCACACACACACGGAGCAGTGGGCAGCCATTTTTTGCTGCAGCGCCTAGGGAGCAGTTGGGGTTCGGTGCCTTGCTCAAGCGCACCTCAGTCGTGGTATTGAAGGTGGGAGAGAGCGCTGTACATTCACTCCCCCCACCTACTATCCCTGCCAGTACGAGACTCTAACCTGCAACCTTTGGGTTACGAGTCAGACTCTCTAACCATTATGCCACGACTTCCCAAAAAAGGAGACTGTCCTTGCATGGGCCGAGAATTGGACCCGGGTCTCCAGCATTGCAGGCGAGAATTCTACTACTAAACCACCAATAAGAATGGCGAGGTCACCTGATCTATTCCTTGAAATGCACCCAGACACCTCTGGAGAAGTCAGCTTATTACATCATCCTCATATCCATTGCAGTTGTGGGGGGCTATGTGAATAAAGCGATATCCTTCCCTTAATTGCGCAGCTGATTGTGTTGATGCATTGTGCAAACACAGCACTGGAAAATGTGCACAATAGGCATTACAAGTTTTCTAAAGTCACACCAAAGGCAGGCAGCTGCAAGTTTTTAATGAGTTTTATCAAGAAAAAGACAGTGAAGTGATTGCTAATAAGCCCCACTGAGTTGAAATATGTTGCCTGCTGATTTTGAGGCACTTGTAAAGAAAATGGGTATGAACACTCTCATTTTTTTTATTTTTGGAAGAAGGAAATGTCAAAGTGCTTAGAAAGCAAAGGATAGAGAGTAATAGGTGATTGTGGGAAGGTAGCGGTAATGCAGTGAGTGTAATGAAAGTTTATCTGTGTGGAAATGATTATGGATATTGACACATCCTGGTGCTTTTGCACTAAAGGGGAATTGTTTGATTTGCTTTTTTTATTGCAACTTCCAAAAAATGGATTTCAATTGTATCATTGATAAATTAATTGCTTAAAACTCAGTAATTAAAAGACAAAAATATTTTTTTGACAAAAGACAGTTTGCAAGGATGAGCAAGGATCAAGTTTGCGAGGATCTATTTATCTGTCTGTCATTCCGTCTGTCCGTCATTCTGTCTGTTGTTCTATGTCAGTTTGTCTGTTGTTCTGTCTGTCTGTCTGCCTTATCTGTCTATAAATCTGTCTGTCGTTCTGTCATTATGTCTGTCTGACAACTGTTGTTCTGTTTGTCTATTGTTCTCTCTTTCTTTGTCGTTCTGTGTCTGTTTTTCTGTCTGTCTGTCTCTGTCTGTCTATCTATCTGTCTATCTATCTATTTATCCACATTATCCAGAAGCCACATTAGATCACAAAAGGAAGTTACTTCAAACATTCAACTGATGTTGTGGAGTTTGTCATTGCATTTCATTTTATTATTGGACCTGGATCCCCAAGCTTGCGAAAATACATTTTCTGGACTACCATGTCAATCCCTATGTTGGAAAAAAAAAATTGTTTTTATAATTGGATTTGTTTTATCTTGCCTAGGCATAAGTGACTTTTAAAAGCTTCTGGTCTTCCATCTATTCCTTGGAAGGTAAAGCTTAGTCTGTAACAGCATTTAATGCCAAACATGTCTGTATAAGTAAGGAAAATAGTGAGCCTGATCGGGCAACAGATATCCTTATTGTCTGCCAATTGAATTCTTTATCTCAGTGGAGGACCGTAAACTTCAGGGGCTGTTTGTTGCTGAAAGTGTCCCTAGTGGCAGAGCTATAAAACAAGGTGTTAAACACAGACAGCTGAGTACATTATTGCTTCATTAAGTAGGTGTTATAATGAACTGTTCTGCTTCAGTCATGTTTCACTTTGCTATCATTTATGATTATGACTGTAAAAAGGGGAAAGATGTTGCATCCATGCTTTGTGTACATAATGTGTCTCATGTGTACATAAAGTACATAATGCGTCTCATAGTGATTATTGATAGTTTATGCTACTCTGTCAGACACATAGCTAAGGATTCATGGTCCCTAAATAAAGTTCTTACCTTTTAAAAAAGTTTTTGATTTAACTATTTCTATTTTAATATATTTTAAGATGTATTTTATTCCTGTGATCAAAGCTGAATTTTCAGCAGCCATTATTCCAGTCTTCAGGATCACATCTTTCAGAAATCATTCTAATAAGCTGATTTGGTGGTTGAGAAACTTTTCTTATCATCATCGATATTGATAATAGTTGTGCTTCTAATATTTTCATGGAAAACGTGATGTATTTTATATATATTTCTTAATATAATGTGTCTATCAAGTGTCTGGTCAGAACAAGGCGGGTCTGTTTTCTGTTTTCCAGCCACACTTTACAGGAGGATGTCACCTATGTGGGAGCAGAAGGGCTTTGGGAATCTCCGTATTCATCTTCTGCTTATTACATGCTTTCCACTTTGCCAGTATGAGGGGCATTCTTGGCCAGGAAACTGAAACACCTTATTCCCAAACCACTCAATAATTGTGAGAATTAGTGGGTGGTTGGAGGGTGCAATTACAGCTGTATGCTTTAATTCAGCCGCAAATTCAAAAAGAACTTGTCACAAATAAAATCATGTAGAAATATAATTATGATATGAATATAAATGTGTGCTTTGCAGGTGAAAGTAATGGTGAGGATATGCCCTGCCAAAGGATCACGAGACATCTCAGAATCCATGTCCTTTCTCAAGGTAGACGGCCATAAGAAACAGCTGACCTTTTGTGAGCCACCCACCTGTGCACGCTCCACCTCTGCCACCGCCCCAAAGACGTTTACCTTTGATGCTGTCTTTACCCAGGATGCTTCACAGGTACAGTAATGGTATAAAGACTTACATTTTTGGCAATCAGAATAATAAAAGCAAGCATTTTACAAGTTACACCAAGGAGATATCCCCTATTTCCTGTCTGTACTTATAATTTTATACTGAACAAAAATCTTCACAGAATTGATGTCTAACAGGCAGGACATAGATGCTGAGATCAAAGCAATACATAAGGGAGATATTCAGTTTCACTTGGTTTGCGAGATAGATAAAAGGTTTGGGTTGGTGAGTTGGGGTTATCGTTCCGAGCCCACAGCGCCTGAAGGGATCTCAGAGGAAAAGATAACAGAGCTCTTTTCTCTGCTTCCTGCTGATCTCTTTGGGAGTTTCGATTCTTTGGGTTTCCCTGTCCTAGAAACATCAGGTCTGATGATCAATGACTACCCCACATTGTTCAAAACAAAAGAGGCTTTGAACGAGCATACATCAGAGGTGGTTTTTACAACAACACTGTCGAAGCTTTCCTCAAGCTACAAAACACACACACATAATTCCAGGGTTTGAAATCTTCATCTGTTTCCGTACTGTATTCTGCATCTCTTTGGGAAGTTTCAAGGATGAGCAAGGATCAAGTTTGCAAGGATTTATCTATCTGTCTGTAATTCTATCTATCTGTCTGGCTGTCTGTTGTTGTATCTGCGTGTCAGCCTATCTGTCTGTTGTTCTGTCTGTCTATCATTCTATCTGCTGTTCTGTCTTTATGTCTGTCTGACATTTGTCGGTTATTCTGTTTGACTGTTGTTCTGTCTCTCTTTTTGTTGTATTGTCTGTCTGTTTTTCTGTTGTTCTATCTACCTGTCTGTTGTTCTGTCTGTTGCTCTGTCTGCCATTCTATCTGTCTGTCTGTCTATTTACCTGTTTGTCACTCTGTTTCTGTCTGTCTTTCTGTCATTCGATCTATCGCTCTGTCATTCTGTCTGTCTGACATTTGTCTGTTGTTCTGTTTGTCGTTCTGTCTGTCTGATGTTTTGTCTATCATTCGGTCTGTCTGTCTGATGTTCTTTGTCTGTTGTTTTACCTATATCTCTGTCTATCCTGTCTGATGTCCTTTCTATCATTCTGTCCATCTGTATTTCTATCTATCAATCTACTGTTTTTTCTGTCGTTCAATGGTTCTATCTGTTGTTTTGTCTGTAAATGTATCTGTCTGTACAACTAATACTGTAAAACAGTTTGAGTTATTATTTAAATCTGGGTTTGTGTCCTCAGGCGGAGGTGTGCTCAGGGACAGTGGCAGAGGTTATCCAGTCTGTGGTCAATGGGGCAGATGGCTGCATCTTCTGTTTTGGTCAAGCCAACCTCGGTTAGTAAACATCAATAGTAGCCCATATTTTGCTGTAATTCACTTTATTGTTGTGATAACTCACCTCCCTCTGTTACAACTCTTCATGCTTTGACAGATAATGAATTGTTCAGAAACCATTTTAGATGGAGTAGCCATCACTTACAAGAGGTGAAAGGAAAAGTGATGTAAAATACACTGTTTTGGCTGCATTTGAAATTTCCTAACAAGGAGGCAGAGAAAATGCAGGGAGGGCATATGTGTTTGAGCAGTAATAGCAGTTTGTTGAACACAAAGTGCCCTCTTTTTACAATTTGTGTTTGAAAAGCGCTCAGTTTCTCTCTCATACTCTCTTGTTGTTCAGCCTCCCACCATGCTGCTTCAATCCCCCTTAGTTAGCTTGGCTGCTCATTTGCTCTGCTTTAGCGTGATATATTCTCTTAAGACTAACATCCTTGTGGGTTAATTTTATTAGCTTAGGGGTGTTTTACATAGACAGTCCTATTATTAACACAAATCCTATTATAGACCTGCTCTTATATCATTATGTAGTCACGCAAAATTAATCAGTGGACAGTGTAATTTTTATCATGTCTATGTTGACAAACACTGCTTACTTATTTTATGACCTTTTTTAGCTAAATAAGAACCATATAAGGACAATTAAAGCATAATGTTAATCTTGAATGTTCAGTTACATCTTTCATTAGCATTAGCCAGTTTTTCTCACCGTAGCTCACCTTTACCTCAGGCAAAAGCTACACCATGATTGGCAGGGACAGCTCTACGCAGAGCTTGGGTGTGGCACCCTGTGCTATCTCCTGGCTCTTCAAACTCATCGAGGAAAGGAAAGAGAAGACTGGCACACGATTCTCCATACGCGTGTCTGCTGTGGAAATCTGTGGCAGGGAGGAGGTGCTGAGAGACCTGTTGGCTGACTTTTCCAAAGGGACTTCCCAGGAGAGTCAGAGTGCAGGAATTTCCCTGAGAGAGGATCCGGTCTGTGGATCACAGGTGCATTAGAGTTTGTTTTTAGTTTGTGTTCCTGTAACTCAAATTATAGAGCATGGTGCTAGAAATGCCAAGGTCATGGTTTTAATTCCCAGTGAAAAGATTAAATAGACAAATTAAAATTTAAGGTAATTTTTTTAAATGTTAAATGTAACATAATTAGGTGCAACATTATGTCTTTTTTTATATACACTACCGTTCAAATGTTTTGGGTCAGTAAGACATTTTGATACTCCTATGCTCACCATGGCTGCATTTATTTGGTCAAAAATGCAGTAAAATAGTTATATTGTGAAATCTTATTACAATTTAACAGTTTATAAATTATAATTAACATATAACAGTTTTTTTATTTTAATATATTTTAAAATAAATAAATGTTAATTATTAATTTCCTGTTTATTCCAGTCTTCGGTGTTACAGGATTCATCAGAAATCTCAATAAACTCAAGAAACATTTCTTATTATTATATATTAAAGTTGAAAACAGTTGTGCTGCTTAATATTTGTGTGAAAACCATATTTTAATTATTTTTTATTTTTTTTATTTTAATGATTAGAAAGTTCCAAATAACAGCGTTTTTTAAAATGGAAATCTTTTTAAACATTATAAATGTCTTTACTGTCACTTTTGATCAATTTAATGCATCCTTGCCGAATAAAGTATTAATTTATTTTTTTTAAAGAATCGTACTAACCAGTAGTATGAAATTGCAAGTCATTTGACGTTCTTTGACTACTGCCAAAATGAAAATGTTCATTAATCCAATTAATCAAAATCAAATTGCTTCTGTCTCCCTTCTCTTTCTTTATCTACGTGTCTCACTCTCAATTCAAAATTTGTTCAGCTGCAGAACCAGAGCGAGTTGCGGGCGTACTCTGCAGAGAGAGCGGCGTTTTTCCTGGATGCAGCTCTGGCAGCACGCAGCACCAGCAGATCTGACTGTAAGGAAGAGGACCGGCAGAATTCTCACATGCTCTTCACCCTACACATTTCCCAGTACCCTATGGAGAAGAGTACCAAAGCAGGAAGTATGGCTCACTGTGCTCATTTTCACATTTTTTAGGAAAACTGTATTGAAATGTGATATATATGACACAAGCTATTTCATATATGGCTGTTTGTCTTTTAAGAGCATAATAGTTGACTTTTAATGTTGAAAAGAAATGTTAAAGTAATATTTTAAGTAGCTATACCTTAACATACAGGCCTTAAAATAATTAAACTTCAAAGGCAATTTACCTCCACCTCAAAAATTAAGTTATAGCACTGCCTAAGACTGTTACCAAGGGCAGCCGATACCTCTCCATGTTCACTGAGAGTATCAGTTACCTCAATTTAGTCCCGCTGATAATGGCTCTACGAGAATGCTTACAAGAAGGGTTAGCACATTTTCATTACTGGGCATAGCCATCCTGTCAAGTCAGCATGTCAACATTAGAATGGTCATTAATATTGCACTCCCATCGCTGCAGTGTAAGCTGGGTTCTGGCCATTGACACTAGCCAGAATAGGTTTTAATATGTAATGAGGCTGGAGTCTCTTCTGCAGAGATGTTTATAGAGCGCAGCATGAAATGAGAAGCTTGTTTACATTCCCGCTCCACAGAGGGTTTCGGTTCTGGGCGCTGGCTTTGTAAATCCTACTGACATGAGGTTAATGGCTTCCATCTCAATGTGAAATAAATGCATCTTCTGTAATGATACTGAATGAATTTTACTCTAGTGACCTACATGGGACTGTAATCTAACTAGCTGTACTTACTTTTATTGCTTGCTGTTTGATGGACTGCCAAGGATATTGAATCCCCATGTACCTAGCAGAGATCTTAAGTCCAACTAATGTCTCATAAGGTCCCCTGCAACACTGTCTCAGCTTAATGTGCAGAGACAACTAAGTCATTTGTAGTCATTTGTACTGATCAAGTAGAAACTACTGCTCTTTCAAAACAGGACAAAAGTCTTACTGGGTGTCTTTGCTTTTTATTAAATTATGTTTAGGGTTTTGGAATGAAGATGTGCCCTGTAAACAATAAAACTGTGTTTAAATGGGAAACCCAGAGTCTTTAACCTGGACATTGGGAGTGAATTTCTGTTTTAACTTTGCAGTGTCTGGGAGTCATAGCCGTCTGCATCTTCTGGACTTGGGCAGTTGTGAGTCTGATTTGAGTCAAACACGAGATGGAGGGAGAGGCCAATGTCTGTCAATGGCTGCCCTTGGAAATGTCATCCTAGCCTTGGCCAATGGAGCCAAGCATGTGCCATACAGGTATGTGTTTTGTGGTTGAATTAATCAATATAAACCAATAGCGGGAGATGATAGATCTTTGTTAATGGTGGTAATGTGTTTGTGAGCACACTCTGTGATCTAAATCTGCAAGGGTTTCATTCTCACCCTCCTCAAAACAATGGCCAATTTGCCAGCTTTGCAGGGAGAGAATGCAGCCAGGGTGAATTGGACTTGAGGTGGGATGTATTGATAGGAATGTGGGTCAGGGAGTAAGAGATTTACGCTGAAAGAAAATCAAGAAATACTCACTGGAAGGTGGGATAGTAAATACAGTGACATGAGCAGGGCAAAATAATCTTTTTCTTTTAAATGTTGCTTCAGAAAATAACATCCTTCATAACAGAATAAAATAAAAACACTCCAAATCAATTCATTAGAGAGTTAGCATCATTTTCTTTGGTTTCTTTTTATTCAAGTATGATTCATAATCCTCTATTTTAAGACAACTTCTCAATGATCTTAGAGGGAAGAACGTTGCAAAGCCTAGCTTCCTTTTTGGCTAACGAGAACATTTTTTGATGTATAATTCAGAGACAGCAAGCTTACCATGCTGCTGAGGGAATCGCTGGGCAACATCAACTGTAGAACCACCATGATCGCCCACATCTCTGAGTCACTAGCCAATTATGCCAAATCTCTCACCACTGTGCAGCTTGCTTCCCGTATTCACCACATGAGAAAGAAGAAATCCAAGGTTTGTGATTCAAAAGATGTATTTATTATATGAATTATATTTGGTTATGTATTAATGGTTATTTAAAAAGGAGGTATCCATATAAGGCAGTGAGTAAGACACTTCTCCTTTGGTGTGCACTTTTCACCTTTGTTGATATTGACATACTGTTTCGTGAAGGGATGCCTCTCTGTATTTATTGTGCTCTGTGAAAGAGCTTTCTGCCAAAATATATTGATGAGTGTGGTATGTTATTTTGTTCAGTATGCATCAAGTTCCTCTGGAAGGGAGAGCTCCTGTGAAGAGGGACACATCAGACGGAGACCCTTCTACCCTCGGACTGTGGCTCTTGACCCAGACCACCCTGCAATGTTATCCAGTGACCCAGATTACTCCTCCAGCAGTGAGCTTTCATGTGATACAGTGATCTATGTGGGGCCTGGTGGGACTCCTATTTCTGATCATGAACTCAGTGACAATGAAGGCCCACCAGCATTTGTTCCTATCATTCCCTCCCTGAACAAGAAGCATGTAAAAGAGGGACCTAAGTCTGATGGGGACCACCTCAAATGTAACACCTTTGCAGAGTTACAAGAACGGCTTGAATGTATTGATGGCAGTGAGAGCACATCTGTTTTCACCAATGAAGGAAAAGGCCAACAGACAGCCTCCAAAAGTAGAGTGGAAAGAGGGTCAGAAGGGGCTTCTGTATCAACCAGGACTGCCAAGTCCTCTCTTCAGAAGTCTGCACACCTGCAACATGGGGCCACATCTGAAATTAACACAACTTTAAGGCAAGATTCAGAGCCTGTTGTTAGAGAGAAAGTCTTTAGTAGAGTACCTATACAAAAACCCAATGCCTTTTCATCCTTGCAGAGCCTCTCAAAGGCTTCTGTTTTGAATACTGAGTCGAGTTTAGCCGCACGGGCACCTCCAGTAGGTATGAGTCAACAAACCCTAAGGCAGGGAGAACTCAATGACTCCCCAATTACTGACAGATCCCATCACCTCAGTAGAAGTCCTGTGGAGGTGAGTCACCTACGTGCTGCTCTGAGGAACAGGTGCTTCGACAGGGATGTTTTAAGGACTACAGTTACACTGCAGCAACCTGTGGAGCTCAATGGAGAGGATGAGCTGGTGTTTACAGTGGTCGAAGAGCTACCTGCTGGTCTGGTTCCAGACAATGGGAGACCATCCAGCATCATTAGCTTTAACACACACTGTTCTTTGCAGGCTCTGGCATCTCACTCACGGTCTGTTAGCATTATCAGCAGCATCAATGATGAGTTTGATGCATACACATGCCAGATGAGCAGGTCCCAGCTGAACCAAGCTGCTACTTCTAAGTCACAGGAGGAATTTACAGCTGGATATGCAACTGCACATTCTTCAGTCAACTCCTGGTTTAGCAAGACAAATAGTTGTACCCCAAGTAGTAATAAGACTGAAGGGAGCCTCTCATCAAAGGGAGTGTGCAAGGGACCAGTCAGCAGCTCCATGATGGATTTACCTGGTGGTTTACACACAGAGTCTTTCTCCCAGCAAAGAACAAATAGTCCATTGGGTGACAGTGGAATTTGCTTTTCAGAACAAGACTATGATTCTGCAACCAATGACAAACTGTCCATATCTAAGTGCCCTCTATCTCATGACAGTACCAAAGCATCCCTTGGTGGTCCAAAGTTTATAAGATCTAATAGACTCATGGCCTCACAGTCTGCCCAAATCTCATTCATTTCTACACTCCCTCGAAAAAGCACCCAAATTGCATCTTCTAGCAGAAGCTACAGCCATGAGCTACAACGCCAAGGTAGTAGAATAGATGAACAATGGACCCACTCTAGTAGGGGGCTACACTCAGCTAGGAATTCTGAGTTTAACTCTGTTAGTAAACCACCAAAAAATGGCACAAGTGGGATTCCGTCTAGAAAGACAGGCAGGAATAGCAACAGTGTACCTCGCCCTCCTAAAATGCATATATCAACCACATCTCAAAGGGTTGTGGATGGCTGTGAGAAGTCGAGCATTAAGAAAGGGGACCTGAGCAAGATGCCTCAGCTCAAGAGAGGAGCCACCACTCTCGGCATGGTATCAGTGCCCCGTAGTTCAAATGAGATAAAATGGGGTAATGATTCCTTGCAAATGACTGGTAGCCTGAAATTCTCATCCTTAGGAAAGAGAGCTAATGGACAGAAGGGTAGTATGCTCCCTAGGTCTGGAAGCATGTCCCCCCCTGCTCCACCTGTCCGAAAGTCAAGTCTCGACCAGAGAACACGGATTTTGTTGTCTCCAAGTGCCTTAAAGTCTGTAGGTAATGATGGAACAAGATTGTCTTCCTCCAAAGCATCGGTTTCTGAGGAGGACTTTAATGGTCGAGTTAGAGGGGAATCCTTTAGCTTTAAGTCATCCAGCCTGAAGACAGCTTCTAGTCTCAGATCTCATATAGCTAAAGGAGACAATGTAAGGCATTTTGGTAGTCTTATGTCCCTTGAAAGGTGTGAGAGTTTAACCTCAGTGGCTTCCAAACCAGTACCCTCAAGGGAAAACAGTAATGTCAGTATCAGTAGCACTGACAAATCTGCTAAAATGGTGTCAAAACTTGGGACTCCCTGTTCAATATCTATTCCAACCGCCACTTCCCCTCCATCTACTAGTGGAATTTGTAAGCTTGGACAGATAAAACCAAGTATAACTTCTAGATCCATTGTTGGGAATGGCAACAAAGGAAAGGCCTTGTCGAGTACTGGTTCAAAGTCTTTTAGCTCCTCCACCAAGTTCCTTGCTGTGTCAGCTGCTCGGAATGCTAGTCTACCTCCAACTGGAAAACTCCCAACTTGCTCTGTCATAAGCTCCAATGCTAAACAAGGAAGGGGCACTATTATGGGCACAAAGCAAGCAATTCGTGCAGCCAACAGTCGGGTCAGTGAATTAGCAGTTGGAAGCTCCAAGAAACACCTCAGGGGCTCTGACCAATCAGATGGCAACAATGATGCCAGAACTTCCAGCGAGACACCACTGGCTGCTCCTTTGCCTTCTCCTTACAGCAAAATCACGCCCCCTCGCCATCCTCAGCGCTACAGTAGTGGCCACGGTAGTGACAACAGCAGTGTACTTAGTGGTGAACTGCCCCCTGCCATGGGGCGCACTGCACTTTTTTATCACAGTGGAGACAGCAGTGGTTATGAGAGCATGATCAGGGACAGTGAAACTACAGGCAGTGCATCTTCTGCCCATGATTCCATGAGTGAGAGTGGAGTGTCCAGGTCTAGTCGAACAAAGGCCTCAAAATCTCCCAAAAAGAGATCCAATGGTGAGTTTTACTGTGAAACCAATCAGGGCATTATTTACTGGTGATCAGTTTAAGATTTATTTATTAGATGGCCTTCAAAAGTTAGAATGGAAAATAGGTAGTACAGTGAAGGTTGTTGTAATTTATGTTGTGTTGTTTGTTTAGTTTAGGTTTTTGTAATTTGTTTTTTATTTGTGTGGGTGTTGGTTAATAGTTACATTTTAAGATTGGTTCAGTTTGTTTTGTGTGAATGTCTTAGCCAGATTTTACATCACAGTTGTCCAGTATGACTGCCCCTACAAGCAGTCAGTGGGGACATATGGGACCAAAACCAAATCTCCACTATTTTTACAGTCTGACATAAAGGCCACTCATGTTGCACAGTGTGCCATGGCTTTTACCTAAGATTCTGCAAGGGCAATAAATATTAGTAAAGCATTCCATCTAGCCAGTCAGTCTATTTAGTCCAAATTTATGAACCCTAAGGTTATTAGGCATATCTGGTGTTTAATATGCATTCACCCTATTCTGTAATCTGCATTTACTCAAAAATCATTTTTGCTTTAAATCCTTTAACCTCTTGCAAGCCTCATGCATATTTAAAAGCATGCCCACAAACTCTGCTGTTCATCTTCGGCCTACATGAATAGCATTACCCTGTGTAACTCCTCTAGGCCTGCAGCGACGCCGTCTGATTCCTGCTCCTCTGCCAGACACCTCTTCTCTGGGCAGGAAGGTTGGTGCAGCAGGCCAGTGGGTCGATCTACCTCCACTGGGGGGTACTATGAAGGAGCCCTTTGAGATCAAAGTGTACGAGATTGATGATGTGGAACGCCTTCAGAGACGCAAAGAAGGGTTGACAGAGGTAAGAAGATTAGGTTTAACAAGTGTGTTCTATGCTGTTTGTATGCTAATTTATGAAGTAAATAGCAAAAGTTTAGAGTGAAGTAAATAACTGTGTTCAAGTAGTTTATGTGTCAAGCAATGCTAAGTCTTAAAATAAATAAATATATAAAATAAATATAAGTGTTAGTATGAGGCTAATAAGCTATTTTAGAAGTGGAGTAAATTGAAGAAGTGGAGTATTTCCACTATATAAGACTTTTATTTTTGTAAAAATTTGTAAAACAATCCTACAATTGATTTTCAATCCTTTTCACTTTAGTGTTCAGCATGTGGCTCAGTCCCAGTATGATGGAATAAAATCAATATTTCATTTATGCTAAACTCAGAAGCATCAGATAGCATGAGATTTTGATGATTCTCTTACATCTGACAAGTGCAGTTGTCAGAAATGAAGCTTATCTCTGTGACAGTTACTTATGTTGGCTAATTGATTTTAGATTGGACTGATAACTTTGGTTAGACAGGGATGACTGGTGTTGTAAGATGGAAAGAAGTGGAAAAAGATTAGCAAAGGTCTTTCCAGAGAGAGGAAGAGTTGGTGAGAGAGATAGAAGGAGAGAGAGCATCAGGGAGGGGTCAGGGGTGCCTGTGATGAATGAGGTGTGGCTCCACAATCTGCAGCCTGCCTGATTGGTCTTTATGGCCCACTCCACACAGCGCGTCCATGGGACATCAACCATTTCTCTGTGAGTTTCTAACCCTGATCACACAGGCAATTGTGTGGAGAAGATGAGAGGAAAAGACATTAACTCAGTTGAATGACGCTCTGATTTATTTTCAGTTAAGAAAAAATTATCTCAGCTTGCATATTAGAGTCTGGCAGTTTGCTTAACGAATTAGGCTGTTCAGTCCCTTGTCCCTTATGTATGTGTGAAGGTAGGAGGTTGTATAACTGCTAAGTTTATATATGTTTTGTGAAATTAAATCCTATTTGCAGTGGGCATAGCATAACAGCTTGAGTTTTTCTTCATCTATAGTTCACAAACCTGCGATAATTGAAGATAAGAAAAGGGCATTTCAATTGTTATTTTGCATTTTCATTTACTTTCTAATGGCCACCTGTTAGTGACAGAATAAACATGATAGGAGTAGTGTAATCTACTGTAATTCAACCATTCAGTAACAGATTCCTCTTGAACATGATCTTTCTTTTTAATCCCTTAAGCAAACGTACCTTTAAGAGACCAGCGAGTGTTTAACCAGGATGCAAATTTTATTTCCAGCTTGGCCCTAATTAATCTGACCAAAGGGGCTGAGGACCTAAATCCTCTATATAGGTTAGCGAGCATTGAATCAATTCGGCTTAAGCCACTGCACTTTAAATCAGCCCTGAGGATAGCCACACAGTCTAGTAGGTGATTGGAATAGGTACAAAGATATGTGGTTGACTGTATGCAACTGACACTGCTGTCCCACACTTGCAGGGTTTGCAGTACTTCAACGCCCGCCTTAGGATGTTGGAGAAGAGGCAGCAGCAGATCAGGGAGATAAGAGCCAAGCATGAGAAGCTGAAAAAAGAGTTGGAGGATGCCAAGACTCGTCTCATGCTAGACCCCAGTAAATGGATAGGAGAATGTAAGTCCCTTAGTGTATTATTGTTTAATGTCAGGGGTTTTCAAACTTTTTTAATGCTAATGAGTATTATGGCAAACATATTTTCATATATGAAGTCCCATCCCATGCATGAAGATAGAATATGCTAGAATTTTTTTGTTACTGTACTAAAATCAAAGCTATAAAATATTATCTGAAGAATATTTACTTCGTATTAAGTTCACAGAGTTTTCTTTTTCCATCCACTTACAGTTTAAAAACTAGGAGTGTCTATAGAACACAATAAATGTAATTAAACTTATGATTTGCTCTTATGAAGCATATTTATTATCTTAAGTCAACAAGTTAACTTTGATGCCTTATTGATGGTAATTTTCTTCTGACACCTTGTGGCCCCTTTGACCTCAATATAAAAACCCCTGATTTATATGACACTGAATATTAATAAGTATTATACAATAATGTTAAGTGACTTTTGTTTGACTGAACTTGCTTTCAGCCAAAAGGAATTTCATTTGGCATTTTTACTGTGACGATCTACCATGCATCAACGTCAGAAATGATTCATTATACCATACATCTTACACAGCATAAGTTTCCCTATAGTGTGATTGTATTGCTGAAAATGCTGAGGTATTGGTGCATTCACAGAAATGTCTTGAGCATTGGCTACTTTGAATTGGTGCCTGAGACAATAATGGATGACATTGATTTTCCAGAGTATTCTCCATAAATGTAAACTGTGAAACAAATTGTTGAGGTTTTTGTAATTGTGATCTTTTTTACTTTTCCTGCCTTCAACACTTAAGCTGTAAGTCTTTGCAAGCAGTGTCAAGTGTATTTTTTTGGTTTTGTTGTTTTAATTGGTAGCTCAGTGGTACACACAATAAAAGAAGGTAAAATAATCATGAAGAAAAATAATAACAAAAATAAAACAAGCAATTTTTAAAAACATAAAACAGGCAATTTTAAAACATTGGAAATGATTTAAAAATTGACGTATTTAAAATGAATTTAAAACAGTTAAAAATAGAAAAATGATTTTACATAGAATATAGTGAATATGTAAAATACAGTGCAATCAATTCGGACATCGCACATTGCTCATTCAACAAATGCACAGCTAAACAGATGAGTTTTGAGTCTAGATTTAAATGTGACTAATGTTTTAGCACATCTGATCTCTTCTGGAAGCTGATTCCAACTGCGGGCGGCATAATAACTAAAGGTCGACTCCCCTTGTTTTGTGTGAACCCTTGGTATTTCTAACTGACTCGATCCTCATGATCTGAGTGGCTGTTAGGTTTATATTCAGTGAACATATCTGCAATATATTTTGGTCCTAGGTCATTGAGTGATTTATAAACGAGTAAAAGTACTTTAAAATCAATCCTAAATGTAACTGGAAGCCAGTGTAAGGACCTGAGGACTGGTGTGATATGCTCAGATTTTCTGGTTCTAGTCAGAATCCTGGCAGCAGCGTTCTGGATGAGCTGCAGCTGTCTAATGGTCTTTTTGGGAAGGCCGGTGAGGAGACCATTACAATAGTCCACCCTGCTGGTGATAAAGGCATGAACAAGTTTCTCTAAGTCTTGACTGGAAACAAAACATCTAATTCTTGCAATGTTTTTAGATGATAGAATGCTGATTTAGTTACTGCTTTGACATGACTACTGAAACTAAGGTCTGTCTCCAGAATCACACCAAGATTCCTGACTTGATTTTTAGTTGTTTGTCCCCTTGAGTCAAGGTATGCATTCACCTTGAAAACTTCATCTTTGTTTCCAAATGCAATAACTTCAGTTTTTTCCTTGTTTAACTGAAGAAAGTTCTGGCACATCCAACTATTAATTTCATCAATACATTGGCAGAGGGAGTCAATGGGGCTGTAGTCATTTGGCGATAAGGCTAGGTAAATCTGGGTATCATCAGCATAGCTGTGATAGGCAATTTGGTTCTTTCTCATTATCTGACTTAGTGGGAGCATATACAGGCTAAACAAGAGCGGTGCCAGAATTGAGCCTTGTGGGACTCCGCATGTCATGGACGTCCACTTAGACTTATGCTCTCCTAGACTCACATAATAACCTCTCCCTTCTAAGTATGACCTGAACCATTTGAGTACCATCCCAGATGGTTCAAACTCTGAACACAGACTTTATGACGTTTAACCTTAATTTTAACAATGAGTCAGCAAATGGTTTATTATTGTATTTCAGGATTTTCTCAAACTTTTGGTATCAAACAGGACAAGAAAATTATTAGAAGAAAATGAAGCTTAATCATGTATTGTTTACTCTACTGAGAATGAAAAAGAACATTGCCAGCAGCAAAGAAAGCTCTGCTGATTCTGTATCTCTGTTTTATTCTGTATTTGTCCCTCAGTTTCAGTTAGTATTACAACTATTACAAACCACCAATACAACAACCTTGATATTGAAAGTATCTGTCTCCACTTTGCTAGAAAAAACACTTTTGTAAACAGTATGTGGGAGAAAAATCGCAGGACATAAAGGAATAATGTAGAGAAAATGGCAGGTGTATGGAGAGCGGGAGTGAAAACGTGTGTCTGCGTGTGTTCTTAAATCAATAAGATATTATTTTTCTCTTCTGCAATCACTACCTGCCCACTGTCCAGGTGATGTTTACCATTCATGTGTGACTGCTGTCTTGGGTAAAGCTGTGATTGGTGCTGTCATGCTGTATAAATCAGCCCTCTTCAGAGCCTAGTAAAATGAGGATGGTGTTTCTGCAAACCCATCTCCCACACCAACAAACTATCCCATGCAGAGTTGTTTGTTTATTTTCTGAGTGATAAAACTTCAATTTAGGTGTGTCAGTAGGGCTGCATCTCACATCTTTATTATGTAGGATTCTATGTGTGTATTTATTTTAGAGACTGCTTGGTTTTTATATTCATACTGTACATGTTGTAATTAGAGCTGTATTCAAATGAGTTATTAAAATTAAAATCAAATTATTTACAAATGGAAATTATTATTTATTGAGAAAACCCCCCAAATAAAGATCATTTAAAACATTATGTTATTGTAACTCCAAATAATTCATTTTATGTCCATATCATTGAACATAGGCCTACTATTTATTTATTTAAAGAATTTTGCACAAAATGTGCATGTTAAATTGGCTTACCAAGACTGATTGATCAGTCAGTCAATCAGTCATTTCAAGAATTGAATGGTAAATGGTAAATTACTGTTTAATAACATCCCTTGTTATTAAAATGCAAGTTTTAGTTTTAAAATAATAATTTTGTTTATATTTTTCACCCTTTTTTCCATTAGTTGATGTGGACCCAGATCTGGACCAGGAGTCACAGGACTACCTGGAGGCTCTGGCTCAGGCCACAGGAGACCTGGAGTTTTGTGTCAACCTATGCAAGTCTCGTGTGATGATGGAGACCTGCTTTGATATCGCAGTGCCCGCGATCCCAGGACAGAGTGGACAACAGGAGATGGAGGTCTAAGAGAGAACAAAACAGGACGTTGTTTGCAAGCTAGCCGTGAGTTACGACAAGACCCCTTTTTTTCTGGGATTGAGAATGTCCTTCTTGGAGCAACACATCAAGTGCAGGTATTAAATAAGTATGGTTAGAAACTCTCTGAAATGCTGAGAAACAAAGATACCGAATTAAAGTAGAGCAAGACCGTGTCCTGCGATCTTCATTAAACTTTACCAGGAAGTGCCTTAAACCCCAAAAGTCCCAAGAACTATCTTTATTTTATGATTGGTGCTAATATTGAGACCAACTTTCCCAAGTACACTTTGAAAAACTAAGTATTTTGCATTGCAATGCAGTATATAGTCTATTTATAAGAGCTAAAGTGAGTAAAAATATAGTCTTTAAGTATTAAACACAAAAACTTGCTTGGCCCTGACAGATGTGATGTCACTCGATTGGATAAATATGCTGAAGCAGTGGCACTATCGTCTGTCTTCATTTAGTTACAGTCGCTCTGCATAAAGGCCCTGGTATACTTCACTTTCTGTGTTCCATTCCATCTCATGCACAGCCGCGTCCGCTCAGCTTTCATACGCAAATGTGGATGGACGAGCTCAACACATGCACAGTACCATCTACTTGACTCGTTCTGTCTAAACCTTCAACCTCACCTCTGCACTGTTGCACACGGACCGTCCATGCGGTCACAAAAATTGGGCTGCACGCAGACACTTCTGGTGATGAAAATTGTGTCACAAGGGCAGTGTGTGGACCGTCGCGGAACGCGGACAGCCGAAGTATACTTTGGGGTTAATGATTGACTCTCTGACGACATGTCATTTCCCCGATCCAGAGCTACTACTTTAACTGATTGGTGCAGCTGGTGGCAAATCAGAAATTAGAGCATGTCTCAAACCCTTCTCAGGACATCAAACCGAAGTGAGTTTGTACTTACAAATTTCAGTGTGTGCGGTATGCGTCATACTGTAATGTATGCATGTGTCTGTTTTTCTCTGATCATGCAACATCCAGTGTTAGCTGGTATCTTTTAACGTAGTAAACAAATCCACTGTACCTACCTGAACTTCAAAAGATTATGCCTTTCTTTGCTGAAAAAGTTCAGATTTACAAAAGGCTATCCTCTGTTGACAAATTCACAGCACAGGACCTTATCACTGTGTCTAGTGATTTATCTTCAGCCTCTGATGTTTGATGATTTTTGTTAATCCTTAAAGTGTCTCTGGAGAGAAGCGTGACTGTTGTTTCTCATAAAGAAACAAACAGAAGAGATTATTTGGATTTGCAAAGGTTTGAAGTAGAATATGTGGCTATTTTCTTAAAATTCTTTCTTTGTTTTTGTTGTTAAATAATTATTTAAAAGAGAAGAGAGAAAAAAAAGACTCAGGCCTTTTTTTCCTCCAAGTTGCTGCATGACATTTTTTGTGTTCTTCATAAAATATATTTATTTTTTTCCTTTTTGTTTTGTATCTTAGTCGGCGATTTCTACTAATAATTTAAGTTTAACAGATTTGCCAAGCATTTAGACTTTTTCAATGTCTATGACATTTTACCAGTGTTCATGCTTTGTATTGTACAGTTTTTTATCCTTTTTAAAAAACATGTATAAACTCCTAAGTTTGCATTACCATGAAATGATGAATAAAAAGAATGTTTCCTCTTTATAATTCTTTGTGTGGCTATTTAATTTTTCTACATATTTATTTATTAGAAGTAGTATTTAAGTATTTTCTTTTAAAAGAACATTCAGGTTTCTTATGTTATAAAGGCCATAGTACAAATCACAAATATTTTGTACACAAGTATGTATGTGCAAAATAGTCTGCAATACTGAATGAATTCCATAATTCTGTTTTTTAACAAATGATAACACTTCAGAAAGTATCTGTCTTTTATATACTTGCATTTCACTATACCATTTAACCAGGTAAATCAGTATTATATTAGTTTACCCTCTTGGAGCTTATGATCATCAACATTCAATAGGAAAATAAAAGAGCTACACTGCCATTCAAAAGTTTGGAGTAAGTAAGATTTTTAAAAATAAATAAATACTTTAATTCACAAATTGAAAAAAAGTGACTGTAAATACTTTCTTTGTTACAAAAAAAAATATATATATATATATAGATTTCAAATAAATGCTGTTGTTTTGAGATTTCTATTCATAAGACAATCCTCTAAAAATGATAATAAGCTATGTTTCTTGAACACCAGATCAGTATATTGGAATAATTTCTGAAGGATCTGACACTGAAGACTGGAGTAATGGCTGCTGAAAATTCAGCTTTGCCATCATAGGAATAAATTACATTTTAAAATATATTCAAATATCAATGTAATTTTAAATTGCAATAACATTTCATATAATATAACTGATTTTGCTGTATCTTTGATCAAATAAATGCAACCTTGTTGAGTATAAGAGACTTCTTTCAAAAACTTTAGAAAGTCTTACTGAGCCCAAACTTTCAAATAGTAGTGTGTATTGTGATATGCCCATATAATACAAGTTACCCACCAGATGAACTAGATCACATTTCACATGTGCTGGAGAAGAGACTGTGTAATGATGACTTGAAATTAAAGGGGTCATATGACGTTGCTAAAAACATGTAATGCAATGTGTTTATGCGGTTTAAGGTTCAAAAAACATTATTTTCCACATACTGTACATTATTGTTGCTCCGCTATGCCCCGCCTTTCTGAAACGCAGCAATTTTTACAAAGCTCATCATTCTGAAAAGCGAGGTGTGCTCTGATTGGCCAGTTATCCCGTGTGTTGTGATTGGCCGAATACCTCAAGAATGGAAATGTTACACCCCTTACCATATTGTGATGCTATGTGATGCTGCGCGACAAGACAAACACAATAAAAACCCATTGTAAAGGAGGCATTTGTTGCATCCAGTGGGGGCATAATTACTGATTATAATGACATACAGTATACTGTCTATTTATACATTGCGTTGCATATCGCGCCACATAAACATAAAACCATGTCTACATTTGTGATCTGAGAAAGGACAAACAACAAACGCTACTCTACACTGCTTAAAACTTGCATTTGAATAGTCAGTGGCGAATTCTTTAAATATAAAAACATACTTACAGGCTGTGAGTCAGAAGTGCCAGACAGTCCTTGCAAAGTTGGAATTGCCCCACCTTATAGAAACAGCCTTTGTGCACAGCTGACATTGTAGGCTACTCTCCCAGGAAACACATGCTCTAACACAGATGGCTGGAGCCAAAACAAATTTGAGAATTTAATCATACCATTGATTGATCTTCATTAGGTTTTCAACTCTATAAATGATGGTATACTAGTTTAGTGATTCATTTAGGCTCTTGGTCATTGTAGGTCTGTAGACACAGAAGAGACCTGATGCCAAGAGTGCAAAATCCCTTTATGAGTGATTCATTGGCAGGTTATTCCACCTGCTCTCTCCTGTTCTCCTCAGCAGATGGTCTCATCAAATGGACAGAGACGTTTAAATCAGTCTCTCTGAAGACATTTTTTTTTATCCCATAACATGTCACTGAGAGTCGCCAAGTGACCCTATCAAATTTACTGACTAGAAGCACACTGATTCTGTTCCTGCAAAAAAGCGGGGGAGGACTTGATCATCCCTAAAGTTCTACAAATCCATAGATTGTTGTTCTCCTACAGTGAGAACCTTTGATGCGTCTCTTTCTATATCTGCCTTCCTTTACTCATTACGCACATGGATGGGGGAGGGCATGTTCAAAAGCAGCCAGTCCAACCCCCAGGCTCTGAATGTGATTGAGTTCTCCGTCACCCTGTGAATATGTACAACAGAAATGGACAAAATGGAGGTGAAGTCTGTGGTATTTCAATTCCATCCTCTGACATAATGCTACTGCTTGCATTTATATAGAAAACTACCATAAATGGGAAAATACTGAATACTGAAATTCATGACAGAATGCATGAATAATCTTATAAAATGAACAGTGGTATAAAACCACACCAATCGTGTTTTCTGCAGACTGAAGCATTAGCTAAATATCAGTGTGCATATATGCAAAATATGTGGGATTTAATGCATTAAATAATAATATCCTAACAACAAAGAATAGTTTATTCTGACTACTTCCACTCTACTGTTTCCACTCTACAAATAAACATTGATTTGTGTTTCGTTTTGTTTTGCTTTGCCCTTTGTGCTTTGGTTTTGTTTTGTTTTTGGCTTTTGAGTTATATTTCTTATATATTTCTTATATTTCCTGCCCATGCCTGTTCATGAAAAGGGTACATGCATTTTGGTATGCAGGAAAGCTTGTTCTCAACACACTGCCTTCTATTATGATTGAGGCTGCTGTGATGCCTTGATTGGGGAGCTGAAGCAGTGAACCAAGCAATAGGAAGTCATTTGCTATGAACAAGGCTTATTTCTTGGAGTGACAGGTCCAAACTGTGAGTACGCATTGGTGAATACAGTGTGATTGGCACATAGTGGTGACGAGGTGATGTATCTCTCTTTTATTGGCACATTGAAATGTAAGGGTGAATAGTAGTGGGGTTAATTGCTCCTTGTTGTGAGGAGCCGCCTGTCACGCCTATTGCATTAATCCCATCAGAGGCAGCATGTGCCCATCAAATGCATGGCAACGGTTGCTGTGGCTTCTATTTGAGAATATAGCCATGCCTAGCCTGCAGTAATAGTTTTTAAATTCATTTTTAGTTGCCGTGTAGACTGGGCTCGGATATATTCCTTCTTTGTACATGTACATCACTTGTGAAAGAGCAGACATTTTTGGCCTGCCAGCTATACTGAGTAAAATGGGTTACTTTTGCAACAGAACAATATTGTACTAACAAGCACTCAAAAAATCCCACAGTCAGAAAGGTAGAGCACACAGACATTTAAATCATAGAAAGCTGTTTATGCCTTTACAGTCTGAAAGATATTTTCTCATCCTAGAAGAGGAGATTATACATAATTTTTACAGTTTGTTGTGCCTTGCAAGCTCAGATGAAATGGGGTTTATTGACTCATTTTAGAGCAAATTAGCTTCTGTTCTAAAGATAGCCTGGAGCATATATTCTGTTTTCTCTTCCTTAAACTGAGTATTTGCGCAAATTCTTAATTAATCTTTGTCATATGACTTCTGCCAAACTGTTTATGTCAATTAGTTGTCTGCTTTAATGACAATTCAATTCATGTCAAGATCAGCATATTTTCTGAAATCAGCCGTGGTTTTGCGAGCACTTGTTTGCCCATGCCATTAGTTGTTTTTAAAAAAGTCTTAGGCTGTGTTTGAAATGGCATACTGTTTACTGCCTACTGCCCAGTATACAGTGTATAATGCTTACTATTGTTTTTAAGAATAGTGTGTGAAACAAAAAGCAACAAAATGTTTCAGAGTAGTACAGTGTGACAAATGACACATGACAAACACCCTTAATCCAGCACAGCTGTCGAGGCTGTTACCTTACAAATAAATGTGCTAACCATTCTTTTAACAAAGGCTTTTAATAAGGGTTCACACTAGTGAACAAAGCTGTATTACCCAATTGAACTCATTTCATAATGATTAACTTTACATACTGAACAGAACTGAACCAACACTGAGCTGTCTTTAATTGAACAATGATATTGTTTTCTTTTTGCCAGTTACACTAAGTGGAAAAAGTGGAAAAAACATGAGAGTAAATTATTATATTTACTAATATTATTAAATGGATGCCGCCTTATTGGGACAATAAAGCCCTCACTACACCTATCACTTCCCATACCCAGTAACACTGTATTATTAATGAGGCTTTTTATTTCCACTTTTCAAATATTTCCATTATTTTTACAGAAAATAAATGACTTTCCGCTCTGATATGTGATGGAAAAAGGCGAAGAAAGAGCAAAAGGCAGATTCAAACACGGATCGATCGCGTCTGTTACTTCATGTTTTACTATCTGTCAATTTTCACTTTTACTCCACTAAATATCCTAATTCTCTCAATGGCTCTGCTTCTGCCCAAGCCGTCAAACTGACGTCATGAGAGAAGGAATGCCCTTCCAGAGCAGAAGCAAATGTTGAGATTCCGATTAAAGATTACCTAAGCCAAACAAAAGTAAATATAAAAATAATTTAAATTCCTCAGATTTATTTAACTATTATTATGGAATACATGTGCTGCTTCTTATTTACTTTAATACCATTCAATTACTTAAATAATATTCAAAGTATTATCCCCCCCAAAAAACATATGTACTGTAACAAAGTATTGTAATTATAATTATAGTATAGTAAATATTCCTAAGATTTCTTTGACTATTATTTAAGTAATTGAATGGTATTAAAGGGGTCATATAATGCGATTTCAAATTTTCCTTTCTCTTTGGAGTGTTACAAGCTCTTGGTGAATAAAGAAAATCCAAAGAGATATTCTTTATAAAAGTTGAGACTCGTCCACGCCCCCCTGAAACGGTTCATTCTAACACACCCCCACATATCTACGTCAGTATGTGGGAAGATTTGCATAACGCCGCCAACATGTTCACACAAAGAAAGAAGGCGTACCCTTTATTCTTGTTGTAGTATTGTTGTTGCCACCGCCGCCATGTCGTATAGATGCTGTGTGTTTCACTGTGAAAGCAAAACTACTTTTTTTGTTGTTGCAGAAGAGGACATTTTGTGTTTTTTCTTTGTTTTTGCTGATCTGTGCTGGTCACTGAGGAAATACATCAACTTTGCACTGTGGATCGCAGAATGGGCTTTTACCGTGGACAAAGCGGACTCCAGCCCAGGGTCATCACATGTGGTTGCCGCACACACAATGTACGCTCCTTCTTAGGGTCTGCCTAAGTGGTCCCGCCTCTGCTCATTCAAGCCGGCTCACTCTAGACCGCAGCTCACTCTAGGCCTCCGGCCTCTGCTCACTCAAGGCCGCGTTGTGTGATGCTGTTTCGTTGAGAAAGTGAAACTACTTTGTTTTTGCCTTCCAAAAGAAGACACGACTAGAAATCATGTTTATATCACGTTTATAATGGGTTGTATGTTTATGTCTCGTCGCTCCAGCTGGACAAGGCATCACAATATGTTAAGAGGTGTAACATTTCCGTCACACGCTTGAAGCATTCGGCCAATCACAACACGCTGGATAGCTGGCCAATCACAGCACACCTCGCTTTTCAGAGCAATGAGCCTTGTAAAAATCGACGTGTTTCAGAAGGCGGGGCATAGAGGAGAAACAATAATGTACAGTATGTGGAAAATAATGTGTTTTTATAACCTTAAACCACATAAACATATTTCATTACACCAAATACACAAAATAATGTTCTTTTTAGCAGCATCATATGACCCCTTTAAAGTAAATAAGAAGCAGCACTAACATCTGTGTTAGAATCAAGACACAATGTTAACACTTTCATGTGCATGTGCACAAGCTTTGACGAGCGTACCTGTGCATCTGTAAGACATGCATAATGAACCACAGCAACCCACTGGCAGACCCAGCACTTATTCTTATCTCCTGTCAGTTTTTCTAATCTACAACCAATTCCCTTGACAGTTGACCTCTGACCTTTGTGTGTACTTTGGAGGCCTGTCTTGTGGTATATTTGTGCCATTTCAGTGGCACATACTGGAGCTTCTGTTTAATCTCCTCACCCTTTCCTTTCACAACGCTGTTTTTCCATTAATATGGATGACGTTTGAGTCTAGCTAATGTGATTAACATGTCAGGAGTGTGTGTAAATCACAGTCGTAAAACACAGTATTCTGATAAGCACTGTACATCGCACCAGTTTGATTAAAAAGCTTGGGTCATTAAAAAGCATGTGAAAAAATAAATGTTTGAAACACAATAAGGTACCTTGTGTACGTAAATCTGTGAGCCATGTTTATTGCTGATTTGTGTGATTGGGAATATTGCTTTAAATAAACTTGCCTGTAATTATTATTTGATTTGAGTTTGAATTAACTTGTGTCCAATTATGTTCTTTTTACTTACATGGAGGTTCACTGATTGCCTTCATGATTTGGTCTTAATGTGTGGCATTAATTGGATTGTAACTGCATTTTTTATTTTTTTTTGTCCTTTTCTTAAAACCAAGGTCTAGTGGTTGTAGACTGACCAATTTCAGCTGATAGATACTTATTATTATTGAAAATAACTGGTCTGTGATGGTTGTATTTACATGAATTTAAAACTGGACCACCAGTAAAAATAAAACTACCAGAACTGACATACTGAAATCTCCTCTTTCTGTCAAAGCTAAACTGTATTAAATAATATACAGTATATATGCATGCATTGGTTTACTTCATCGTTTGCTGAAAAATGAGGAAAGGCTTTTGAGTTTGCAGTTGTAAATCCGTGGATGATTCTCACATTGGAGCTATTTCTTGTTCCAGCCCATTTACCATGATAATGTCTTTCGTATTGGAATGGTAAAAGCTGCTCTCACATTGAAGCCCACTGGGGTCCTCGAGAAATAAACATGCTTGGACAAACACAGAGGAAGAAAATCCCTCAAATGGCTCTTGGGATCCTCAAGGTGGAAAATGTGGCTCCAGCTGAAAGAGAACAAGGTCAAATCTGAATGCTAAAATTCCTGCATTTTCTGCACCAAGTTCATCTTGTTTGCTTTTCATCTTTCCCTTTATAACATATCCTATTTTATTCAGTTGTCCTTCATTCTTTTCCAGTTACAGTACATATATTTTGTATGTTTCACTGGCTCATATGGACTAATTAATTGGATTTAGGTTTTTTTCTGTCTTTTACTGTGTTTGTTATATAGTTAAGTTTTATTTTGTTAAGGTGCCATGTTTTTTTGTGAAGTATCTTGACCTGCTCTTTATACAATATAGATTAGATTATTATTATTAGTATTATTATTAATTTCTTAATGTTTTTAATGAGGAAAAAACTTTCTTTAAAATAAGTAACAGTAACAGCTTTGTTAAATTAAGGGCCAATTTTTGTGCCTGGGGTCAATTGTGTAGACAGAATTCTGCCTCAGATATCAAACAGAGCCGTGGATCTAAGGAGTCTATAGGGCCTGTCACCATCCAGGGGTCTTGAGTTCACAGCCTCCTAAACCCACCCATGAGTAGAAAAGAGATGGGTTTTATGGTTTTAAGAAGCCGTCAAATGTCTCTTCAATCCCAAAGTTCAAATGTACTTTCTCTGCAGGGGGTCTGTTGAGATGTTCATAAAGTGTTTCTGCTTCCAGAAAGGCGGCTTTGTTTCTGTTCAAAGACCTTGAAAGCATGTTATATTTATAAGACATGGCGGATGGAAATGAAGGAAAAAATTTAATAGGAAAAGGATTGACGGCAATGTGGGAAGTGGCATGTGTTTTTCCTTCCTAATGTTGCTGGCCTCCTTGGAAATAACATGACCTCTTTTAGTAATAGAAGTGCATAACTGAACCGCTTTTCTTTACCACTCTGTGACCTCGAAAGGATTGGCTGCCTAGTTTTAAAACCTTCAGGACAGTAGATTACAGTGACCTCCAGTCTGAAGTACCTTTCCCCAGGCAATTCATATTGTATTTCTTGCATAAGACTGTCTTACCATATTATTTTAATAAATTATCTTGATTATGAACACACTGGTTTGTAGTGCAAGCAGTTTTACCGTTTATTGCACTTTCTTACTCTTCTTGTTATTTCCCTACAGCGGCTAAAGAATCAGAAGTCTCGCACATTCACAGAAAACAGCTTACTTCCGCGTTGAAAAATAAGGTGGATATGTAAAAATTTCACTTGCCCATGTTTAGTGTAACTGGCTTTATGTGGCGATGCACCAGGAAGTGTTTTACTCTGAAGCTCGTTATCAGCAAACACAGATGACTTGTCCGCACATTGCTGTAATTAGCTGTAGTTTGTGATTTATTGTGGACTGTCAGGCAGCATTTCATGTTCAGTGTGCAGCAAATCGTTTGTGCTAGAAACTTCTTGTGTCTGTCTGTGTTTGTGCGTCTGATTATTTCTCCAATAACTGGATTAGCATAGTGTATTTCGATAGGCTTATTCAATACAAGAAGCATGGAGAGTCTTAAGTTAATTGACATTTAGCCATTACATGTGGAACAGCAAACATTAAATTATAAATGAAATAATGTTTTTATTTAAATAGATTTCTATCCACAAGTATTTTTAGCAACTATAATCAATATGGAACTTATTATATAAAAGAATAAGATGTTTATCTTGGGACAGTCATATAGTATGTGTGTCTTAAGGGGTGATGACATGAGAAACCAAATTTGCCTTGATCTTCTGGCATATAAGAAGTCTTTGTACCATTAAAACTTCCTGTGAGTTTCATAGCTTAAGATGTCCTCCCCATTATAAACGAAGCATTTATTTAATCAAGCTCCAAATATGGCTCGTTGTGGATCATATGGGGCAAGGTGACGTCACCCAGCAGCACCAGTCTTTTGCATATGACCATATAACTTTAAGAATTCTTCATCCATTTTAATTCGCATTCAGTTTATTGGCCAGCAACTTGTTTTGAACCTTTTATGAACAGAAATTGGGAGTGTCGACATAGGTCAGTTGATAAACCACAATTCATTTTGTGATTTCAGATATTTCAGAATTGTATGTTTTGTATGTAAAACTGTAGTTATTGAGGGGAAAAAATAAATATGGTCACTTTACATCTTTATTTTATTGTATTATTATTATTATTATTTTTAGTATTGAATATATTTAGTTTTGATTAATTTAGATTAATGTAATACATTAATAATAGTGTAAATTTAGTTAATATTAATTGAAATAATTTTAAGTCATTTTGTGACCCTTTTGAACGTTTGCTGAGGCCCCTGGTCAGCCCTGGTCCCCTGGTTATGAACAACTACTGCTTTAGATCATTGCATGTTAATGCAAAAAATTAGTTAAGTTAAAATGAAAGACATTGCACAATTGAACTTCACTTGTCGTTATACTGCAATGTGTGTGTGAGTTTCTGTTACATCAAGCAACCTAAAAAAAAATAGAATAACTGTTATATGAGCAAAATTACTAGACTGACAGTAATCTTGGTATTGCCTTCTTGTACAGTGGGAAAATCGATAAGGTTTGGCTGTTCGGAGTGCTGTTCTGAATTACAAGAGGCTATTTTGTTATTAGAAACTATACATCGTTGCTGACTTTGAAGGAGCAGGACCCAAAAATGGCATGAGGGCAAGTAAATATATGATTAGAAATGACAGTTTTAAGAAGCAGCTGCGGCTTCTAATAGGTGTAGTGTCACTCAGTCCCCTTCACGCTTGGGCTGTCTCGACACCGTATTGATTTGGGTACTCCTCTTAAGTCATCATGATCCACGGTAAATGGCTTGGTCAGTGGGTGTATCTTGCAATGAAGCTGTTACTGATATTTGACCTTACTTTGCCAAATGGTTTTGTGCTAAGAAACTTTAGTCCAGTTCCATGTTACCAATCTTCTTGACATCAAGCCTGAGAAGCATTTATTATAATCTTCTTATTGTCAGTCCCAGCAACTGGACCCTGAACAAGGTGGAAATGCTGCTGCACCTGCATTGATTTTTCCTACTAGTGTGACCCAAACAGCTCCAGTTTCACTTGTTTTGAGTCTGCATTGCCTCAGAAGACGCTCTAACAGGCACAAAGGAGCTGCGACTGAGAAGATAAGGCAACCATTACCCGCCACATTCCACCGAGCCACAAAGCTTTTGCATTCAGGACACGGCTGGCCATCCATCCAACCGTCCTTTTCGCCTGATGTTGTGCTGAAATGGATTCCCCTGTCTCCATCCCCCTGCACCTCAATTATCCACTGCGAGGAGGATGGTGCCAATGAAAAGAGAGAATGGAGAAAAAACGAGAGTTTTCATATACACTGAAAGATTCAGCCCCCGCCTTGAGCTTCGATCAGTCCTGGCTGCTCTCCATGTCTCCCAGACAGCATGTTCTCACATAGGGCAGGCCTGTCAATTGCCAAGACAGCTTTAGTGAGGCTTGCTTGTGTTGCCCAACTGTAGCATGAGCAAACGGCTTGAAGAGCAAAGGAGAAATAATTTATGAAACAGTGGAATTCTCTCAGTGTGAAAATAAAATATTAAGCTTCTGACACACAGTGGCCCCCAAAAGTATTTAATAAGGATCCACCTTTCACTTCCATTTGTGCAGATTATGGGAGATTATGGGAGTAATTTCCATTAAACTATCAACAGTCAGCTACCTGCCATTGAAGGTTAAAGGTTTGATTTGTAATTGCAGTAAAAATCATTTGCAAAAATGGGTACAACAAAAATAAAAAAAGACAAAAGGACAAAAAGAAGTTTACTAGTATTACAAGGTTTCAAACTATAAAACAATATATTGTTAAAAAAAATTGACACCTTTTTGTTACCAAATATCAGTAAAATATTCTCATAGTTAAACTGATGAACATTTGTGCTTGGAGAAGTATGAACTTACTTCATACATTCATTCAAAATTATTTATTCTCGTCACTTCATAACGTTACGGTTGAATCACTGATGGCAGATGGACTATTCTGACAATGCTTTTCATACTTTCCTGGACCTTGACACTGTTATTTATTTGGCAGTCTATGGGACAGTCTCAAGCCTACTGGTTTTCATCCTAAATATCTTAAATTGTGTTCCGATGATGAACTAAGCTTTTTACGGGTTTGAAACGACATGGGGGTAAGTGATTAATGACAAAATTTTCATTTTGCGGTGGAGCAACCCTTTAAGTTATTACACATGCAGCTGAATAATTATGTACGTAAATATGTATGTTACAATTATGAAAACGTTTTTATAATAAATTGCTGACCAGTAAAATACTGGACAATGATGTAATCTGCAGAATTTACACTTCGATTATGAGACTACAGTATTTCCCATACATTGAGTGCGAGTGTTTTTATATCACTGTATTTCGGAAGGATACCGACTGTCTTCAAAAAAAATTTCATTTAATCTCGCATGTAATGTCTGATAAAGCAGTTTTTTGAGCAGAGCAGCTGCTTTGTGTACAGTGGTTACCGTGGAAACCTTGATCTCTACCGAGCGGCAACCTCCCTCTCTCTCTCGTGAAGCCAATAAGGAAGTGACTAAAACTGCAATTCATCGACCGGCCGCTTGAGGCTGGCTGCATGTTAAAATGCCCAACTTTACAGCAGAAAAATACGTTTACAGCCTGAAGGGGGTGAATTTTTTTATAACTCATCCGTTTAAATTATATTAAGCCTTAAAGTTCTGCATAATTAAGGGCGTGGCCACTTGAGTGACAGGTGGATTGCCGCTGCTGACAATGCTGTTGCGCTATGTGGGCATGGCTTCAGCAACCAGCTCCCGCCTTTTTGCCCATTTTCGATTTTCCGGGAGAGTCGCGCGGTGACACGCTGCCAAGATGGCGACGGCTCGCTCTGCACACTTTGAGCTTCAAAACCGCTATTGAGGAGTCTATGGGTGACGTCACGGACACTACGTCCATATTTTTTTACAGTCTATGATCTCTACCACTCCACCAGCGCCTTCTGCTGGCAGAGAATGAATTTGCATATATATGCTGCCTGGGAAACATATGGTCTAAATAAATTCAATTGTATAACAGTTTCACTGCAATTCATGTTATTATGTTAGAATAAAATAACAATAAAAATAATACATATACATTTATCTGTACATAGTAAATGCAGTTATTTTTAAGCGGTTGTTGACATCCTATCTTTATGATTTAGCCAAAAAAAAAAAAAAAAATTAATAAATAAATAAATAACGTTACCACTCTAATATGTCTTGCAATATCCCCGCGTGCAAAGGTTCTGTGCGACCCTCTTGCTCAATATTCTCGGGGTCAAATTGATTTGTCAATATTGATGGCATCCTTAACTAAATCGGAGCAGACAGAGGAACTTGCTGCTTTGGCAAGGGGTGGGGCAGTACTGAAACACAGTCTGAGCTGTTCGCCAATCATAAAAATGGAACAGCTAACCAATCACATCACATTTTGTTTTTCAGAAGGCGGGCCTTCATCAAACCCAGAACTAATTGAGCCTATTGTGGCAGGATGGGGAGAAAGGTATTGTAATAATGTAAATTATGTAAATAAAAAAAAAATGTTTTTTGAACCACCAAGCATGCGAGCATGTTCTAGTACACCCCCAAAACAAATTCAAGACATTGTAAAAGAGCATAATAGGACCCCTTTAAAGGGGTCCTATTATGCTTTTTCACTTTTTCAACTAGTTAGTCTGTAATGTTGCTGTTTGAGCATAAAAAAGATCTGCAAAGTTACCAAGCTCAAAGTCCAATTCAAAAGGAGATTTATGTAACAGAAATCACTTTTCAAAAACTACAACAAACGACTCGTTTGGACTACAACGCATATTTTCCGGGATTTGTGATCTCACAAAGATCGACGAATGGGAGGAGACCTGGTTGAGCTGCATTAGAGAAGGCAATGAGTGTTATCACTATGTCGGAGACACGCTAGTGTTCCCAAGGCAGACGAGCTTAGAGTGGTTACAATCATCTGGGTTTAAATCGTGGTCAAATTGATTTGATTTTGATGTAATATTTACACTGAAGCTCACAGCGGGAGGCTATGATAAGGGGCGTGACATTTCACGACTAGGCGCCAAGTGCTGTCAATCACAACACACATTGACCCAGCTAACCAATCACAACACAGACTGGCGCAGCTTACCAATCACAGCGCATTTCGTATTTCAGAAGGCGGGCCTTCATTTGATGCAGGAACTATTCCAGCCGTTCATGCCAGACTGGGGAGAGAGGTGTTGTAATAATGTAAAATACGTGGAAAATATATGTTTTTCGAACAACCTAGTATGAGAGCCTGTTCTAGTACACCCCCAAAACAAAATCAAGACCTTGTAAAAGAGCATAATAGGACCCTTTTAAACATGCAGTTTGCAGTGAATTTGTGCACCATTCAGAATTGGATTAAGAATTCCTACATTCCAGTTCAGTTAAATTGAGGTAGAACATGACACGCTCAAAGAAATGTATGCTGTAAGTGTAGGTTTTTTTTTTTTTTTTTTTTTTTTTTTTTTATAATACTAATAATAATAATAATATCTTACCAATAGTTGTTCAAAAACTTGCAAAAAAATCATACTTGTCTTACTGTTTGAATTTAATGTTTAATTTTATATAACTTTTTTTTCTGATTTAATAGACTATGATAGCACATTTAATTTCTCAGAATTCTCTATTTTACCCCAGAAATCCTTATATTGTAAACTTTATTTACTTTATTTACTTGCTCTATAAATACATGCTATATAAATTTCATGGGTAGCCTAGAATATCATGCACTTTCACAACAACAAAAAAAAATTATTTACTGAATAATAATAATAATAACCTCTTTGTTCTCTTTCTCTGTATCATTGTTTCTACATTAGTGAATTCCATAATCATAGAAAATTACATTATTGTTTTGAGGAAAATATTAAGACCAGACCACTATGGTAATAGTAAAGGAACTAAAGATTTTTGTAAAGTAGTCAATCTGAACTGCAAATAATATTTTTAGCTATTTTAAAATGGACCCATTCAATCTTAGTTGTATTCCTAATATCTTATAAGCGCAAGACAGAAATGCTATTGTCGTCACAATTATGAATTACATGAATCACGCGAATGACAGCCCAACTTTCAATTCAAAACAGTTTACATCACTGGATAATACAATCGAGCCAGCTGTTGCTATAGTAAGTAATTCTTACATTCAACATTAACAGCAAGTCAAAAAAGGTAAGCTTTCAACTGTATATAGCAGGGGTGGCGAACTCTGGTCCTGGAGAGCCACAGCCCTACAGAGTTCAGCTCCATCCCTAATTAAAACTCACCTGCCTGTAGCTTTCTAGTAACCCTTCAGACCTTGATTAGCTTGTTCAGGTTTGTTTGATTAGGGTTGAAGCAAAACTCTGCAGGTTTGTTGGTTTGTTGGGGTTTGTTTGGTAAGGGTTGGTGTATAAATTTGCATGTGTATTTTAGACGTTTTTTTTTTTTTTTTCATTTAGAACATTAAAGCTGCTCAGGTAATTTCAGTGGTAGGCTATTATACATATTCGTGTATTAAACTCCTCATAAATCGCCAACTCCCCGTGATAGCGCACAAATATTTCTGCCCGTTCTCCGCGTGAATTCAGCGCGCGTTACATTCAGCTAATAAGAGAAATATGCTGCAAGTTATTTTATGATTGTTTGGGCAGTCTCAAGCTATATCTTAAACTTCATTAAAAAAAAAAAAAAAAAAAAGTCGCCTTCAGATAAGTTTTAACCTATGCACAAAAACATTTGCGTAATCTAATTCTGACTGGGTGGGCTCAGCCCACACCTGCCCATGCCTGGAGCCAGCCCTGAAAACAGATAACATATTCTTAAACCATTATTAAGTAAGGTTTTCATAAATTATTCTGCTTTCATTAAAACACTAAATTCAGTGAAGATACGTTTTTTGTTGATATGAAATCTTATTTAATTGAAAGAGCGCATGAAGCTAAGCTGTTTTATATTGTGGAGTGGACTTGAGTCCAGAGCAGGCTGGTATAATGATAATGACAAGAGGAGTAATTAAATAGTAGTGAAGTGAACGTGTGAAAGTGAAGTGAGGCAACCCATACTTGGAATTTGTGCTCTGCTTTTAACCCATCCGAGTGCAAACACACAATAGTGAACACACACCCGGAGCAGTGGGCAGCCTATTCTCAGTATCTATTCTCAGTTGACAATGCTGCAAAGCACAGGGAGCAGGGTCTCACCTCAGTCATGGGATTGAAGGTGGAGAGAGTGCTGGTTATACACTCCCCCCCATGACAATTCATGCCAGACCTGAGTTTCAAACCTGTGACCTTCGGGTTACAAGTCCGACTCTCTATCCATTAGGCCAGTGGTTCCCAATCCTGGTCCAGGAGAACCACCAACACTGCACGCTTTTGGTGTCTCTCTTATCTAACACACACATTTAGGTCTTGGAGTGCTCACTAATGAGCTGATGAGTTGAATCAGGTGTGTTTGAATAGGGAGACATCTAAAATGTGCAGTGTTGGGGGTTCTCCAGGACCAGGATTGGGAACCACTGCATTAGGCCATGACTGTCCCACTTTGATTAGTAGAATCTAATCAAAGCTTTTTTTTTCACGAAACTATTGCAGCATGTGTAAGAAAAAATCTGACCACTGGATTAAACAGAAATGCCAATATCTATTCTCATTCAAGTCTCTTCAAAGCCAGTCATTGGAAATATGATTTACCACTGATTAATTCAGTATAATGGTGTTACGAGATAATCAGCATCTGTCCAGGAACTGGCATGTTTAATTATTTTGTTCACATGGTTTTTCTCTAAACGTTGACATTACACAGGACAGGTAAAGTATTTCTTGCTTTCAGTCCAAAGGATCTCATTCATTTTAAATTTTAAAATTAAATTAAATTTATGCATTTAGCAGACGCTTTTATCCAAATTGACTTACAGTGCATTCAGGCTATCAATTTTTACCTATCATTTACATTGATATTTAATATTCTGAGTATTTTTATACTGAACATGTCTCGTATTCCCGGCCAGGTTAATTTGGTGTAATTAATTCACCTCTCAGTGAAACAGATCATGTAGTTCAAAGACAGTAATGAGGTTAGAGTCTGCTGATTGCTGCTGGCTGGAGCTGTAAGCTAATTGCATTGCACTATCTGACTGTGTTTCCTCTGTCTCCGCTGACAGTAAACTGAATACATCACTATGAAGTGTGACTGTTTACAGAAAGAGTTTTTAAATAGTTTATCATGTTTCTGAGTTCATAATTAGTGCTGTTCAAGTGAAGGAGAATATTTTCAGATATTTATCCGGATAATTTTATTTATTTTCAGTGTTGTTACTTTACAGAATTTTTATATATTGTATACTTTTCTTTAAATTCTATATTTTACTTTTCATCCGATCCATATTTGTACAGACAATACTTTGTATGGCCTCTTGAAATAATAAAATAATGATAACACAGTCACTTCATTAATTCAACACCATTAAAATCTAGTGTCAAATACACAGTTTCTAGTCTCATGTAGTTGTTCTTACAGATTCTTTGTCTTAAAGATGAAGTGTGTAATTTCTGCACTACTAGAGGCACCAAACTGAATTACAAAAATAATGACAATTTTATGTAATACAAACCTGTGCTCAATTCTGCATGCTTCTTTTAACACACTTCACCTTTAACAGGACGAGCCCCTATCTATCACAATAGTCTTGCCTGCTATGCACTGGTGTGAATTGGGTTAACTGGTCTCTGAACTGTATCAAGTTGCATTAGTGTAATTCCTAAAAGACCCTATCATTTCAAGTTCATAAATGTAAAATTACTGATTATGCAATCAGGCTAAATATCTTCTCTCCTGTGACAAAGTGAATTTCGACTATACTGTGCTTGACCAGAATCAATTTTAATATTTCTTTAAATAAGACATTGTCTGGTAAAAGCTTCAGACTTATTTCTCACAAACACACAATGTAGTGTTGCCATCAGGGAGAATTACAAAAAGAATTGGATAAACAAAAAAAAACTACCAAGCATCTCATATGTATGGAAGCCAGGGAGGTCTGCCTAGGAACAATAACAAATCCTGTTTAAGAGCCTGCAAATGGACCTAACAGGGAAACTTGTTTTCATTTATTGTTTTTCTTTTATATTAAAATGCCAGATTATTGTTTAGTCTCTGCCTTTTAATTTATGCCTTTGAAGGTCATTTATCTCTTTAGCACACAAAGGCAGTAAACAATCACACTACTTGAAAGACAGAATAAAATATTAATACAAGGATTTTGTCAGGAAGTCATAGCAAACATGATCTGAGAAGTGAATGATTGCTGAATAATTATTTGAGAGTGATTATTCTGTACTTTCTGTTAACTGTCATAAAGTTAACTTTTAGATTTTAAAACCACACACATCTGTCACATAAAATTGAAATGCCACCCTGCTTTATTGCTTGATGTAATACACTGTAATGCATCATAAAAGAGTTTCTCTGCTCAATTTCAAAATCCGGTTAACTGTTCTCGTTGCAATAATCTATATGGAGAAAACATTACTGGCTTAATTAGCATCTGGAAGCTGTGAGACAGAGGAAAAGACATGATCTTTGTTTACTAGGAGGCAGTAATTAGCAGTTGTGCTCTTTTTAATAGTTTAAAGGCATGTATGCAGTCAGCTTTTGAATATTCACGAATCTGTCTTATGATACAAGGACTGTAAAATCACAAATTGACTCACAATATACAATTGTTGAATAAAGTTATTTTCTTTGAGAACAAAAAGTATTCTCATAGCTTCATAATAATAGTTGAATCACTGATGTCAGATGGACTATTTTAACGATGTCCTTACTAACTTTCTGGGCCTTGAACATGGTAGTTGTGTTGCTGTCTATGCAGGGTCAGAAAGCTCTCGGATTTCATCAAAAATATCTTAATTTGTGTTCTGAAGATGAACAAAGGTCTTTCAGGTTTAGAACGATATGAGGGTGAGTAATTAATAACAGAATGTACATTTTTGGGTGAACTATCCCATTAACAGATACTTGTATTCTTAGAAATGAGGAAATGTCATAATATAAGAATTAGGAAATATGCTCTTATACAGCACACAAGTCATGTGAAGTCATGTATTATACTATGTGGGTGTGCTTTTGTGTACTTTTTGAAGCTTGAAAGAACTCCAGTATCACTTATTGTAATTGGATGGAAAAGAGCAACCAATACATTCTTAAAAAATTCTCCTTTTATATTCTGTGGAAGTATAGTCTTAGAACAACAAGAGTGAGTAAATTACTTTCATTTTAGGGTGAACTATCCCTTAAAGTTTTTACAAGTAAATGCAGATTCCTTGTGTCTTCAGGTGTTTCTTTGAAGATGGAAAGGGATTCAGCTACACAGTTGAAGTTGAATATTCTACCTTGATGGTGGAAAGTTCAGAAAAGTGATTTTCTGTCTCTTTGTGTTAGTACTACCATGAGTAGGCCTATAGTCCTAAGGACAGTTGAGATTGAGAGGAAAGTGGATGGAGAAAGGAAGGGAAATGGGATAAGGACATCTATGAACATGATCATGTCTAATTAAACTTGAGAAAGCTGCATGAGAAGAACACATGTAAAATTGAAAATGACGAGCAATGAAATTTAGAAACAAGTAGAGGTTGTATGTGGTCAGAGATGTAAGTTGAGGCAGAAGCTGTTAGAGATGAATCATATTCAGACCCCAAACCACAGTCCACAGTGAGACCTGCTGCTAGAAACGTCCAGAGTTGTTAGTGTCACGTGTCACGTCCCAAGGCTAAATGATATGAGCTGAGATGTGTGTAAGTAAGTAAGTAATGTTTATTTCTATAGCACCTTTCAAGAGCAAGTGTCAAAAAGTGCTTTACATCAAAATTGTAAAAAAAATAAAAATAAAAAAAATATTAAAAATAGACATGACACTTAAAAGAACAGATTAGACAAAAGCAAGTTTGAACGAGTGAGTTTTCAGCTGCTTTTTAAAAATGTCCACAGATCTCAGTTTCAAAGGAAGAGCATTCCACAACTTGGAAGCAACTACTTCAAAGGCACGGTCTCCTTTTGTCTTCAATCTAAAACATGGAACAACTAGCAGGATCTGATTTGAGTATTCCAGATTCTGGAGTTATAGGGTTGCAACATCTCTTTTATATACTCAGGGGCTTAACCATGCATTGGTTTAAACACCATCACAGGAATTTTAAAATGAATTCTAAACTTGACAGGGAGCCAATGTAAAGAAATTAATATTGGGGTTATGTGTAAAATGTATGGAGAACAGAAAATTACATATTGATGCTTACATTATTTGCATTTGTGTAACAAATGAATCAAATGGAATAATAGACTACAGCTGTGATTTCCTGTGTTAAATACTGACTGTTAACTGAAGGGATGAAATATACTTTGGCTTTTGTATTTATCCATTTTAATTATTGAATCCTGAACATTTGAAAAGCTTCATATTGATAGTAAATTGCAAAGTACTTGAATGAAAAAAAAATGGAATGCCATTGTTGCACATGATCAGGGCTTCCACAGTGGTCATTTAAAGTGGTCATATATATATATATATATATATATATATATATATATATATATATATATATATATATATATATATATATATATATATATATGTGTGTATATATATATATGTGTGTGTATATATATGTGTGTGTATATATATATATATATATATATATATATATATATATATATATATATATATATATATATATATATATGTATATATATATATATATATATATATAGTTTTTATCATACATGATATGATAACACAGCTAAGCTATTGACAGGATTTTACTGTAGTATTTTACAGTAGGTTTCTGTAAAATAATTATTGTTATTATTATTTTTTAGTGTGTTTTGGCTCTATAATATAATTTAAAAAAAATTTGATCTGTACTATTAATACCATCATAATTAAGCAGATATACCAGCATATAGCAAGTTAAAATATGTGTCTCTTGCTTAATGATATTAAATTTGTTAAATGTCAGTAACAATATGAACAATAATAAATCACCAAAATCGTTATCTTCCTTTTTCCCCCTTTATTTATCTCCAGGATTAGGATGTTCCTGTAAATGACCACAGAAGCGAGTCCACATTCATTTCAGTCTGTCATAACACCATGGGTTTGTTTAGCTCAACAGCCTCCTGCTGGGACTGCAGATTCCCCACGGTTGAGGATTTTTGCCACAGAATGACAGACCAGCAGACACACTGACAAAGTGAAGACAGATACATACTCTTGCTTATGAACGGCTTGCTTCTGTAGATTTTCATTGTAGTCCTGCTCCTCCTCAAGAGCACAATACTCCACTAGATACATTGAGATCTCATTGCTGACTGATTCATGGGTTGGAGAATGCGAGGTAGGCAATGCAAGAATTTTAGTTGCAATTTTCACACCCAATTATTCTAATGTGGTGTCTGGTATCTCTGTGAGCAGGGCTGATGGAGCTGTGTCCTTGAAGTAGGGTCTGCCGGGACACACGGAGGGCTAGAACAGACGTGACACGTTGCGCATACTTTAACCTCCGGCTCCAAACAATTTGTAAACATGAGGGTTATTCCATGCACAACCTAGGAGGGAGTCTGATGAGACCTGGTCAAAAAGCCAAGGAAATGTGCTCTGAAATCTCTAAATTGTAATTTTATATATATATATATATATATATATATATATATATATATATATATATATATATATATATATATTTATATATATATATATATAATTGTGTTCATATAATTATTTCATATATTTCAAATTTTATTTAATATTTTGTTTCTGACATTTTTCTTAGAAAATATACACTAATACACTCTTTGATCCAATGATGTCTCGTGAGAAAGCTCCAATCAGCTTAGCTGCATCCTGATGTTCATAAAATCTGTCTCACCCAATTCAAGCCCACACAACCTGTTCACTACATGACAGAACTAAGGCTCTTGTTTTTCTTCCCACCTCCATTATCACAGACATGGAGAAATAACTCATTCAGCAGGAAATATCACTACTTCTCACTGAAAGCAACTGGGAGTGTCATTTATCATTTGAGCTCAATGTATTTGTCTTTTAGCAGGCAATTAGAGAAATCTCTCATATAGATAAGAACCTCTGAAATGCTTATCACTTAATTTTTCATTCCTTAATGGATCTTCTCCTGAGTGAGATCATCTCCCTTAGTAATAGGTAATTAGAAAAGCAGTTTTCACTAGTTGGCACGGATTGATTGATTTTTTTTCTTTCTTTTTTTTTCAATATCAAACCCATGCAAAGTTATACTACTTAAGACATCCATTAATATTTCATTGATATGAGAATATCACAAAAATATGGAAGGAAATAATGGCAACTTTATATCTCACAATTGCAACTTTACCTCTAATTTTATATCTTGCAATGTTATGATCAATAAAATTCTCAGTTGCCTTTTTATTATTTTTACTATGAGATGGAAACTGGCTTTCTGTTAACCACAAATCTTCAGTCTTTTTACAATTACATTGCTTTAAATTGTTTATAATTATTATTATTATTAGGGCAATCACATTATGTTTTTTACCCCGCTTGACATGGATCACTCCAGTCAAGAAAATCTAGATACATCATTGATGTGCCAGAAAGAGGCATTGAAATCTTTTACTGTCACTGAAACCCAGCCGCTGACAGTTATAGCTAGTAAAATTTAAACCGTAAAAGCTATAACAGTGAGAATAAGCTGAATCCTGACATATCTGGGAGGGTTTTAACATTTACAGATGCAGCAAAAGCCAAACCATAAATGGCTAAAATGCATCATAAATAATCTGAATGGGGAAAAGCATTGTTGAGAATTTGAAACAGGCAATAGAACATTCGTTCCAAGAGCATAATTTACGTTTGTTTATATGAGAGAAAAGCAGCCCATGTCATGGAATCTGCATATCTGGTAAAGCCCGCCATTCACAAAGTTCTCCTCTTGCTGCTGGGCATATAGATGCTTTTTTAACTAGCATGTACAATTTAGCATAAACAGACTGGAAGGCTGTGAACAGTGTATTTATAGGCCCCAGAGCTCACGAGCTTACATATGACGCAAGTGAGTTAGAAATCAGCATGAAATGCCAAACCCAGGAGCTGAAAGGTCAAGGTCATTAGAGAACAACTCAAAACTATTGTACTACTAAAATAAAAATAGCCAGTGACACTTTTGCTCCATTTCCAACTAGAGTCAGACAAATCTTATTTCACTCCTCCCCTCACTGCAGCCGCCTACTCTCGCCTACATTTCATCATCTCAAACGAGCCATTCATCAAGTGTGTGGTGTTGTGGTCTGGTCGAATCATCTAGTGCAGTGTTTCTCAACTTCGCGACTCGCGAGTCCGTTCTGAGTGGGTATTGTAGTGTTTCGCATTTATGCTGCATCCTCTTGAATTTATTAATTATTTTTGTTGATTTTTTTGTTTTGAGAAGTTTTTTTTAAATGGTGTGCATGAAGCTGTTGACACCTCTGTATTCTATCGTAATTTTCGTAACTTGTTATATCAGTATATCACTTCACTAAAGCGAAGAAACTACGAGCATGCAACGTGTGAAATAAAAGTACAGTACCGATAAATCACATAACTGGTACTGCGTTTGTTAACTGGGAAAGATTTGCATGAAAGTATGATATTCTATTCAGGTTTCCACGTTTCATTAACAGTTCATGTCAGTATTGTATATTCACCATGGTAACTGTTGTTTCCATAACCCCAAAATACCATTTATTTTCACTTTGTGTCATTATGTTTAAATGACTGTGGCGACTCATACCAACTTAATTGTATTATATTGTATAGTCTTCCCTTATAGGTTGTTTATTCAGTATAAGTCATATTCTTAACAGTCTTAATTTAATTTTGTGAAATAAATTTGCTTTGTTTTTGTTTTTTAACAAATTATATATAAAGTGGGTCATGGCTTGATGACCATGGGAAAACGTGGCTTCCAAGGCCAAACCAGTTGAGATCCACTGATCTAGTGTGTGCGTTCAGAGGATTATAAAGCTAAAAACCGGTTGAACTGTCTTCTCGTCTGTGGTCTCCAATGGTTTTAAAATCGGTGAAGATGTGAAAATCGTCTAGTGTGCAGCCAGATTTAGATGATTGCAAAGTTAATCTTAAAAACATTAGCACTCTTAAATGTAATCTTAAATTAATATTCTTTATTCAGACTGTAAAGCTGTGTTGCCTAAATTCACTTGTAGCAATTAAAATTACTGATTTCACTGTTTAGCATTTTATTGTTAATTTACATAAACTAGATATTTTACTGTTGCCCATTTATTCGTTATCAGCCATTACATGAAAATAATTGAAATTAATTTTAATATTGGTGCTTCACAGTTGTCTTTTTCCCTAGGACACTTTTCATGATTTACCCAAGTAGCATGTCCCTGGATCAGAATTCAGCTTTTCACTCAGCTAATCAGCAGGAACAACCAAGATGTTCATGTTAGATCATGTCCTACTGTATAATAGTGTAATGTGCCTGTGGAGACTGTTATGTCCTGTATCCCTCAGCTAATGTTTATGTTTATAGGCCTAGGAAAAGTTGTTGTCCTTTTTAATTCAATTTCCATTTCAATTATTCATAATATATACATCCGATTAAATATGAATGGGGATTTTTGATTTGGAATTTGGGACTCGACTTTGTGGGCTCCTAGAGGATTTGTTGAGCAAGGGCAGAAGAGCAGGTAGTTAGGATAGAGGAGTTATGGCCAAGTCTGCAGCTCAGCGAAGATCGATGGTCCTGGTGTGGACGGTGCTTAGATCAGCAGGATGGACACCTCCCTGCTGCTCCAACCGCTCCAATCATTCTCAACGATCGATGTGCTGGCTTGCTTTGTTTTGTTTTTTTTCTGAAGTTTTTTGTTCTTTATTTAATGAGATGTCTCCGTTAAAGATTTTCACATAGACACTATGAAATAAATGATGACTTAGTCAATATAGAAAGAGAAAGACAATGTAGTTTGGTTTTGGTTAGTTAAATTTAAGGATTGCTTGAGGTCGAGTTCTTCTTAAATCATTGTAAAGACTGTTAATAGATGGATAGATGAGTTTTAATTCCAATTTTTCCATCTTTCTAACACTGTCAATTCCCATTCCAATTTCACAAAATCTTGTGATAGAGTTTTTTTTTTTTTTTTTTTTTTTGTCCTAGGGGCTGTTAAAGTGCAGACACCTACAGAAAGAGGTTTGTAGATGTAGGATTCCTTTTTGAGAGTGTACTGCTGATGGGAGACCCTCATGTCATCCTGAGGAAACTACAGTATGTGTCTATTCATCAGTAGTGTTATATTGTACTACCTTTTTTATCCAACTACGTCATTTGCAATGCTCACTGGCTTTCAGATGCAATGTTCAGTGAATCCGAAAAGTCTTGTACTATTATTGTAGTTTCTTTTTGCTTCAAATCAGAGTTTGTAATGTTGTGAATGATTTCAGAGCTGCTGGGTTTGATTAATGGCTTACAATTTTATTTATTTATTTATTTATTTATTTATTTATTTATTTTTATTTTAAAAGGGACAATGTACATTAATTAACACGAGCACTCAGGTCTATCACGCAAATGTGCAAGATTTAGCCATACAGGCTAATTTTCATCTGCAGTCCCTGGCAGGTTGATTAAAAACAAACATAGTCACAAACATAAAAAAAAAAAAAATTTAACACATAAAAACCAGAATCATGCAAGAAACCACTAATTCAAATTATGAAGACATGTGTGATTATCCAGTAACCACCCTTTTATCGATTCAGAAAAAGAGCAAAAGATACATTATTTCTTAGTTCTATAGGTATAGTATTCCATGTATGTACTGCTCTGTAGGAAAATGCTGACTACCCAAGAGCATTTTTCTATGTGGTATTATACGGTCCCCTCTATTAATGGCCCTAATGGAGTTAAAATTTTGTCTTTTGATTTCATTAAGTGGAAGTGGGGCCATATGCTTTGAGGATTTTTAAAAAATCCCAGTGCAGAAAATGATACTTCTATAAAAGTCATCATTGCCATCTGTTGCCCTGGATTAGTAAACAGACTTTAAAATTTAGTCGTATTTTACATAGTGATGCACATATCAAAGTGAGCAGCAATGTTCCCTCTAAGCTGCGCGCGCGCGCGGCCGCGCACTTCTTCCACCGCAGCCGCGCAGAAGAAATAATGTGCCGCGCACACGCATAAATGAGTTGGAAAAGCCATTTGCGAAAGCGAATGAATTGCAATGCTCGGATAAACCGCTACAGAGTTGGTATCACGATAGAGTTAGAACCGGTGAATGTGGTTAGTTTCATAGAAAAGGAATGTGCGGCAAATGAGTCGCTGTAGAAACCGAATATTTTAATGGTTGCGTACGAAATAGCTCAAATCGTGCGCCGACGCAAACGCAATGACGTGAAATAAAACGTCATCATGTATTAAAGAAGAGCGGCTTGATTAAGTGCTGGAAACAGCGGATGATGGGCACAGAACGGTAACAAAACTCAGAGACATTTACAGTCACACACAGGTGTAGTTTACATAGCTATAGAAGAATTGACGTTCACGTTTTTTTTTTATTTAAATATTTAACTTACAGATCTCAGTTTAAATGCTTCAGTTTCTGTTCTATTCTATCAGTTTAAATGCTTCAGGTTTCTATTCTATTGTATTCTATTCTATCAGTTTAAATGCTTCAGTTTCTATTCTATCAGTTTAAATGCTTCAGTTTCTATTCTATTCTATTCTATCAGTTTAAATTCTTCAGTTTCTATTCTGTTCTATTCTATTCTATTCTATTCTATTCTATCAGTTTGAATACTTCAGTTTGTTTTGATATATTATGTTAGGCCTATATTATAAACCTAATAAATAATTGACCTTGTTTTTTTAATGGAGTGTCTGCTCATCAAGGATGTGGTTATTTTATCGAAAATGCAGAAGAAAAAAACAGTAATATTGTGAAACATTATTGCAATTTCTAATATTGGTTTCCTGTTTTAATATACTTTAAAATATAATTTATTCCCGAGGAGCAAAGCTGAATTTTCAGCATCATTACTCCAGCCTTCAGTGTCATATTATCCTTCAGAAATCATTCTAATATGCTGATTTACTATCAGTGTGAATCTGTTGTAATGCTTAATATTTTTACTTATTTTTTGTTTTTTATTTTTATTTTTGGAACATGTGATACTTTTTTTCTTTGATTCTTAGATTAATAAAAAGTTAAAAAGAACAGCATTTATTCAAAATAGAACTCTTTTCTAAAAATATGTCTTTATTATCACTTTTTATCCATTTAACACATTCTTACTGAATAAAAGTATAAAATAAGAAAAAAGAAAAAAAGAAAAAAATTACTGACCACAAACTTTTTAGTAGTGTATATTGTAACACAAAATTTCTATTTTGAATAAACACTGTCCTTTTTAACTTTTTATTTATCAAAGAATCCCCAAAAAAATCACAAGTCCCCAAAAAATATTAAGCAGCACAACAGTTTCCAGCACTGATAATAAATCAGCATATTAGAGTGATTTCTGAAGGATCATGTGACACTGAAGACAGGAGTAATGATGCTGAAAATTGCTTTGCTTCATAGGAATAAATTATATTTTAAAGTATATTAAAATAGAAAAACTTTTATTTTAAATTGCAATAATATTTCACAGTATTATTTTGTGAAATAATATTCAGTAAGTTTTATCAGGTAATCTAAAATGTACATCATTTAGTCACGGTCAAATCAAATACAAATAGCACATTAAAGTTAAAAGTTACACACTTTTTTTGTGTGCGCGCTGTACAAGTCTGGTATAAACGATGTTTTTGCACAGGTGGCCGAGATGTCCGCCCAATAGAGAAAAGTTTTGCTCAGCAAGAAAAAAAAATTAGAGGGAACATTGTTATGTTTTTGTCAAAACTAATATAATTTGTAAACGACTCTATGCTGCCAACATTCAAGTCTTGGTTGCTTCAATTAACGAATGCAACACTTAAGGCATCTGCATTAGAATGCATCTCTATTTTGTGATTAGATTCTAATTCTGCATATTTATGTTGGAGATATTAGGTTGCAACCTAAAAGATCATTGCAGTCCCTTTTCTTTGTAATTTCTCAAGTATTCATCGGGCAGTCTGATCTTGTTCCATGACTGCACATTCACTCAGTACGTGAATCATCTAAAGTGCACAACATTTTACTAAAATGATAACCCGTTTGCATTATTCATGTTGCAAGCTGTAAGTGCCCACAAATGCAAAGCACCTTACAACTGCAATAAAATTGCCGATGTTAAAAAATTACTCACCTGCCTCAGTGGGAACCAGGGGGCCTATCTCCACGTTACCATAGACGTAAGGGAATAGTCCAGTGAAATTACACCATACGGTATTCACGCTCATGGACGAGCACAAACACATGCACATACTGTGATTTATATTATTTTTCATTTACTCATAACCATTAATCCAGACCCAAGATGAAGCATTCTGTATAACAATTAAGAATGAAAAGCACATCATTTTGTTTTATAGAGTACACTGTAAAAAAAATTGTGTAATTTTAACTGTAAAGTATTGTAAAAACTACGGGAAAAAAACTGTTAATAGGTAAACAGTAAGTTCCTGTACTATAAACAGAGAAATACTGTAAAAGATCTAACCAGGCATTTCATGTAATTTTACAGTAAAATGCTGTTAATTGTAATTAAAAAAAAAAAAAAAAATTAAAAGTTAAAAAAGAACAAATCAACATATAATTTACATTAAAAAACTGTAAACTGATATTCCCAGAATTCCCTGTGTGACACTCCACATTTGAAAGTATTTTGCTGAAATAATCATTCTTGTTAATAGTTTTGTCATGTTTGTTATCAGTTATGTACATGTGGGTTTATGTTACATCTTCTATTGTTTAATAAATTTTTATTGCATTATTTAAGTTTCGTGTGTTACCATGATGGTATTTAGTGTTTGTGTGAATGACTCCATGTGAATGAAAGGTGCACCTTCTATGTATTAGAATATACTTCAGCTTGTGGAAAAGCTACTTGTGATGAACTGATTCTTCATATTGCTTTCTCTTATACCACCTGCATTATTATGGGGTTGTCAGTTTATTTTAAAGATACAATTTTAGTAGCAGTGTGCATTGTTGAATTTACTAGTTTACTCTCAATTTTTCTTGTTTGTAAATTACAGTTTTATACTGCAAAATCTACAGTTTGTTCTATGTTTTTACAGTTTTTCTATATTTTTTAGTTTTCTTTATTTTTTACAAAATTATTCTGGCAACCACAGCTACCAAAATAATTTTTTTATAGTGTAATTTTGGTTTACAAGTCTGAGAACACTAAATATTTAATATCCTTTACCAGAACAAGCTTTTCATCCATAACCTTCTTAATGTCTGTTTCCAGTGCAGATAATCCATCACATATTATTTCTATCTGTTCCTTACAAAAGGGGTTTATCTTATCATTTTCTCGCTGAAAATTACTTAGCACTTATATCTTTACAGATTATATAAGCAATTTTGAGAGTACAGATATGGAGTTGACTTTTCATAAATCAAGTGCTCCTGGTGCTGTACTGTTTTTTTTTTAAGCAGTACTAGTATTCTGAAGGCAAAGTAATGAGCAATGCCCATCATATTTAGTTCAAATTTAGTAAGTCAAGTTCGTGCACAGTGTTTATAATTATTACATTCATGCTATGACTTTGAAACCTATTTTGCAATGTCTGTACATTACAGTTAAAGTAACAAAGTGAGTGGCACCCCCGTTCTACAACTTATTAAGCAAACATGCTATGGGAGACCAACTAACATCAATAATATTACTGCATTAAAATTATGAAAAAGTATCAGCCTTATATTTCTGCTGGGGATCTGTCGTTAGGGCAGAAACACATTCGGGTAGAAACACACTCTGTCGCCCATTTGATTGCGTTTTTATCAAGCGCTTTATAAATCAATATCTACTAGATTACTCTAGGATTATCCATGGCATCATCTTCATCATTACATCACATTATGGATGTCTGAACAAGCTGGTAATGGATTCATTTGGCATATGGCATGAACTATGGTTTTCTTTTATAAGATGTGTTTATTAAAGCAGCACTGGATCAACTGACCCTTCACAAAGACACCCCCCTCCCCCTACTGTTGCTATGTCAGACAAGCCGTGGTGCACTCACACCACACATTATGTTCGCATCCAGTGAAAAATGTGTGTGTGTGTGTGTGTGTGTGTGTGTGTGTGTGTGTGTGTGTGTGTGTGTGTGTGTGTGTGTGTGTGTGTGTGTGTGTGAGTGATTTTTTTATGTTTTGAAAGAAGTTTCTTATAGTCACGAAGGCTGCATTTATTTCATTAAAAAAGTATTTGTCTGCTGTCACTTTTGATCAGTTTAAATCAGCCTTGCTGAATAAATATATTAATTTCTTAAAAATCTTACTTACCCCATTTACTTTTTAAAATACAATATCAATTACAGAAATAAATATACTGTTGTTTGATACACAGAAAATATGGTGTATTACAGACAGATTATATAAAAGCATAAAAATTCAAGTTAAATTAAAACAAAGGATGTAAAACAAACAGCACCACTGATCCGCACCATTGATACTGCAATGCAGACTTAAATGATTCAAAACAGGAGTCAGCACTGATCTTCAGAGCTTAACGAGTTGAAACATAGCAACAAATTAAAATGCTATCAGCGATACAAATGAGATTTAGGCTGTTAATGCAGCAAATATCCATTTCAAGAGCAAATTAGCTCTAATGTCATCAACACTTTTTATATTATGTGAGACCAGAACAGATAGTAGCTGGTCAAAATGACTCTTTTTCTTTGGTTGTTTATCGTGTGTCTATATGGCGATCTAATAGAACACTGAGCTTAGCGTAGATCAGTTATAGGGACTCTTGCATGAAAAGCAGCAATTGCGACAGAAATAGAGCATTGTGGGTAAGAGGCTGAAGCCATGTCAAACACTATTAATACAGCATGGCCACTGGCCAGCACAAAGCAGCCACACAAAAGGAAAAGTAGATAAAGAAAAGGTGTCTAGGATGTGTTCATTTGAACTGAGAGTGAAGGAAATGGAGGAGCTGAAACTATGAGGACAGAAAATTGCTGTACCGGATCTACTGTATGCATGCTTGCGCCCTGAGTGACCTCATAAATGTATAGCCACAGCCTCGGCAAACCCTCTACACTTTAGCAATGTCATTGAGGACAAGAATAAGATACACTTTGTACCCTTCATTTACATCCTTCTGCAGTTAACACACCAGAGAGCCATTGTAAGAATGTACAATGTAAAAGTAGTCTCGCACATGGTTTAATGATATGGATGCCTGATGCCCTTCTGGGATGAGACACACACTAGGATGAGAGGGGCCGTCTCGCTCCTGCATACAATTTAAAACATGAGGGAGGCTTGAAAAGAGAAGCACTACAGGAAGGGGACATACATCAGTTATTCAAAAAGGGGAAAAGGACCAGTAAAAGATTATGCATGAAGTCCGTGAAAATCTGTGAATTTTATTCATGGAAGGCTGTGGAAACAAACAGGGGCGTCATATTGATATTGACAGTTTGCTAAAAGGCTCAAACACTAGGCTGGAGTCCCTGGAGTGGCTGTATCGCTTCAAAAGATAATTGAGTCTGGTAGTTTCTCCTTTTTCCCTGATATTTGTGTATGGTCACTTTGGGTATTTCCTCAAAGCTGATGTGACTGCTAAATTAGGCACTAGAGGTGCAATGGGAGGAAGCATTCCTCATCTCTGCAGTTTTCAGTCTCTTTCTTTTAATGATATATGTATATTTAATGACTATAAGGATGGATTATTTTGTATCATATCCTTCAAAGCTTCTAAAGGCCTGAATATGCAAATTTAATTATTTCTTTCTTTCTTTCTTACTCATCTGGGTAAAGAATATAATAAACAATATAATAACTAATGATAACTAAATAGTATCCACAACAATGAACAATAAGCAAGCTACAGATATCGCTCAAGCGCTTTTCTGCTGCTGTTTTTATTGTTCATCAGCTGCATGGAAAATATTCTAAAGGTGATTTCAGCAATATAGTTCCTCTCTGTCGTTATTGTTATAGTTGTTGTGTGGACTTTGATATTGTCATAGAATTAGATTGATTATTAAAATTTTATAGTTATAATTAGAGGAACGTGCCACTTTCATGTTTTGTATAACACTGCAGACTCACTTTCCCTCGTAGTGTAAATGGCCACTGAGGACCTCAGTATTAATATTGTTGCAGATACGTCTCGCTGCTCTCAAGAAATCAAGAAAAGACTATAAACAATAAATTAACCTGTAATAGGTTAAAACAAAGCATAAACATAGAAAGCCTGTGAGGGAGGAAATGTTAGTTCTTCACTCTGTGATTCAAGAGAGAAATTATGTGCTTGTGCCAGCTGCATTAGAATAAAATGTTATTTCCGGCCTTCCAGAGATAGCTTTAATCATTTTCAGATTGGGTCCAGGAGATCTAATTCGATTTTGTGTTGCTATGGAACGGGGCCACGTGTATAAGTGTGTGTGAGAGTGAGTGAGTGAGAGGCTATGAAGAGACAAAGAGGGATTTAATCACACATCATACAAAGCCAGAGAGACAGAACACCAGGCGGTTTGCCACTATCTCAACAGTTTCTTTGCCAATCACTGCTTCCCCTTTGTTGTGTCCCGCAGCAGCGGACGTGTGTCTAAAAATGGGAGATTAATGACATTATTAATTAATACAATTATTTTTATGCAGTTATATACCAATCAAAATTTTAGTATAATTAGAGCCAAATATATTAAAACAACATGAAATCTCTGAAATACTAATTTCAGAGCCAAATATATCCACTATTATTTAGTATTTATTTAGTTGTTCACAAGGCACTGTTATTTCAGTATTATTTATATACTGTTGTTGTTTTTATGAATATTTTGAATTTAATTTTTTATTTAATTTCGCTTTTATTACTTTTGTCACTTTTTTGTTAAATAAAAAAAAAAAAAAAAAAAAAACATTTAAATAAAAACTTTTTTATTTCAGTTTTCATTTTAGCTTGGTTTTATTTTTTTATATCCAGTTAATAATTTGTAAAAATTATTTCAAGTCTAATTTTCATTTAGTATAAGTTTTTCATATTTTATTTCAGCTTACATCTAACAAAATTGTGTATTGTTTTGTTCTGTTTTGTTTTTTTACTTTTAGTTAACAATTTAGTGCACTCTGTTTCTTTTTTTTGGGGGGGGGGGGGTGGGGGGGGGGGGGGGGGGGGGGTTATACATTTCCCACTGGATGGTGGAAAATAATTGAGAGCAAACAGACTTGCCGACTGTGAGCCATTTTTTGTGTAAAGAACTTAACTTTCCATCTGCCCTTCAAAATCCTTCATAAGCCCATTTTCTCATCTACAGTATGTGCTACTGGCTTTCTGCTCATGAACACACACTCGCAGGCTGTCATAAGACTTCTGCGTTGCATTTGCAGAGCTGATCAATGGGAAACGGTAAACAGAATGTCGGCTCAACATAGTATGAAACATCATATGGTTGATTAATCTCACTAATCGCTTCCCTTCACCAATCATTGATGAATAGCACCAGCAAATGTGAAGTGACTGGCCTTGGGTGATTTCAATGAATTGTCTGAGTTATGTGAATAGAAAGTAAGTGTTATGGAATTACAAAAACTAGGTTTATGATTTGTTGATGTAGTTGTGTATAAAACATGATGAATTATGAACTTCAGTATTATTCTTGCAAAAATTCAAGCATACTGGAAAACTGAATTCACTATATATCATGTTTTATACAAGCTACAAAGCCTTGGAAGACTCCAGTCAACAAAATCCATGCATTATCATTGTGAATGAGTGTAAGCAGGAAGCAGAGCTTATGGTTTTGTGAAGAAAGCCAATGCTTATGTAATAGTCTAAGATCTCATTATAACAGATCTCTCCACTAGAAGCCTGCTTTAAAATCATAATTGCTCATGGCTTCAGGATATCTTAAACACTATTGGCTATAGAATTCTTCTTCATTACTGTACAGGTCACTTACAGTTAACTTTCACTTTTCATTTCTAATTTGCCAGACCAGTGTACAGCTGAGTCAGCATTTATGACCTCAGTTTATACGAAATTAGGTCACATATCAATCCACAATATCAGCAGAGCTCACTCTATTAGATTTGAGACGGAGATTGAACAGAGGAAAACGCAGTCAGTGTGTGTCCTGAATCACCTTCAATCTCAGGCTGGGGAATAAATTGAGAACATTAAAGCTGCTTTTCTCAGTGGTTTACCACTGTTTTATGTGCAAGTGTATATGTCCTTTTTGAGTGCTAATTTATTATTTTTTTTATTACATTTTATTAAATGATCCATATAACCCTATCATATTTATTTTTATCCAATGTACTTTAGCTTTGATAAATACTCTTTAGATTTTAATAATAAAAATAATATTATTAATATTATTATTAATTATTAATTATGGATAATTTTATAATATTATCAACTAAAGTTCATTAATTTATAATGTAATAATTAATCATTCAATTACTGGTTTACATTATATATATAATGCAAGTTGTTGATAATCTGAAAATAATGCAGACTTTGAATTTATATGGTTTTTTTTTTTCATATTGTCCTCTTTTTTTAATGTAGTTACTTTGGTGAAAATATATTCTGCCCAAATTTGGAGCCTTTCAGTCTTCATAAAATGTAACAGTTCTGGTTAAAATCAAGTCAGATCAATCGTGGATTACAATCAGCCTACAATAGCCTTTCCTTCTCTGACCCACTCGTCTCTGTACCTGTTAAAAATTAGTCTCAAACAAATATGACAGTGCCACAAAGATGAACGGTGATGGGGTATTGATAATGTCACATCCCCCTGAAGCTCTGTCAGTAATAAGTGCCTTTGTATCTTTCTCTTCTACAGGTCAAAAAAGATACCCATGATAGCTTTGCACATTAGTTACACATTGTCAGAACACAGCCACCACAAATCTGAATAACCCCACCCCCTCACCAAACATTTCCACTGCCTTTAATTATGCTGTTCAACGATCTTTATAGGTGGTGCCCATGATTACCACCTGTTTTGCATTCTCAACACGTGAATCAGATATTGATCTGTCGGCCCTGCCAGCACATTGGCCTTTATCCATTGTTGACACTCTACCAACCATTTGCAATGCTGATTGCCCAAGGGTATAATAACAAATTTTTGGCTTCGGTGCAGCTGGGGAACCAGTCCTAGTTGCACCTATCCTACAGTTGTACATGTATATATGCATGGGCAGCTGTTTATGGGCGTCTTGATTGTCAGGATGGTGGTGTGGTCGCTTTAAGGAAATGAATAATGAGAACAACCTGCGATTTTTCGCTATATACCAGCCTACGAGCAAACACATGATAAAAGCTGACATTGAATTGAATAGAAGGGAATAAGCAGCTCTCCTGAGGTTTCTTAGACTGAGCATGCAGCCTAAGACATTCATTAGCATCAGTGCTGCAAGCACTTAAATATAGGATTGTTTTGTCACTGAAGTGAGCTAATGTGATTATCTTTGTCAAATAACAGCCATGTTATGAGAACCAGCTATGACGAAAAGCTGTTGTTTTGGCTTGGCCTCTTGAACGCTTTCTAAACCCCATGTTAGCAAGCATATGCATCGTCATGCTAACGACAGCATGGCATTAATTCCTGCAGCTCTGAGATAAGAGTGGGATGGGAGCGATAGAAAGAGTGTGGGAGAATGCATAGGCTTTGTCCTTGACTTATCAAGGTGATAATGATAATAATAGCCCCTTTTTCTCTAATTACCATGTGCAACCACCCCAAAAATAGAATGAAATGGTGATGAAGAAGAGGGTCAGAGAGGCAGAGAGGTTCATTACTTGTGACTGAAGCAAGTGAATTGTGTGTGTCAATCAGTGTTTCTGTGAAAATCAATCTTCTCTTATCTTAAAAATGAAACAGTTCATTGCTACCAAGGAATCATCTAAATATGGAAAATGGAAAGTGTTGAGCAAGCAATATTAGGGTGTTTTTGTGCTAAACAATTTAAAATTGGATTCAAAAGTAAAATAAAATTATTGATAACATAATAAATAAAAACAAACTGTGGATTTCTTTTTTTACTGTAAATGGCTTTCGTAGTGACTAATCATATATCACCATGTTTCGTTTCAAAGCCATGATTCATATCTTGAAATATAAAATTTCACATATCATCATACTGAAAATGAAAATCCTGGTAATTGGTAATTGGTAAAAAAATGGTAATTGGTAACTTTGTTTTGGAGCAGCATTGTAGCTGATCTAAAGTGGTCTTTAGATGGTCTATGGTGATCATAAAATTGTTCAAGCTGGTTATTAGCTGGTAGACCATCTTAGACTATCAACAAACTAGCTACTCTACTAACTGGCAGCTCACTGGGTGGCCAGCCAATGATTAGTTTAGACTGGTAACCTAGGCACAATGTTCTAAAAAAACAGCTTGGCCACCTTAAATTGGTATTACCATCAGCTAGTAGTTGGTTTATTTCTTGTCTAACATGTTATACCAAATAATAACCAGTTTGGACTAGACTAGACTAGATATCATGATTAGCAGCTTAGACCAGTCATCATGTTCTGAAACGCAGCTACCAGCTTAAGGTGGATTTTCCAGCAGGCATGACAGGTTTTTGGTAGGAGATGCTACCTAATTGCTAATATTTTCATTACACTTAATCAAAGGTTCAGAGGTTCAGCTGTTCCCTCAGTTGCTATAAACGGGGTGACCCTCCTCCACCTTAATTTTCATGTCTCGCCTGTATTATAATGACCTGTCCCCAAAGGGCAGGGCACATCTCAGTATAAGCTTAAAGCCTGTTGTGTCAGTCAGGTCAGTGTGCTTCTGAGCTCTGATACTGGTAATCATGCTCATCACATGAGCTCATTAGTCAGGACTGTTTTGGGATATTCAGACATGTCAAACGGCTTCTCTAAATCACTGACAGAACACTCACTGAGAAACATTAGCATCATCTGATGGAGAAAATGTGCAGTTAGTCTTACATGTGAGAGTATGCATGGAATAATAAAAGCTATATTTAGCCCAAATTTGATGTCAGTGTATGAATAGGACATACACAGGCCAGGATGTAAACCTCTCACTTCTCTTCTCCACTAAAAAAAGGGAGAAAGGAAATCATCAAAGTGTCCTGGGTAAACCCTTCCTAAGTTTTTAAGGCATTAAACTTTTTATTAAAAATCATTTTATTATCATGTTCATATTAACAATATAACCTAGCATTAATATTGTTTAGTTTTAGGTTTATTTATTATACAATATTAATCATCATTATACTCAATAATAATAAAGTATGTTTGGTTTATAATTCCTAATATTTTTATTAACAATTTTAAAAGGATCTTAATATAACAAAACATAATAGGCTTATACCTTCTAAGGCCCTGTCACTTAGCTTTTTATTATTTTTTTTATTGGGAATTATTTAAGTGTAATTTCAATATTAGCAATATACTTCAGCTGTAATATAGCTTAGTCTTATTTTTATTATTAATAATAATGAATGCATTTTTGTTTGTTATTAATATGCTTTTATTAATAATGTATTTAAGCTAAAGTGTATTCCATAACACAGATATTCTTATACCATTTAAGTTCCTTAAACATTTTAACTTTTTTTTTTTACACTTAAAATATTTTTTAAAAATTCTATAATATCAATAAAACTTGACTCTACAGGACAATAAGCCAACTGAATGTCTACATAAGACAAAAACAGTCAGCTCTCATCAAAACACACACGCTTGGTAAGATATTTTGTCTTTAGATTAACTGCTCTGGATGTCTGCGGTCTATATATGCAGCTCTAAATATAGCTGACATAAGTACCTGCAGTCATCAGAGACCACACACACTTCTCACGAAAGTGAGGATGGGCATAAAAGTGCCAACATTGCCTCATTTTTCAATGTTTATCAGTCTTGACAGAGTAACAGAGAGATAACTAGCGTGCTGCGAGCTGTGTGAAGCTGCCTCAGGCGGTGAGGCTTTCAAATTCAGGAGAAATTTTCTGCCTGTTATTCAGACAACAATTAGACAAACACTGCATGTTTTCAGGAAAATGACTTGAATTTGTGTAGTTTGCTTCATTTTGCAGAAAGAAGATAAGGATCGTAAAATGCCTTGCTGGATCTGTCCATTCACAGAATTTTCTTTCTTACAGCCATGTTGGTTTACTTAATCGAAGAGCGGTACATTATTACACATAGCTATTGATGTGCACTATGCCATGTCCAACACATGATTACATTGATTATGTGTCCTTTTTTATGTTGCACATGCTTTGAAATGCCCAGTGAAATGAGCTTAATCAAAGAAAGATGGAAATAAATGAAAAAGGCACTCTTTATGAATGTGATACGTCCATTGTGTATGAGCTTTTGAGTAATGACAATTGGATATTTGCTGAAAATACATGAGTTTGAAGAGATAGATCATTCAAACAGTCTGTGTCAACCTAATCATGTCTGGTTTATTCCTTTGTGCCTCGCACGCGGTCTCTTTTGCTATAATTTACAAGCCAATATTTGACCGCCAGTAGGTGTGGAGATGCATCTTCTATTGATTGTTCTGTCAGCATGCTTTATAACATTCAAATATTAATTTTGTTATGGATGAACAGTATCCCACATTTTCAGTATTTAGCAATATCATCTCACTAATTACACAAGGATTTTCTGAGTGTATGAACTTAATCACAGGCAAAGGCCAGGGTCAGCAAAGGGTTAATGTGGATAGAACTGCTTAACCCAAAGGGCCTTTACAATCATCAGTGTCAGACCTCTGATCACTACTCATCACTCACTGTGTGGTTGAAGTGGTTGAAGCAAGTATTGTTGGTGCATTTTATTACATTAAATTCCCACATATGTTCAAGAAGTATACTGGTCAGTAACATGATGTTTTTTTAACTGGATATTTAAAAATGCATACATATTGAAAATGCGTAAATACAATATGCGCTGTCTTTTCTTCTGTAAAATATATGTGGTATAATGACATTTATGAATGAATAATTCTTGATATTTGTGAACTGTTTTCCATGTTAATATATATTTCAAAATGCAATATTTCCCTGTGATGGCCAAACTGAATTTTTAGCAGCCATAACGTCAGTCTTCAGTGTCACATGATCCTTTAGAAATCATTGATTTGAATATACTGATGTAGTGCTCAAGAACTATTTCTTATCATTATCATGTTGAAACTGATATTTTATTTATTAAGGTCATTAAATTTAATTTCTTTTTATGTAAATGTAATATGTTTTTTTTTTTATGTTATAAAATGGTACATAAATGGTATCAAAGTCATATCAAATCCTTATGGCATCAACCTGAACACAAATCATACATTTCTAAGAACTTGGCACATGTTTTTTAAACTAGTTTTAAACTAGGTTCCCTTTCTCTATCATGGACACTCTTATATCTCACTAACCGATATGTAGCTTTTCCCTATAGCCTATAAAGTTGTATAGATTAGCAGCATTTTTCTCAGCACTGAAATCAAAACCAATATCAGACTCCAACAGTCTTCCCAGGAGCTGTAAGAACTGAAAACTGTTATTTTAGCTGTGAACTAAACCGAAAATAACAGCAGAATATCAAGGTCTCGTAGTCGGAGTATGGCAAGGTATTGATTTTGAAGACAGAGGGGTAAGTGAACATGAAACTGTGAAAACCTTTGTGGATGTGTCTACATCATAGGACGTGTGACAGAGTCCATTACAGAATCTCAGTAAAACTGTGAGCTGCCCTCTGAGTACTGGCATTTTTAAAAGCAATTTTCTACCAAATAGCCGTAGTTCTCCCACAAAATGAGGAATTATGGAGATGGTGCTAGTATTTCTGACAATCTTTATCCAAGGGATGAAATGAGAAAGGGGGAGAGATAAAAAAGTGAACAGGGATATCACAGCAAACAAACACTGTTGGGTCTGAAGATGTTGAGATAATATAACCTGCATTATTCCTTGGGGTCAAAGCCATAAGAGATAAGGATCTTGAGCTCGATAGAAAGTAGATCAGTCCCCATGTGTGATAATAGACTGAGAATATTAAGTGCTCAGCCTCAGATGGCAGGAGTATTGTGTGTTCTTACACTTGACTTCTGTCCGGTTCCATTGGGTACATTCATGAATTCTTCATTAGGTGCAGAAATCTGAGGATGAAGGGTTTCATAGGCTGCTCTTACCTGCAGTCTCAAGCAGTGCTATTTGCTGCAAACAGATCAGGAACAGTTAATAACTCCCTTCAGGGGACCCTTCACAAACACGCACTTTGTCTTATTTTGTGAATTCACATAAATATAACGATCTTGCCCCTCAGGTTGAAATGAATTAATGTTCCTAATAAAACAGTTTTATTGTTAATTGTGAACAATGCCATTAAACACCCGAGTGTGAAAGTCTGAAAATATCGGAGTTCATTCATACGAATATTTCTAACAGCATTAATTCAAACAGTATATGGAGGTTTATTTTATGATAATTTTAAATAATATTAATCCACAAATCTGATGTGAATGTGTTCCAGTGTGGAATCAATATCATAGTGTATTTGTTCATTAGACCAGAGAAGAACTGTCTCCCTGACTGAGCCTTTTTCGTCACAAGGTTTATTTATCCAGTTTTTGTCATCGGATGGAGTTTGGGTTCCATTTGTTTGCTTAGTTGGGGTCTGAAAGACACTAAATATTCGGTAATATTATCAGTTTGACAGCACTGACACTATCGGATGAGAACAACGCTTAAACTGAATTGAGCTGATTAATGACACTGTGTTCTTAGAGCTGCTGAAGAGCTATAAACAATTTTGTTCATAATTATTATTAAATATTACACATTTAGTTGCCATGTAAATAAATAAATGCATGTACATGAAATGTTGATACGAGTTAGAATTCATTTATATATATTTTTTTCTGCATATTGTTTTACATCTTCTGTTCAGAAAAAAAAATACAAAACAATCTGCATAGCAACAAGATGAACACTGCAGGAATATTACAGTAATATAAAAACTGTTGCTTGAGGTTATTTCAGTACAATCGATGGCATCCGTGTTTTTATAAAGTGAGAGAGTGCTAGTACTCCGAATGAGCAATTGACCAATCAGGATCAAGTTTTCCAGTCATGTAAGATGCTGATAATTACATGCATAATCATGCTTTTGGCAACAGTCTAAGGCTAAATTGTATTTTGTCAGTCAAGATATTAAAATAAAGATTTTGTTTGAATTATAGATGTTAAGGCCTTGTTGTCTTACTCATTGTACTAATTAGTGGATTACATGCACTGTAACTCTGCCTAGAGCAAAACTCATATTCACCTTCAGACTTATTATTTTATTAATGAGTATATCTAGCACATAACAGCTAAAAGCTTGCTTTATTGTGCCTTGTTCACACTTTTATGAGTATTCACCAGTTAAAAAGATGAATACAGTTTTTGTTTTGTTTAATTGTGTGTTAGTGTGTGTGTGTGTGTGTGTGTGTGTGTGTGTGTGTGTGTGTGTGTGTGTGTGTGTGTGTGTGTGTGTGTGTGTGTATACAGTATATTTATCTGAGGTCCATAATAAGTGTATTGTCTCTCTTCATGTTCTGTGTCATCCCTTTCATTTAGAGGATGTGAAGGGCTCCATCACTTGTTCAACAATTCACTGGTGTTTCTTTCCATTCCTTTAACCTCTTGAGTCCTGCCATGCAATATTGATGAAATCCTTTCACCATTTTGCTCCCAAGCTCATCTTCACCAAAATGATATTAACAATTCATATCCAATTAAATGAGAACAGTCTTGCCAGTGCTTCAGGATAGCCTACACTCATGTCGCTGTCTTCTTTTTGTGCTCATTCTTATGAATAGACTTTATTTTCAATTTTCTCTGTTCCTGAATTTTGCAGTACATAGGCTCAAAGGGGAAACCATTACTAGGGCATGGAGCTCACATTGTCACTCTGTGTCTCTAGGTTATAGATTACATCTTTGAACTTAATTCTGCATCTCTTGCTACTTGACACATTTCAAAGTTAGCCAACAATTCGGAAATTCAGAGAGCTGCACGAGATGTTCATTATTTTTAGATAGAAACTTAAAATGAACCTGCTCCCAGAATAGAAACAGCATTGGAATAAGCTAGTGTAGAAAACATTAATCCGCTTTTTGTATATGGATATATTCATAGAATTTAGGTGACCAAAATTGCTGTACCGTTGACTGTTGATTCCTGCATAATGCCTTGAGAACTTGCTGGTGGAATCATTATGAGTTACAGTACATCCATTTTTTAGTCAGTCACCTTTGAAATCACTGCAGATGAGGATACTGGGGTAAAGTAAAATGCCTGTCCATTAGCAAGGGAATCCTTAATAATCGCAGTGGAATGGGTGTGAGAGCTTCATGCATTTAAGATTCATCCATTTTAGTAGTGCATTTTCCATGGGAAGATATTTGGTTATATTATGTGTAATTTTGTTTCAGTTATGGGCAAAAATACCTGTTTATTCAGTAGCGGGGTAAATAAAAAAATAGGCATTTCTTCCCCCTCTGAGAAAGTCAGAGGTATTGCATCTAGTCCTGCTATCATGCTTTTACTGATGGAAAATGGAAATGGAAAGCTTCTCTCAGACAGCCATATTATCTGATATAGACACCGCACCTCTAATTCAAGTAAATCCTAATTTGATAATCTTGAATGAAAAAAAAAAAAAAAAAACTCTTATATGAGACAGAACCTTCAGGTGGTTTAAAGAGTAATTATAAGTCCTTTTCCAGATTTACACAAGTATTATTGAAGAAGCTTCAGCTTGTCGAATATTATCAGATAATGCTTAAAGTATAGTGAAATAGCCAGATGAGTAATGGGATTTTGCTCAGACACTAACACTATAGTAGTAAGGGGTATTTTTCCTTGGTCTCTGTGGCGATATATATATATGTATATATATACATATATATTAGAGGTTGACTGATGGATTTTACCAATACCGATAGTTAGATTTGACCACAGTAGCCGATACCGATTAATCAACCGATTAAATAGATACTGAACTAGGTAGGTACTACTTAACCAAGAGAAAAAAAAACAGTACTGAACCATATTTTGTAAATGAAGTTAGTGCATGAATGTTAACAGAAGCAACTTTCAAATTTTAAACATTTATTTGTAAATGTTAAAATTAACACACTCATTATTGAATTATTCAGCAGCTTTTATTAATGTTACAGATGGACTTATTGTTAAGTGTTACATTTCATGTCGACCGTCATAGATGGCCATATTTAAATATCTAAAGCCTTAGCATTGAAATTACATATGGATATTGTATGTATACGTTCACACTTTATTTGCTTCTATTTGAGAAAACTTGATGATTATCTAATTAAAAATAACAAAATATGGCAGTAGCACACCAGGCAAAAAGCACAGTGCTGCATCTAGGACAACTTACAGTGGACACGTCACGTTCAATTCAAGCAGTGTCCAAAACAGTTTGATTAATCACCAAAAAGACAAAGGTTCACTTCAGGAATGAACAAAGTGGTGTAGATGAGTTTGAAGTTGGGTGTTTAATAATACAGAGAAAAAGCGCAATCTATATTAAAGCTCTATTTATGAAGCATACAGACTTTATTATTTATTTATTTATTCTTTATTTGACAGGGACAATGGACAATAAAGTATTACCCCAGAATTTCATCTGCTGTCCCTGGGCAGGAGTAAACAAAATTATCAATAAAAATACCATACAAATTAAACACAATAGTATACAAGAAGTATTAAAACATACTCAAAAATCATTACCTTGTATAATCAATGATCACAAACCTGACTTGCCTTTAAAAATCTTTTCAAGTGTAATTTAAACTGCACAAAGGTAGTACACTGTTTAATATCTGTTGGTATACTATTCCGATTATTAACAGCTTTTACAGAAAAAGCTGATCGTCCAAACTCTGTTTTTCTAAAATGCTCTTCACAGTCACCTCTTAACAAAGCTCTTGTCTGTCTTATGCTGTCATTGTGCAATGAAACAAACATCTTTAAAGGTGGAGGTGCAAGATCATTCACAATTTTATACATTAAACTACAATTGTGAAATATTACACAATAATTCTTTATTATTGTGTAGATTATGTTCACAGATTATGTTTTTGAATTATAAGACGATGATGTATGTCAGGTTTCTTATCAAACACTTTTATAGCACGTTTGTATAAATTATGTAAAGGTCTAAGAGTAGATTTTCCTGCTTGTGACCATGCAGTAAGAGAAGTGAGAAAAGATTAAAGAGTGCAGAAAGATTCTTGCAGCTTCTGCTGGAAGTTGGGGTGTAACTGTACAAACTATTTTTTTAACATGCTTTTCAAATGTTAAGTGAGTGTCTAAAATAACTCCAAGGTATTTAAAGTTCGATACAGTTTGTAATCTTTCACCGTTTACTAATATATCTGGTATAGCCTCCTCCATCTTTCTAATCTTAAAATACATACAAGCAGTTTTCTGGACGTTTAACGATAAACAACACTGATTTAAACCAGTCTGAGATTTTGGTCATGACAGCAGATAGTTTTTGTGATACCTGTTCATTTGTTTTAGCATGTACATAAATCACAGTATCGTCTGCGTACATTTGAATAAATGCATCAGGACGGTAACAGCGCCTCTTCATGCCTCCTGGGGTGGTGAGTATATTTTCTATTGTGGTATCCTGAGGTACCCCTGTTGAACAGTGTCTTGTTGAAGATATGTGTTTTAATCTGGGTGCATTGTTTCCTTGATGTAAGATAAGACTCAATCCATTTCATTGTTTGCACAGAAAAATTAAAATGTAAAATTTGGATAAAAAAATATTATGTTTTAACGTGTCAAATGCTTTTTGCAAATCGAGAAATACCACACCCACAACCCCACCCTTATCTAATTTTAATCGCACTTGCTCAATGAAATAACATACAGCAGTTTCCGTAGAGTGCTGTTTACGAAACCCGAGGACAAATATAATGTAATTTAATGATAACTATGTAAGTGGTGCTCTGTGATCTGGCAGGATTTTCTGTCGACTGCATGAACATAAAAATTTGCTTTCTCACGTCACTAGCTTAATAGCCTGCTGTATACACACTGTTTCATTGTCTGTTGTAAATCGCATCTGAAGAGTCCCGCTTTGTGCAGCTCGCAGTGTCATGTGTCAAAACAAACAGCAGCAGGAGGCATCAGTGATTCTGCTTCTAGGGTCACTCTCGACTGTGGTCTTCTCAGCCACTCCAGCAACAGAGAAAAACTATCTGCATGGAATTTTGCTAGTAGCCGATAGTTCCAACCATGGACTATAGGTGCAGATTAATTGGCAAAAGTGATCAATCTGTCAAATGTATTGTCTTGTATTGTCAACTGTATGTCCCCAACAGCCCCATGTTGACATTTATGTCCCATTTAGCCACTTGTTAGGAACAACCCAGCGAAATAAAGAATTTTGCCTAAAACTGGTGGTCAATTGTTCTTGACAGTGCATTTTGACTAGTTGAAATGCAGCTTTATTACCACTGTGATCTAAGCATACCTGTTTATGTACTGGCCAAAAGCTTTCCAATAAATAATTGTCTGGAATCATAAACCTGGTAGGGCTTTACTACAATGAAGGCCATGCATTGTTCTGTTTGTCACCTCTTATGGCTATATGAATTAATTATATAGTAGCTTTTTGGCTCTAAAATGAAATTTGTGTGTCTTAAATGCGACATTAGCATAAATTAATCAGTCTAAATTGTTTGTTTATTTGTTTTGTCCCATCAGACATTCATTATGTGTTTACTGTTGTCTCTCTTTTTCTACTTCTCTACTTTATTGCCCTCCGGATAGCCCTGACTTATATCTGACCTCCATATCTGATGCTCTTTTGCTTGACTACACAGAGCTGATGCCTCATATAGTGAGTGCTGTGTTTCCAACAAAGAAGAAGAAGAAGAAGAAACTGTACTGATGGAAATCAAACCACAATATATTCATCTCACTTCACTCACTTTTTTTTTTTCTCAGATTGTCAATGAATTAATTCTGTGCTAATGGTAAAGGACCACCCCATGACCCTCTTCTGCACTGGGTTTCAAAAGCTCCTCTGCATCAAGGGATTGTCAAGTAAAAGAAGTCATTAAAGAAGAAAAGAAAAGAGCGCATCACCCCTTCCCCCACCAAAAATGGGCATAAGTGCATAAGTGTCCTAAATGTATTCAGGGATTGTATCCCACTCCTCACGAACTGAAGCTCTGTGTTAAATGGGTTTGTAGTTGAAATCTGAAACACATACTGTCAGTACTGTCTGCTAAAATGAACATTCCCATGTTTTGCTGTGCTCAGTGGGTGATCATTCACACACAGTGTGAGTCAGGCCTCAAATGTTTTTTAGCCCATCTACTGTCAGCCAATAGTTTGTTGCACTCCAAAGGGGGCTGAGGCTCAGATTTTGATAGTTTTGGTGCATCTTTGATTGTACCATTTTATAAATTATAAAGTGCAATATTTCGGTTTTTACTGTCACATTAAAGCCTGTTGATGGAAACCTGTGGTGCTCAGTGATTTCTTTTTTAATGAAGCTTGCTGGACTTTCCATAGCACACTAATGTAATTAACTTTATCGCCATCTGCTGGGCAGGCAATTTATTTTTAAGGAAAATCACAATTGGAGTTTAATAGTGATGTGACATACAGCCAAGTATGGTGACCCATACTCAGAATTCGTGCTCTGCATTTAACACATCCAAAGTGCACACACACAGCAGTGAACACACACACACCCGGAGCAGTGGGCAGCCATTTATGCTGTGGCGCCCGGGGAGCAGTTGGGGGTTTAGTGCCTTGCTCAAGGGCACCTCAGTCATGGTATTGAAGGTGGGAGAGAGCGCTGTTAATTATTTTGATCTTTAATCAGCTGCTAAGACACTAATTCTGATGGCACCCATTCACTATAGAAGATTCATTGGTAAGCAGTTGACATGATGCTAAACTTCAATTTTTTTCTGATAAAGAAACAAACTCATTCTATTGTAACTCGTCAAATTTTGATTTTTGGTTGAACTATTCCTTTAACTTTCTCATAAGCATATAAAGCTGACTTATGTGAATCTGCATTTAAGTTGATCTCGATTGCAGTTTTTTTTTTTTACCCTGTAAATATTCCACACTGTCCCAGTTCAGTGACCCATTTTAGGGACGTGTTATCTTACCTTTACATGTGTATTTAAACAAGTGTGTCCAGGCTGCTATCCAGGGAGAAAAAAGTACAGCGATGCCCCTAAATCACCATGTCTCATCTCTTAATTTCCACTGGTGATCACCACAGCTGATTTATTGCTCTATGTCTTGCTTACTCTGTTTTATGAGGATTAAGGCTGCCGTACAACATAAGTGTGACAGAGGTGACAGACCGAACCTGTTCAGGAATGAATGTGATTTTCACCTTCCCAGAAGCAAGCACAAAGTAAATTTGTTTCACACCCCTAGGTTGTGAAATTAGCAATCTGAGTAGTGAAATGTTCTGTCCTTAGTGAATTAAAATGTAAGAGCAGAGTGCAGATAAAGTGCTCTGTGATTTCCAGTCCATTACTTTGAAGGAAAAAAAGAAAAAATAATTACAAAAGGGCAAAAGAACTCAGATAATTGGACCGTCTTTGCATATTGCAGACATTATGTGCATGTCTGTGTATCTCCAAGCACTGAAATCACATTAACTACTGTATATATGTAAAACATGTACCAATCTCTTCATCTTTCTCTCTTTGTCTGTGTTTTATAGTTCATGTTTCTCTGGGGAATGCTTTCACCCTGATAAGGCCTTCTTTTTCATACAGGCCAATCTGCTCAACAAGTAAGATGCCCGCATGTATGCCCACACAGTTCTTAGTACCATTAGCCTCATGTCATATGCAAGTTTGAGCTTGTCAGCAAAGGTGTGTGTGGGAGGGAACGTTCAGGCTCTAGAGGAAGAGGTGCTGGAGGAGTGTCACTAAACTCTATGTTGAAGCTGCAAAACTATTTTATTTTGTCCTGCTTTTATTAACTGATAACCTACCGCTGCCAGATATCTTGTGTGGGTCTCGAAGGGATTTGAGCAGCCTTTTCAGCAGGTTTTGAAGACAAATAAGAAGTACAAAATCAATTAAAAAATTTAATTGGGTTTTGAAACTGATACCAACTGGTAACCAATGCAAAGGCATTAGGGCTTATTCTACACCTCTGGCCATGGATTAACTGTGTATTTGTATTTAACTGTATTATGATGTCTATGTGCCCAGTTTCGACCTCTTTATATTATTTAGCTAACACGATCAAGTCAAACCAGAGCAATTACACTCTAATGTCCCTTGAGCAGGAAATAATCTTAATGATTTTAATGCTTATAGGACACTAATGGTGTTCTGAAGAGCCTGGTGGATTTGCATGGTGAATAGCCTACATAAGCCTACATTTAGTGCAGTACATTTTATTTAGGAGGAAATGCACGCTTCAACATTCTGTTAAGAAAATAACAGATATAAAAAAAAAAAAAAAAGTGTGGTTTATTTTTTAAACGTGTTATTGTCTGGGTTTATATTTGATAGGCCACTAACCTAACACTTGTACATTGAAACCTAACACGATATTGCCTCCTAGTGGTCGTAGAAATCTTAGCTTTTAGCTGCTAGGAGTGTTAGGCCAAAAGATTTGGCAGTGACATAAATTTTGTTTTGCAAAGTTTGCTGCTTAAGCCGTTGTGGTGTTCATTCATATTCTTTCTAGATTATTGTGAAGAGCGAACAGATGCATTTGAAATAATTGCTAAAAGATAAAAGGAGGGGAGAAGCGCTGTTAGCAATGGTTACCTCCAAAAAAACGTGCAGCCATCATCACTTTGCATCAAAATGGCCTCACATGCAAGGAAATTACTACAAAAATTACTGCACCTGAAAGAACAATTTATCAGATCAAGATCAAAAATTTCAAGGAGAGAGGTTCGACTGCAGTGAAGAAGTCTTCAGGACGTCCCAGAGTGTCCAGCAAGCGCCAGGACAGTCTCCTCCTGAGGAGTTAGCTACAGAATCGTGTCTCCAGAGATGTAGAGCTTGCTCAGGAATGGCAGCATGTTGGTGTGAGAGCATCTGCACGCACAGTGAGGCCAAGACTTTTGGACATTGTCCTGGTGTCAAGAAGTGCAGCAAAGAAGCTACTTCTCTCAAAAAAAAACAAAAAAGGACAGACTGAAATTCTGCAGGAAGTACAAGGATTGGACAGCAGAAGACTGGTGCAAAGTTATTTTCTCTGATGAAGCTACATTCTGACTGTTTGGGACATCTAGAAAATCAATTGTTCGGAGAAGGTGAACGCTACCATGAGTCCTGTGACGTGCCAACAGTGAAGCATCCTGAGACCATTCATGTGTTGGGTTGCTTTTCAACCAAGGGTGTGAGCTCTCTCATAATTCTGCTCAAAAACACTCCCAAGAATAAAGAATGGTATCAAAACGTCCGGCAAGATCAACTTCTTCCAACGATCCATGAGCAATTTGGTGATGATCCATACATTTTCCAGAATGTAGAGTACCATGTCACAAAGCAAGAGTGATAAAGAAGTGGCTCGAAGATCATTATATTGAAATTTTAGATCTGTGGCCAGGCAACTCCCCGGATCTCAATCCCACAGAGAACCTGTGGTCAGTCCTCAAAAGGTGAGTGGACAAGCAGAAGCACACAAATTGTGATCATCTCCGAAAACTAATGAGGCAAGAATGGATTGGCATCATTCAGGATTTGGCCCATAAGCTAACACCCAGCTAATATCTAAATAAGTAAAAATGACTTTGTATTTATGCTCTGTTTAGTTTGATTTGTTTAGTCTGAAGGCATCGTGTAAAATGTGTGACAAAAAAAGAATCTGCCAAAAGTGAATAACCACTCAAATACTTAATACAGCAGGTTTAGACTAAATAAATGAGTCTACAGAGGGAATTCTTAAAGTTGTTATTTAACAGTGTCTCACTAGAGGGAGCTAAAGTTAACAACAAACCGTTTCATTTTTTTTTTTTTTTTTTTTTTTTTTTTTTTTTTTTTGGAGAAAGCTAGTGGAGAAACGTGTCATGATGTTCTTGGGCTTTTCTGTTGTCTACATTTTCTCCACTCGGAATACATGTGTGAGATATGTATTATCATATGCATATGTTTTAAGCCAATTTGTTTGTCTGAAAAATGCATTTTAAAGACATGCATTTAAAAGACTGCCCATGAAATCTAACACTGCATGCAAACTTTAAGTTTTAAGACATTGCCTATATCATTTTCAGCATCATGGCAGAAATACCTTAAAACAAACAAATGCTTATATGAGTTTGTTTGCAGGCAGCACATGAACAAAAATCAACTGTTTAGACTTCTTGTACTAGACTCTTCCCAGAGGTTGTTTGATTGACAGCTGTTTTGAAGGCTTTGGGCTGATTACAGAGGCGGGAGAAGGAGGTACTCTGTTTTGGAAGTCACATGCTGGAGTTCTTTCACAGGCAGAAAGAGAAGGAGGAGACAGAGCTCAGAGTTCCAAGAATGTTCCTGTTCCAGCTCAGAGCATCCCTGATTGGCTGCCTGGCTCTTCGCTATGGAACAGCCCACTTCCTCCACAGCCCAGCAGTTGTATTTTAACCTCTTTGGCCCTGTGCACGCTTTTTTACACAAACCATGTGATTGCTTGAGTTGGTCTAAGCTTTGCAGCCTTGACAGGGCTCCTTTATCAGCTTGCTTGCACACTCGTACTGGAATAGCCTGGAATGCTGCAGCTGGATCCAGTGATAACACTCTGGTTTGGGAGTTGCACACTGCACAGTTTCCTGTGACAGCAGAGGAGACGCTTGCAGAAAACAGTAAGGAAGGAGTGGCTGGGCAGGCTCTGTTTTCACGCAGTACAGGTGTTGATATATGCAGAATACTGAAGCAGCTCTATTTTCATGTGCTTTTTTCTCTCTATTATGTTTTCTTACTAACTTTGCCATTGTGTTGTGCTCAGTAGCTGGAGATGTTTGCCATCACTGCCTCTTTGCTCCGGCGAGGAGCTTTGAGATACCGGGACAGCCAGCGCACCATGGCAACCATTGTATCTGGAAACAAGACTGCAAAGTGAGTTTGAGGGCCCCTGCAGATGTAGGAATCGGGTGCATCGGGAGTTTTTTTTAGGCCAGGGACCCCCTTTTTTGGATTTAGAGATGTTACAAATTGTATAAAATTGAGTGTTGCATTTTTACATTCCAGTGTTGCGCCTGTCCTATAATAATATATGAAATTATATAATAATGTGTTATTAAGTAGATACTACATTTGAAAAGTTTGGAGTCAGTCAATTTTTTTTTTTTAAAGAAATAATCCATTCAGCAATGATGCATTAAATTGATCAAACATGACACTAAAGACTTTTACATTATTACAAAACCAAAAATATTTAGCAGCACAACTATTTTTAACATTGAAAGTAATAAGAAATGGTTCAAATCAGCATATTAAAAATATGTGACACTGATGACTAGATAATGGCTGATGAAAATTCAGCTTTGCCATCATACGAATAGAATACTTATATTAAGATAAAAAATAGTTATTTAAATTGTAATGATATTTTATAATATTTCTGTTTTTACTGTATTTGTAATCAGATGTAGCCTTAGTGAGCATAAGAAACTTAAAAAGCATTTAAAAAATCTTACAAACCCCAAACTTTAGTATAAAATATATAATAATCTGTTAAAATATTTATTTACATACTTTACATTGCTAATGTTGTTAATCATTAGCAATGCATATTATGTTTTAATTGTACTTAATACACCTTATGAGAAGGACATTGACACATTTAGGTGAAGTTCAGCTTTAAGATTGCAACTTAATGTAGTACTTTTGTTAAATGTATGTTTTCATATATTACTTGAGATCAAGCAATAATTGAAAATACCCCCCTATTTAAGACACTTAAGTTAGATGCCATTCTTCTCTTTATGTCCAGACTGGTGAAGGAGCAGCTGAAGAAGGAGGTAGCAGCGATGAATCAGTTCCCAGGATTCCGGCCTGGCTTGGTTGTGCTGCAGGTCAGTTTGGACCTCTCGCTCATTATTTTGGCCCGTATAATAAACCTTGTGGTGATAGCTAGCTATATCATTTTTATCTCTCTTGACAGTCTGACTCATCTTTCTTCTTTATTCTTTTTTTTTCCTTTCGCTCTACTCCAGATGGTCATTTGGTAATATGCCATTTTCTTTTCTCTCACGGTTGTGGGTGCTGTGGTAAAATATATAATCTCCCTATGGCTTCATGGTCATGTGTTGATAAATGCAAAAGGGTGCAACATGAAAGAAAGGTGTGTTAGTTTAAGGTCACCATGATAAGATAACATTGACATGGTGTGTGACTCATATCTTGTTTTTTTATAATATTCTCACTGCTTGAACTGTGTTGTTTTGTTGTTCTTTTAAATATTTTTGATCTATTTTGATCAAAACACTTTTGACCATTACATTGAAATAACCAGTTTAAATACTTTCAAAAAATGCATTTAAATTTCTGAATCAAAATGCAATATTATAATTATTATAACTATTTTTATAATGTTTATGTATTTATAACATTTCATAAATATATATATATTTTTAAATATATAAAGCATACTAACATTTACACCAAGATGTTAGATGTTTATATTCATTTATACATACATAGTAGAACATTAAACATAATTTTAAGGGAAAAAAATTCACTGAAATGTTACAATATTAGGCTTTTAGATAATACACCATTATTTTGTAATACTGGTTTAAATTATACATCTCAGTGAGTTGTCTGCTGATTCTGTTTTTATAGGACATAAAATGTAAAATGTCTAAAAGTATTAGACTAAAAAAAATTCATTTCTAATGTTTTACGTTTTGTCTTTGCACACTTTTGTTGTAGGTTGGGGACAGAGATGACTCAAACCTTTACATCAGCATGAAGCTCAAGGCAGCAGCTGAGGTTCAGTGAGCTGATTTAATAAGCAGAAATCATGTTTGTCATAAACCTCTCGCTGATACTGTCTCCCTCTCTTGCGTAGATTGGAATCAATGCGAACCACATTAGGCTTCCCGAGACAGCCACAGAGGACGAAGTAAGAGAAACAGGCCCTAAGCAATAACAACAGTGTGATTCACCTCGTCTCGTTTTTTGTCCTTTCTCCCTTCATATGTCCATGCAGCATTGCTTACAATTCAGGATTCGATTCTGAAGGCTGATCCCACTGATTTTCTTAGTCCTGCAAAGGATAGTTGCAGTGAATGAGAATCCTGCGGTCCATGGCCTCATCGTACAACTACCGCTTGACTCTATCAACCCAATGAACACAGAGAAAGTAACCAATGCTGTGGCCCCAGAGAAAGATGTTGACGGGTAGGTGGAATTCTGTTATTTGCTTGAAATGTATGTTTGTGGAACAAGATGGAGAAAACGAGCCTGACAGTGGATTTTTTTCTTACTAAACTTACTGAAATAGACAGGGTGCAGACTGCAGACTTTTTCTTCACAAAGTCAAGTTGCATTTTACACACTTTTTTTTCCTATTGTTTGATCCTTTAGGCCCCTACTAGCTCTAGTTTCCAGGTCTCATCACTCTATGTGGCTCTCTTATCTGTTTTTTTCCACTCAGAGTCAGAAGGCCAAAGGCCTTTTTTGTTGAAGTGTGTTAAAATTGGCCTTTTTTATTGATTTCAGATGAGTTATCTAAGTAAAAATAGTTTTAGGAGCAACTGAGACTAAAATCTGCACAAATAAGCAATAAAAACCTGCAGGCTCTTGCATAGATCATTTGTGCATGAGGGGCAGTTGTGGCCTAATGGTTAAAGAGTCGGACTTGTAACCTGAAGGTTGTGGGTCCGAGTCTCAGGGGGAGTGAATAACCAGTGCTCTCTTCCACCTTCAATACCATGACTGAAGTGAGACTCTTCAGCAAGGCACCGAACTATATATATATATATATATATATATATATATATATATTATTTTTTTTAATACTGGTGCAAAAAATACTCTTCAGGTGTTACACTTGTTCTATAAATATGATATAGATCTGATAATATGCCTATTTTTCAGAAAAACTCCCTAAATGCATGGTTGATTTTTAAAAGATCTCCACAAAACATTGTAACTGTATATTATTTAATGTGTCTTCCTCTCAGCCTGACCAGTATAAATGCAGGAAAGCTGTCTCGTGGAGACCTGGGCGATTGTTTCATTCCATGCACTCCTAATGGCTGTATGGAGCTCATCAGTCAGACCGGTGGGTAGAAATCTTGTGAAGTGCTACCCATGAACTCTAGCTCTCATCAGTCAGAATCATAGCATGATTGTCTTGGGGGCCTTTGTACTACAGCATGTGCAGTGTGCAGTGCCAGTGTAATTGGATAGGTGCGAAATCTATATACACACACAAAAACTCATGGAGCGGTGCAGGCTGATGACTGGGTGGTGAAATGAGACATCACCCTAAGGAAAGAAAAGAAGGATCTTTTTTAGTAGCAAACATATGTGCGTCAGAAAAGGGCACATCGCTCAAAGATAAAGAAAAGAGCTCTGATTTAAAACCAAGTGAGCTTCCTTGCAGTCTACTGCCTACATGGGCATCATCTCTAATAAGCTTAAAAATAAACAAAAATATTTGGTACAGTACTTCATTTTAATTATTTAACATTTAATATAATTAAATAATTTTAATATATTTAATATTTTTTTTGGTACTTTGCTTTTAAAGGAAATTCACTAATATTTCAAAGTTTGAAGTTGGTAACACATTTGAATATAAGTTTTCTATGCTCATTAAGGCTGCATTTATTTAATCAAAAATTACAATAAAGCACAGTAATATTGTGAAATATTATTACAATTTACAATAACGTCTTTTTGTTTTAAAAATATATTTAAATTTAATTTATTCCTTTGGTGGCAAACATATTTTTTTAGCAGCCATTACAGTCACATGATCCTTCAAAAATTATTCTTAAAACCATGATACTTTTTTTTTTTCAGGATAAACAACGTTACTGTCAATTTAATGCATCCTTGCTAAATAAAAGTATTAATTTCTAATGAATAAATAATTTAAAATAACTTTTGGTGCACCGACATATAGCGTCATTGTGCATTGGGCATCCCGAGTTCTAACGAGTTTAAAAAAATTTTGATCAGTATACTGCAATGGACAACCTAAATTTCTGTCACTGTGTCAACAGTCTTGTATTTTTAATGCTGAGCTTGTTGCAATGCATTCTGCCTTCTCCACAAAGGCTGCATGTGATACTGTTTTACAGTTTGGCTCAAACAAGGCAGCACAATTAAAATGATACCTTTAGAGCATGTTTTGTGTCAATAGTGCATGGTAAAATGCTCACTGGGTTTTGGAACAGAGCAAGTGTGATTCGTGTGTGCAGGTGTGAGTGTGATGGGGAAGAATGCTGTCGTGATCGGCCGCAGTAAGATCGTTGGAGCTCCAATGCACGATCTGCTCTTATGGAATCACGCCACAGTGACCACCTGTCACTCAAAGACCCTTGACCTTGCTGAACAGGTTGGTTTCATCTGCTTCTCTCAGGCTCTGTTTTAAATCCCTGTTCCCAGTTTTGAATATGAGCAATTCTTCAGCTAGATTTTACAACAAAGAATAGCTCATGACTCTTAAAAAAGTAAAAGATGAATTTAATGTTTGCTTTATCTATATTTAGTACAGACCTTGACCTGGCATGCAGTTTGGTTTAACAAATGGTGTAGGTGAATGTTGGAGTAACTTTCAGTTTCTTGTTTTCTTTAGGTGGGCAGAGCAGACATCTTGGTTGTGGGTGCTGGCAGAGCTGAGATGGTGAAAGGAGAGTGGGTGAAGGAGGGGGCGGTGGTCATAGACTGTGGTATCAATCATATACCAGGTCTCTCTGCTTGACTCTATCTACTTGTTTGAAACAGTCATGAATGATCAAATAGCTGCTGGTTTTAGCTCACATGTTTACCTTTGACTTACAGACAGCAGCAAAGCCAGTGGGAAACGGGTGGTGGGGGATGTGCACTACCCTTCAGCTATAGAGCGAGCTGGATACATCACCCCAGTGCCTGGTGGAGTCGGACCCATGACTGTAGCCATGCTGATGAAGGTATCATATCAGGAGCAAATGACTTTGTATGCTTTGTTTGTGCACATAGACCCAATAAGGTAAAAGAAAAGTGGACAAAATTTTGGCTGGCTGCTTTGCATTTACAGACTTGTGTATAATCACTGTAACATTGAGTCTTATTTATTTCATGCTCGCAAGCTGAAATCAGTGGAGAGTTTGAACTGCATTTCTTGAACAAGCTTTCAGTAAAGAACTGAAAGATGTTAATGTCACAAATAAAAAGTTTAGCACTGTAACGGTTAATGCTGTACTAGGAATGGGCTGATATTACATTTCTGGCCAATACCAATACACTGATAATTATTTTCATTTTATGGCAGATATTGAAAAGCTTTTCTGTTTTGTATATTTCAATGACAAAATAAGACTAATAACAATTATTTTAAATGCTACGGTTGAATTTATGCATCAAAACATCATTTATATATACTATATGTTATATACACCATATATTTATACACTACAATTCAAAGGTTTGAAGTCAGTGCAGTACATTTTGAAAGAATACTTTTATTCAGCAAAGACACATTAAATTGATCAAAACTAACATCAAAGACATTTATAATGTTAGAACATATTTCCATTTCAAATAAATGCTGTTCTTTTGAACTTCATATTTATCACAAAATCTAGAAAGAAAAAAAAAACGATCACACAGAGTAATGACTGCTGAACATTCTTGTTTGTAATCATGAGAGTAAATTACATTTTAAAATATATTTTTAAAAGCAAACAGTTCATGTAATTTTGAAATAATATTTCACAATATCACTGTTTTTACTGAATTTTGGCAGATAAATTAAGCCTTGGTGAGCATAAGAGACTTCTTTTAAACATAAAAAACACATACTTATAATGATAGTGTACAGTATGAAAAGGCTTGTTTTTAAAGATATTTATGCTTTCTCATTTGGATTTTGACCAGAATACAGTGGAAAGTGCAAAGCGGTTTCTGCAGAAATACACTCCAGGAAAATGGAACATAGAGTACACAAAGAAGAATCCCCTAGAGCCTCAGCCAAGGTACTGTTGTGGCTTGCATGCTTATATAAAGATTGTTTAATTTAAGCATATTCTGAAAAGTGCATCATGACACTTTTGTGACTCTTGCTGACCCATTCGTGCTGATGCCTATTTCATTTTCTCAGTGATGCTGAAATCTCCTGTTCATGCCAAAGCAAACCAATTGGTCAGCTTGCAAGAGAGGTGGGCTTGTTTTCTGAGGAAGTGGAGCCATATGGTAGGAGCAGGGCTAAGATACGACTGGATGCTCTGAAACGCATGGAGAAACAGCCTGATGGGAAATATGTGGTTGTCACTGGGTAGGATGCATCCTGAAGTATAATTATGTGCATTAGCAAAATCTTATAGTAACACAAGCACCAAATGGAAGCTTACAACACTTTATTAAGCCTGGTTCACACACTGCATTCACATCGAGCTCAAGCTCTGTCGTCGAGCAATTCGCCTAACAAGCATAATGGTTTTAAAGTCAATTCATTTTATGTTACTGTGACCAGAATTACTTCTACTCCATTGGGTGAAGGAAAGTGCACCACCACTCTTGGACTGGCTCAGGCTTTAGGGGCTCACCTGAATATCAACACTTTTGCCTGTGTGCAAGAGCCTTCCCCAGGATCCTTTTTCGGTGCTAGGGGTGAGTGACCCCCCCCCCATACTACTACTAAATCATAAGTATGAGATAAAAAAAAGTCAAAACAACAACATTAAATTCATAATTATGATTTACAAAGTTGAAAGTCATTAAAAGTCTAAAATTATGAGATGAAGAATCTCATAACTGTGACAAAAAGTTATAAAAATTGAGATGAAAAGTCAATAGTCATACAAAGACAAAATTATGGTATAAAATCAACTGTTGAAATTGTGATAAAAATAAATTATGAGATTAAAAAAATCGAATTAATGATATGCTAAATCATAATTATGCTATAAAGTCATTTGCTCATTTACAATCTCACTGATCTGTGTGAAAGCCAGTTTTGATTTTGTGAAATGTTTGTGGAATGTTTCAACCATATGTGAATTTATTTCCCATAAATGTGATTTTATTTCTTGCAGTGCCGCTTTGTGATTTTAAACTTATTCCACAAAACTAGCAATTACCCATTTTATTTTAGACTCTGAGACAAAAAACAGGCTTTTTAAAACAAAAGTGGAGCAAATTATTTGTTTTATTTTTTTCTCTTGAGGTCATGGTTTCATTTTGATCACAGGGATTGCTGTTGGAGGTGGATACTCTCAGATTATCCCGTTGGAGGAGGTATGTTTGAGACCTTGCAGCTGAGATTTGAAAGCATATTTCATCAAATGGAACATGAATATCTTCCAAAACATTGATCCCAGGTCAGCCTTCAGCCTTTAGGCCAGCATGAGCTCATCTCTGCTGCCAGCAGAGTGGTGATGGACACTATTAAAGCACATGCTTACTATGAGTCCAAGCTCTCTGAGAAGGTCAGATTGTGTTTGATATGTGTGTGTTTGTACAGTTTGCATTTGGTATGATCTCACAAGTTTATATCTTGCAGGCTTTATTTGACTTATTGGTTCCTCTCAAAAAGGGGCAAAGGTCCGTTTCTCCAGCCCAGCTTAATCGACTGAAGGTAAGTCATAGAAAACACAGTCTATAGTAAGATATTCATTTCAAAACCATTGCAGTAGTATGATAACATGGTCATGGTGTCCTTCATGACCTGTAGAAACTGGGCATTGAGAAATCTGACCCCTTGACCAGGACTGAGATAAGACGCTTTGTCCAACTGGACATTGACCCAGACACTGCAACAGTATGTATCAATAAAATAATTACATTTTGACTTAGTGCCTTTTTTGATAATGTAATTCGGGGTGATTTGTTCATTTCAATGGTTGTCTGTACTGTTCAGGATTCTGGCTCTTTGGAAAACGAGATCATGGCTATTCTGTCACTCAGCAGCAGTGAGGAGGAGATGCAGCAGAGGCTGGCCAAGATAGTAGTGGCTACAAACAAATCTGGAGACCCTGTCACCACAGAGGATTTAGTATGTGTGTTCACGTGTTTGGGTATGTCTGTATACATGTGTGATCTAATCTACACAATCTTCTCATCACAGGATGTCAGTGGTCCATTGGCCATGCTATTGAAAGATGCCCTGAAACCTGTCTTGATGCAAACTGTGGAGGTAAGATTTAATAGCGCAAAATGTTACATGACCACTGAAAACGTCAATGTCATTTTTTCAGTATAAATATTTTAGAATCACTGCACACAGAATCCTTATTTATTTATTTATTTATTTATTTAAACAATGTCAGATTCTGTCTCAGCACATCTCAGTATTTCTCTCTAGGGTACACCGGTGTTTCTTCACACCAGCCCATTAGCTGATATTGCCCAAGGCAGTCCTTCCATTCTGGCAGACAAACTGGCTTTAAAAATGGTTGGATCCGGAGGATTTGTAGGTGAAAATAAAATCCAGTTCATCTGCATATATTATATAAATTAATTCATTAACAAGTTTTCTAATAATATTTACTGCCTAAAAACTGTACATTGTTGTTAATAAAAATTCTGCACAAATACACTACCGTTCAAAAGTTTAGGGTCAGTGTACATATTTTTTTTTCCAGCAGTGGCATATTAAATTGACCAAAACTGACAGTATAAGACTTTTATAATGTTACAAAAAAAGTTGTATATACTGAAAAATCGGTTTCTGCCGATATTAAGCAGCACAACCATTTGCAACATTAATAATAAAAAAATAATAATAATTCTGGAGCACCAAATCAGCATATTGGAATAATTTATGTAGGATCATGTGACTGAAGACTGAAGTAATGGCTGCTGAAATTCAGTTTTGCCATCACAGGAAAAAAATGCTTTTAAAATTTTATTCAGATAGAAGTTTTATGTACAGATTTAAATTGTAATATTTCACAATATTGCTGGTTTAAATGTATTTTGGAGCCTTTGTGTGCAACCTTGGTGAGTATAAGAGACTTTGAAAAATCTTACCATTCCTAAACTTTTGAACAGTAGTGTACAATGATAATGAGTATAAATCACATGGTCTAGGTTTGTGTAATATAAACAACAAAAACTTCAACATAAAAACCTTGGCTTATCTAAAGCTCTTCTTTCCTGTCTCTGCAGTCACTGAGTCTGGTCACGGGGCTGACATTGGCTTGGAGAAGTTCTTCAACATTAAATGTCGCTACTCAGGCCTGCGGCCAGATGTGGTAGTGATAGTGGCCACTGTTCGTTCCTTGAAGATGCATGGCGGTGCCCCCCCTGTGAGAATTTATAGACATCTTTTCATTATGCATTAACTTGAGCCTACAGCACATCAGTTGTGCTTTTTCTGAGAGAGGCAATATCTCACATGGTCTTTTTTCTTTCTTTATATTCTTGTTTATAGGTCCAAGCAGGTTTGCCCCTTCCAAAAGAGTATTCACAGGAGGTTGTACACTATTTCAACTTGTGCAGTCATTTTATGACTATTTTATGACTCAATATTCATATTTGTCAGGTTTAAGCCATATTACTGAATGAAAATGATGGAAAATTTGAATGACATTATGAAAGTGAGTGATGGGTTTAGTGTATTTCACTGTAATGTAATTACACTGTAATTTTAGTGTATTTTTCTGTAATGCAGAACCTCAAGCAGCTGGAAAGAGGCTGTTGTCACCTGAAGAGACAGGTGGAAAATGCACAAGCATTTGGTTTGCCAGTGATCGTAGCTGTCAACAAATTCAGGTATAATATCAAACAGCAAACAAAAAGAAGTGTCTGTGATTTTTCTTGTCTAGCTATTTGTTACTATTTAAAACATTATTATCCTTATCCAGCCATCCATTTTCACAAGGATTATTTTCAATATGTATACCGTTTTATTCTTTAGCACTCATATATCTCTAATTATAATGTAATATTTATATCTTATCATTTGTACACTAACTGTATGCTCAACAAGCCAAACCGAACCACACACAGTACTGCCACTCTGAATGAATGTATGTGAATACGGGGTCTGACTGTATTTGGCATAGCGGTGATACTGAAGCTGAGCTGGAGCTGGTGTGTGGCCAGGCGAGGCAGGCTGGAGCCTTTGATGCAGTGCAGTGCACTAACTGGTCTGAGGGGGGCGCTGGAGCGCTGGCTCTGGCAGAAGCTGTTCAGAGAGCGGCAAAACTACCTGGACAGTTCAGCTTCCTCTACGACACACAGGTGAGAAGTGGCATGGGGGGGAAATTTGCACTGGTAACCTAAAAAGTGTTGGTTTAGATCCCACTGAAACTTATATTAAATGTACTGTACTTTGCTTTTTGTAAAAGCATCAGCTGGATTATGAGGTAGTAGAGGAAGTGCAAGTAAATTTGCTTGCGGGATCATTAAATTCCTTATACAGTGGATCCAAGTATACAGTGGAGCAATTTTACTTTCACTTCATTACCCAGTGCCTTTGTGCTCTTCTTTCCCACACGTATTCTGAGATCTATTAACACTTTATATATAGAGCTGTTTCATTACCAGCCAGTGACTTTTCAAATGCATGAAATCTTTTTAACTGACAAGGCCTAAATATAACTAGCATGAAAACTGTTCATAGCCAATTAAGGCTAGAAGGAAGTCTTTATGTATAAAGCCAAAATCCATTACTCATACTAATGCATTATTAAACACAGATAAATGACTCAAATGTTTTCAGATTCCAGCTGCTGATAAGTTAAGGACTGTGGCACAAAAGATGTATGGTGCAAAAGATATTGAGCTCTCTCCAAAATCAAAAGAAAAGCTTGCACTTTATACAAAACAGGTAAGCTTCCTTTTCACAACAAGGCTGTTTAATTTATATAATGCAGCAGGCTAAGAATTGGCTGTTTACATAAACCTCAGATATTTGCTTATTTACAGAATGTACTTTATTAAGGAGACATTCTCGATCAAATACAGTTTATATACTTATACTGAATGTTAATTGATGTGGATTGGACTTATAAGTGGAAGCAGCTGAGGAAGTTACTGAGAGGCTTTAAAGGAGACATTCTCGATCAAATACAATATATATATATATATATATATATATATATATATATATATATATATATATATATATAATATATGTATATATTGAATGTCATATTGTTGATGATTTGAGTGGTACAATTTGGAAGAAATGAGTTTGACTGTTTAACATTATATGTACAGTATGCCTCTCTGCCTCAGGTGAAGTGTAACATTCTCTCTTATTCCACTTCTTTTTTTAGGGATGTAACGATTCCCTCACAATGTGATACAATTCACAATATTGATTTCACAATATGATTTTCTTACGTTTTTTTTTTTTTTTTTTTTTGTAACAAAATGAAATTTAAGACAAATTATAAAGGAAAAAGTGTCCTTTTATTATTGCTTGGACAAAATGCTGCATAATTCTTTGTGAAATTCAAATATGTTAAATAACAAAACTAAATTGAATTTTTTAAATAAATAACAAATCAAAAAGATAACATAAAAGAAATATCTTCATATAAACAAACCTGTGCCCTTTCCATTTAAAATTAGAGACAACAACTGTATTTTATCCAAAACTGTATGCGATCCAAACAAAGATGCTACCTACATGCATGAGCAGTTTTTTAGCATATTTGTTTCGATTTTCAACCCGGGGTGCATCGTTTGTTTTATCATCTTTGTTTTTCCTCTCTTAAAGGGTTTTGGGAATCTGCCGGTTTGCATAGCTAAGACACACCTGTCCTTGAGTAATGACCCCATGCTGAAGGGAGTGCCCACCAACTTCATGCTGCCCATAACTGATATCAAGGCCAATGTTGGAGCAGGTTTCCTCTGCTGTCTGACTGAATCGGTGAGCTTTATACTCCTGTATTTATAATATTAGAGCTAGATATACTACAGTTCTAAATTTGGGGTCAGCACGGTTTTAACAAGGAATTATGCATTAAAGACATTAATACTAGTGCAATTTTAAATAAATGTTGTTCTTCTGAACTTTAAACAATCCTGAGAAAAAAATGATCACAACTTCCACAAAAATATGAAGCAGCACAACAGTTTTAGACATTGATAATAATAAGAAATGTTTCTTGAGCAGCAACATCAGCAGATTAGAATGATTGCTAAAGGATCATGTGACACTGAAGACTGGAGTAATCATCACTGGAATACACTACATTTTAAAATGGATTAAAATAGCAAACAGCCAATTTAAATTGTAATTATATTTCACAAAATTACTGCTTTTACTGTATTTTTGATCATGTAAATGCAGATTTGGTGAGCATAACATTAAAACATCTTACTGACTCCAATGAAATTACACCATCTCCCCATACCCGAGGAAGGAAAAAACATGATAGTAAAGTGATTGTTGATTTCATTAAGAGTTTGTGATTATTAGCTGATGAGATTACATGAACGCTGAGGTGTATGACCTCTAGTCAGATGATGTCATTGACTCATTTCTGTCCCCTTCAGTCAGTCGCTCATCGGGTGAGTCTACAGTGCAAAAAAGAAAGAGAGAATATTTGGTCACACATGTTGTGGATATTTTTATCCAGACACGTTGCTAGGCTGCATGCCTTTGCTGAACATGAGCTGTTCAACAAAATCCACTGGTGGTCCAAGTGACCTTATTCAACATTTATGTTCATTACAGATTACAAATGTAATCAGTTTGTTAAAGGGTAGCAGTTATTTCCATATGGAGTTATGGTTAACTTGGCTCAGCTTTTGTTTAGCTTGTCAGACTGTCAGACTGTTTATTTTTATTAATGTATTAATTTTCTTTTTCTGTTCATTGCTTGAGTTAGCTTTTGTTTGTTTTGTAATTGGCTGTATTATTAAAACAGCAAAATAACTCCTTCATGATAACACCAGATTGACTAATTTCTTCAAACTCTCCAACAGACAAATACAGAAATGGATGATCCCATGTGGCCCTGTTTCCATGGCAACAACCTTTACAGTGACAGCAAGTAGCTCAATTGTTACTTGCTACGATGGGCAGGTTGAAAGTGGCTTAATTAATGGTCAATTAAACTTTTAATAATTGGAAAGGAACAATTTTCTTTTTAACATGACTAAATGGTTTTTAAAACCAATACAAAGTTTTAGCACCATATGATAAAATGTAGAATATTTTCATGTTTTACTACAAATACTATACAGCTGCTTTTTTATTTGCTATAAAATGTCCTATGTACAGTAAAAACTAATTATCAATGTCTTTTTAACTGTGCGTTAAGTGTAAATTTTGACGAATGATGGATTTTAGGAATTCACTCCAGATCTCACACTTACTATGCTGTGCTTCTTGATCCATAAGATATTTTTAGCCATGACTGAGCTTTAAAACCAATTGTCTGTCAGTATTTTTCTTATCAGCTTGTTTATGCTGAAGTTTGCCAGTATTATTGAAAGCCACATTTGATTTTACAGATAATGACACATTGATTCTATGAGCTTGCGTAATGTCTATATGTTTATTCTATACGCTATCTTATCTGACTCAAATAAATCTTGGCTTAGCCTTTAATGAAGTTTCCAGTTGCTATAGATACTAAGCTGCCATCCTGATTGTTGTCTATAAATAGATCATTGTATATTTGCCCAGCTTTATTTTTAGCCTCTTCTTCAATACATGTTACCCAACAGCCATTGCTGCCATCCAGTATTCAGTGATCACTGTCAATGTGTCTCTTACAGTTATCTGATGCTGTGTGACTAGGAAACCATTTTGTTTCTATGGGGCGGGAAAAAAAAATGTGTATACCATTAAAAATGCTGCATAAATTGCTGTGATCATAATGAATAGAAGCTAATCAAAAATGAAACCCAATGTTTTGGGATCCTATTTTAACAAATGATTGCCATCTTTTTTTTATGTTTTAATTTGGTTTAAAATGTTATTACATTCATATAGACATGTTAAACATCATTGTATCCAGATACTTAAAGAAAATCCTCAAATAAAAGGTGTTATCATATTTAGTTATCATATGTGCTTTGTAAAATGAATGGGTCTGTCACCATGAAAACAGAGCCATATTTGCCAAGTGGGATACTGAGTGTGCATCTGGCCTGTTTGATTCAGGGGTTAGTTCGGGACATTGCCACCAGGTTTATCAGTATGAGGCAGCCTATACAAATGAACCTGAGTAAACTCTGCCAGGCCTAAATACACTTTTGTGGTAGCTTTGTTGAGTACTTTGTAAGTTTTTCGCTTTTCTGGTGAGGCTTTCAATGGCATATTTTCCTCACACCTCTGCCTTTGAGCTTGAAATAAGATTTCATACATGAGACTTGTGTTATATATATCCTGGGTGAAAGAGACAATCCCTCTTCTGAATGAAGTTTAAAACATGCCTGAATGATAAAAGGGCTATCCAACTAAAAGGTCCATAAGGAAATGTCTGCTACTGACATAGATATAAATTAGACTCTGGGAATAACAGGTCATATTTGCACATATGTCTTTTGCAAACATCAAGCAAGCCTCCAAATGAGAATTCATTTCTGTGTGCCATCTGCTCATCACGGACATTTCATTTGAAGCCAGATTTTCAATCATTATAAAAGAGTTACACACTGTAAAATATAAGTTCCAAAAGGTTTTTGCAGTGATGCAAAAAAAAAAAAAAAAAAAAAAAAAAATATATATATATATATATATATATATATATATATATATATATATATATATATATATATATATATATATAGGTTCCATGAACCTTTCAGAACCATTTTATTTCTTATTGTGAAGAACATTTTAACCATTGTATTGTGGATATTTTATATCCACCACAAAGAACCTTGTGTGGAATGGAAAGATTCCATGGATGTTAAAGGTTCTTCATGGAATTATCAGTAAAAAATACATTTATTTTTTAGAGTTTAGCCCCTCTCTGTTGATCTCCATTACTAAAATATTTTATTTAAAAATATATATATTATCATCTTAACAACGTGTACACAAATTTTATGTTTGTTTGTTTGTGTGTGTGTGTGTGTGTGTGTGTGTGTGTGTGTGTGTGTGTGTATCTGTAGCCTATCATTTGAGATGTCTGCTTGAGTATTTGATTCATGATTTGAGCATTTGATTGACGGTTTGAGCATTTGATTTATGATTTGAGCATTGAATTATAGAATTAATTTCGATAGGTTTATACTGGGTTGATAATGAAAAATATATAGCCTATCAAATGCAAAGGATTTTTAATTAGATTTTTGATACAGTTCATGCTTCCACGAATGAGAAATGAAATTTCTTTTGAGCATTTGGTTTCTCATTTGAGCAGTTGTTTTGAGAGTTTGATTTATTATTTGATATTTATGCGTTTGAATTTTCATTTGAATTTTGCTAGGAAAAAAACCTTCCATAGAAAATATAACTTTGATAGGAAATTGTATATGTCGAGTGTGTATGGTCGCAATGATGGATATCAATAATATCTTCACATTAGCAGAGCCTCCTCAGTGTTGATTGGATGGATGATCGGCACGCTCACATCAGAGCCTCTCAACGGCTCTGGCTCTGGCTCACATAAACCGTCAATCTGCTGGTCGTCATGGAAACAAATAGGCGCGTAAAGTGCTATGTGTTGGCTGAAGTCTCTGAGCGCGGCAGATCTGTGAGGGGATTTATAAACGCTCGTTGAATCTCATCGCCCTAGACAACCGTGAAAATAGTTTACGTCGTGCTCTCCAATTTACAGGTAGGTGTTTTAAGTTATCATGAATTCGTACGTTGTTGTAGGACTTTTTAATTCAAAGTTAACCTGCTGTTCTGAGTTATATTTTATCATCATAAAGATTAAGGTGTAAAAGTAATGACCGTTTACATTCGTCACAGATTTACAAACGTCCCAAACAAAATATGGTGTTATCGGAATAGTCTTCGAGTTTGTAGCCTACTTATACTGAGATAGCTATATTTATTCCTGTAGCCTATCATTTAAAAAAGTGTTGGGAAATAAAGTTATTATTTGCCCTTAATCGTATTTTAGTTAACTTTTACTGTTAGCACCTGTTACCAAAACGCCTACTGAATTCTTTATATAAAGGATGTTTTAAAGAGACTTTTCACTGGTGTCACATCCAGTATGAGTTCATGTTGTTTGTGCTGTAAACATTGCACAGCAAGTGTGTCGTCTATGAGTATGATCAAAATATTCTCAAAGATGAACATTTCAAATGAATAATATATCAAAAAGTTCATCACTGAAGACAAATCAAGTAATAAATATGTTTCAACCAACAAGTGAAAAACAAAAAACCTTTAACTTCACCAAGACAATGTTTTGTGTTGGTTTGCAGCATCACCACATCTTTAAGCTGACAGTATGTAAACGGAGAAAACACCCGCTTGTGTAATTGATCCAGTATTGCCAGTGGACTATTATTGACTTTGTTACTGTTTGATTAACCATGTCCACACAAGAGACAGAATTACCCGACAGTCAGGAGAGGGTGGGTTTGAAAAGAAAACTGACGGGTCCCCCGAGACTTTTGCTCGGGAAGTCAAAATCAAGGGAGAAACTGGAAGGTAAATCTCAGAGAAGGCAAAGACAAGCTAAAAGTTGCGATGGCACAGCAGAGAATAATTATCAAGAAAATGATGGAAATGAATCCTCACTTATTACCCACCACAGCCCTCAAAACCCCCCAGAGGAGATGGAAACCCAGCCAGGTGCTCCAGGAGATACCACAGGAATTCTTGTAACATTGGAGCAGAGTGAAAGCAAAGATGAAAATATGGAAACTAAAACAAAAATAACCAGAAGCACTTCAAAATCATCCATTAAAAGGATGTTTTCCTCATTCCTCAGATGTGGAAAGAGGAAGGAATCAGAAAACGAGACTTTGAATCCTCAAAAAACAAGGAAAAACAGAAACAAAGCTCAACACAATATGTGTAACTCCATGGATGAGAATAAACTGAGTGATGCAAACAAAGAAGTTCCTAGTGGGAAAAGTAAAACTAGGGCTTTCTTCTCAGTGTGGGCAATTTCTAAGAGATCTACCACATCCAATGTCAATCTAGGAAGGGGATGTAGAGAGCAAGACAATAGCATGGTTTTTCAGGAGATAACGGCACCAAAAGTTTTGACATTTAAAAAGATCTACCAAATCTTTCCAAGAAGGAAGAAAACACCTCCGATTGATCAGTTTGAGTGTAATGCTTCCAGTGCATCACAAACAGAAGTAGCTGATCAACTGAATCAATCACCTGCAGCTGCTTTGGACATTTCCAGTATCACAAAAGAAGAGAACCGAAAGGAAGAAAAAGACATAAAAGCAAAAAGCGTTCCAGAGACATTTACGTTCAGTGCAGAAGTGAGCGTTAACAAAAACATTGATGCTGAACACATGGATGTGAAGGAAATACGTCCTGACCAAGATGTTAGTTTGAATGAAGAAGAAAAGCAGGTGTTAAAATCTAGTGTTTTGGATTCTGAGGTTCTTCCATTGTGTTGTAGTGGCCGTAATTTCAACTCTGAGTTTCCAGGCACATCATCAGTTGGTGAACTGCTAGTCTTAATTGAGAAGCCTATTAAAACTTGTGTCAAATGCAGGCCAGTGATTACTATAGAGCATGCATACTCATCAGAGGAAGAGAACATGAATGAGGCACCATATTTTGACGGTCTTACCATAAATGGGTCCTGGCAACATTTAAGAATAAACAGCCTAACAAACAACACACTACATCCTTCTGAAGTAAATGTGTCTTCTGAACTGGACCACAGCCGGTGTAATGAGCCCTTACTGATTCAGACGGCAGTTTCTATGGTGCAAGCGGCCATTCGTGGTGCTGTGGAGCAACTCACAATCGAGCAGCAGCATAATCAGATAAATTTGGACCATGCGTAAACACACATTCAAATTCTTTATTCAGCAAATGGTTTCTGGAAGATGGTATAAATAAAGCTGTGTATAACATGAAAAAAAGAGAAAAGGAATTTCATTTGATTAAATGTCAGATGACATTTCAGTCTGTTTAAACATTGGAAATGTTTGTAATGATAATTGTAATAATTGATGTCAGATTGTGGAAAGTTTGTAATTTTATGTAATTTCAATGGTGTAAATTTGTACTTGCATGATTAACCTCATATTGTCATTAATGTTACCTTCTATTGTTCATATTTTTTTTATACTGCAACATTATTTCCCATAACACTGGAGTCTAGTTTCTATAGCAATGAATATCCCACACATGACTCTGAGAAGGCACTGAGCCACATGCTTAACTCCCTTCCATTCCATCAACATTTAGGGCAACGTTTTTATGAAAATAAGTGGTCTGAGAACCAAGGTGTGTGCATTGGATGTTCTTTTCATATTTAAATGAGGTCCTGACTGAAGCTTACAGCGAAATTGTTAGATGTTAAGTGACTGTATACTAACTGTACATAACAAGCTTGGGAGTAATGCTTAAAGATAATGATTACTCAAGAGTTGGCAGCAGAGATAATGTTTGCTTTTATGACTACATGCTACTCTCTTGTGGCAATAAGATGTTACTACAAGACGGTCAGTTACAGCAGTACCACATTTTGTATGACGACCCCCAGCCCTGCACATTTTGTATGTCCCCCTTCATCTGTCACACCTGATTCAACTCATCAGCTCAATAGTGGAGACTGCAAGACCTGAAGTGGGTGTGTCAGATATAGGGATGCATATAAATTGTGCAGTGCTGGGGGTACTTCGTGGAGAGGTTTAAGAACCACTGCGTTACAGGATAGTTTAGCAAAAACGTAAATTGTCATCATTTATTCACCCCCATGTTATTACAAACCTTTATATCTTTATTCCTTCTGCAAAACACAAAAAAAGGATAATCTAAAGAATGTTACTGTCCATACTCCATACAATGAAAGTCAGTGGGGACCAAAACAACAATGAACCCCACTGACTTTCATTGTATAGACCAGAAAAATTAAACATTGTTTAAAAATAATGTTTTGCATTCTAAGCTGTATAAAATCATATAGCAGGTTTGGAATGACGTGAGGGTGAGTAAATGATGACACAATTTTCAATTGGGGTGAACAATCCCCAGTCAGTGCCAATGAAACCAATGACAAGTGACTAAAGCAGATGCATTATAAAACACAGTTTATTCAATGTGCCATTTATTTAAAAAAATACCCCAAAACATTATCACACGGTGGCACTGAGTGCTGATGATGAATAAAATAGAAAGGGACGATTTAAATGCACTACACAAGTCACACAAATAACACAAATGCAAGTTTTGCTGATTTAATATACTCATCACAGTACACCAGCCTCAATTATTCAATGAATATAACTGTCTGTAAACTGTCTATAAATGACCTGTCTGCTTTTGAAACATGACTGAATGTGCCATTGCTGTGTTTGTCAAGAAGTATTATATAAGACATTTACAGTGGCATTGTCCCATCTTTGTATTTATGTCTCGGTTTGTATTTATGTAGTAAGACTGTTAGCAAACTTTAGAAAAGCACCAGTTGCACACATTCATTTGATAGATTATTCTGATTGTGTAGATGTCTTGGACAACTTTGCACAAATAGGCACTGTTCACTGTTAACTTGAAAAATGAAAAACAGCTGGATTTGGTTCAACTGGCTGAGCAATAGTTTAAGTGTTTTTCTTTACAGAGATGTTTGGCAAAAATATTCTAAGGCACTGAACCAGTTTTGGATAGGTAATTCGATTTAGGGAAGAAATCATTTAGAATCTATGCTCAGTCAGTTTCACTCATTAGGCCACAACCCCAAAATAAACAAAAATAATCACATTATTAGTTTAAGCAGGCCTCTGAAAATAAATATTTTGATTGTGGTCAAATGTGCCACTTAATAGTGCTATTTAAGTTTCACATGCATGTGCTTGTCAATCTAATAATTCCTTTCAATATATAATTGATCCAACAGTGTTCAGTCATCCAAGAGTCAGCAACATCATTATACAATAACACTACAATCATCAACACTAAGTTTGAAACAAAACTATTGTATGTTTTAACACTGATAAGGACTTTTGTGACAGGACAGAAGTTCTGAGGCAGAAAAGAAAATTTATTAAAGGAAAATTCTGGGTTTAATAAAAGTTCAGCTCAATCAGCATAATTTGAAGAATAATGTTGATTAACACAAAGCAATTTTTACTTGTCCCGTTTTCTTAACAAAGCAAAAACTGAGGTTATGGCGAGGCACACTGGATTGTAAGTGAACGGGGACCAATTTTGGAGGAATTAAAAGCAGAAACATGACTCTTAAAACGTTTTAAAAACACTTATACATTATTCTTTTTAAAATTATGTATGTCACAAGCACTACTTTTGTTTATGTCTTATTAAAACAGTGAGTATTTTAATGTTTATGAATTAGCCCCATTCACTTCTGTAAATGCCTCACTGTAACAGATTTTTGCTCCTTTTTTTTAAAGAAAAGGAGGGACAGGTGGAAATGATTTTTTGTTGTAATCAACAAATGCTGTTGACTGAGCTTAACTTGCACTAAATCCAGAATATTTCTTTAACAGTCATTGTGTGTTGTGTGTGCATGAATATATGTCAAACACTACGTCATTCCACAGTCACTGTGTCCACACTCTCCTGAGAGACCTCAGAGTCCAGTGAGTAGCAGGAGCTGCCATTATCCTGAGTGTCCTTGGCTGCCTCCTCTCCTGTGGCTGCGGTAATATCTGGCTGGCCCTCACAGCCCTGGAGCAGCTGCCCGCAGAAGCGGCTGTAACGATGGTATCGCAACGGCTTGCCCACATGTGCGAACATGTGCTCCTGCAGCTGACTCTTCTGCGTGAACCGAAGGTTGCAGACGGCACAGGCCATCTTTCGTTTTCGTGTGAAGGCTGCCAACGGGCTGCCGCTCCATCCAGTCCCACTACCTCGCCTGAGTTCCACGGCCAGCTCATCTGCCAGGGCCTGACTCTGCCGTAAGGCCTCCTCCAGACTGCCAGAGTCTATGCGCTTATTGTGAGGCCGCCTCTCCTCTAGGGACTTGTGCTCCCCGGTTTTGTCCTCTGAAGGGCCTTCCATCAGACCACTAGGCTCGAGGGCACAGGCTGCATGGGTAAATAGGTGCTCTTGTAGGCCTTCAGGTGACAGACAGCGTTCACCGCACCGGGGGCATAAGAGCGCTAGAGGGGCATCTTTGAATAGACAGGGGCTCACCTGAGCTTGGGAGAGAGAGCAAGGCTCTTTGTCACCTTCCTGTTCTTCCTCCTCTGCTCTTTCCTGTTTTATCCGTGCCGAAATGTCAGAGTCGTCCCCCGAGGCCACTGAGGATGCGGCGCGGAAGCTTTGAGGCTGTCGTTCAGACGTAATGCCCTCCAGCCCTACAGCGAGAGCTAAACGGCCATGTGTGCGATCAGCCCTCGTGCTGGAGCGGCCATCCTCAGGGTCCCGTGAACCACCAGCCTTCAGGCCCGAGTTCTCTTTACTGGCCAACTGTGAAGAGATCTGGATGCCATACAGGTTGGACATACGGATGGGTTCAGAGGATGCATCGGGACCACCATCACCTGTTTTGTGGCAGAGCTGGTACGCATGGAGGAACTTGATACCTTCTTGAAGTCTGCCGTGGTCTACGGGTTGTTTGGGACCCATGCCTGTGTACATGATGTGTAACAGGTAGCTGAAGACATCTGGTTGAATATCTGTGGGTTGGATCTTGATGCACTCACTGAAAAAGCAGGAAAGTCATCAAAAATACAATCAGCAAATTATTAATCATTTAAAGTATGGTTAATAACAGTCATTTGGTCTATATTTGACATTATTATTAATATGAAACTTTTAATATTTATCAATCTTTTAATATTTATCAAAGCTATCTTGACTTCCTCATGCTTACTTGATTATCAGAATATGTAAGTATGATGGGTGACCCTTCAGTTCAGTCCCATTATGTTGGTACACTTCAAGACACATTCACTAACCTGGACTGGTGGATGAAGATCATTTTGAAGTAGTTTGAGAAGGCAGCAAGGACTGCACGATGAGCCTTGAAGTATACGTTACCAATGGCAACAGTGCAGTCACACAGAAAGCCAAACTCCCTTTGGACGTTTAGCTGCTGCAAAAGGAACAGACTGTGGCCAGACACGTCCATCTCAACCTGTTACATACATACATGCATAGACGACAAATGTCAATCAAATTCTTATGCATAAATTGAATAGCCTACTCTGCTGTATGTTAAGCAGGTATTAATAATACTAGCATTTACCTATGTCTGTGTTGTTCATGTGAAATACAGCAACTTTAAGAAAAACATTGATATTAATATTGTATATTTGGAAAAAAAATTATGATGTTCTTAAAAGAAATTGCACTAAACAAAAAAATAAAAATGCATGAAACCACTATGAATACCAAGGCATATACTTTTAAACTAGATTTCTCCTTTTGTCTTCTCAGACATTCTAATTTTTTTCTTGTCCCAAATGCCTCTCAACATGATGGACCAGCAAGTGCCAAAACCAACCAATGAAGTGAGTCTCTGAAAAGCCTTAGTTGTATGAGTAACTGGCGACCTCTATCGATCAAAATAGCCATAATATTTAAAACATTTTTGAGACTACCCAGCTGTTTACATCTGGATAGGAATGTTTTTGTTTTTTGTTTTGTTTTTTTTTTACAGTGAAACCTACTTTGTTTTGGTAAATGACATTCTTACATTCCTCATAAAACATTATTAGGAAATTCCGTAAGAACTACATTGTATGTTTTTCTTAATGTATAGGCTAACTTAATCTACAGCGGAATGTCATATTGTACAATTGTATTATTTTTTTTTTCTTTCCTTAATATGAACGGAGAAACAGCAACGACTGGCTTGTATTTAATGTTTACAGTGCAACATTTTAAAATCTTTGTATGTCGACCTGACTAGACAATACCTGAGAGCGATTTCTTAAAATCATTACACAAAAGGACATTTACAAACAGCAATTGTTCGTCGCATAGGAAATGTCAAGAATGAATGGATTATACACAAAATAGCGTGTATGAGCTATTTAGTTCATGCTTGTGTAATATGCATGTTCAGACTCCCATCAGATTTGTCCGCGACAGAATCATAATTTTCACACGTCTGGTCTACACCGATCAAGTGTTGTCGAAGAAACGGTGTACGTTTTCATGCACCTTGGCCAACAAAACATGCATGCACCATCGCACAGACATAATGCATTCACACGTTCCCAAAACATGCGTTCTTACCAACTATACGAGAGAAACGGATAATAATTTCGTGTTTGTTGCAGCAGAAAAATTCTCTTATGGTCTCGCGGTTCTTCCTAAAAGCGACTGACGGCTTAGCTTGTTATCCGTCACGTGACCGTACTGTACATTAGCTGATCCAGACACACACATAGTGGAAACATGCAATGCAAACGCTTTGCTCGTATTTACATGCTCGTTCGTTGCGTTTTTGTTATTTTGTGTCGAAGGAAGACTAAGGCGCATGTATATAAATAGACTATAGCAGTTATCTAGTGTAGGAAAAGTCACTGAACCGAAATGCATGAAGTATGACAAACTGCATAAGCTAGACGAGAGAGCAAAGTCAGATTTGCTAAATGTTCTGACAGACCTGAGGCGCTCATGAATTTGTTTTATTGTAACACACCTATGTAGGAACACCTCTAACAATTTGAACACTTGAAAAAGTATACGTCTTTAAACTCATCTGTTTCACAACATTTATCATATGCGATAAAGATCTAATCAGGTGGATTTTGATTTAGTGTGTCAGTAATGGTGTAGATTTAGGATTAATATTTATGTAGGTGGTAATAGCATGTGATGGTAGGCTAATGACCTTTTTTACTTTGTAAATAATTTTTGGACAAGTTAACAAGCAGTCAACTGACTTTAATAAAATGTATTTATTTATAATTGAGAATTGCAATTATGTAAAAATGACAATTTTAAACATGTCGACCTATAAAAGCTGTGATAATGTATGTTTTTTTTTTTACGAAAAAAGTGACATTTCTGATGTTTACATAAGAAATGACAATTCTCAACAACCTTTTTTTGCAGAAATTCAGCTCTCTATGCCAGCAATAGGCTACAGAGGAAAGCGATATTTTTTATACAAAAATTGTAATGTATAGGCCTACACATAAAAAAAAAAAATGATTTGAAAGAAGTTATTGTGGAAAATGTACGAAACGTAGCCTATGCAATGTAACATTAAGCTATCCTGTTTCGTTTTTTAGCACGAATGTTACCGCAAGGGCTTGTCCTGAAGAGCATATTTTCATACACGGTTTGGTTGCATTTTCACTGTGCTGCGCGTGCTGGGGCGGGCTGGATTTGCGTGAGCGGGGCCGGATCTCAGTGCGGTGTGATAGAGCTCGCAGAGCGGCTGTGCGGAAGTTCTTTCATCCGCGCTGCACAGAAGGGGCTTCGCCCTCGAGATTAGCTATTCTCGTCCTAAGTTTTCGCTTGGACGAAGGCAAAAGAGGTGGAACTTCTTCGCTCTGTGTTTTAACTTGAATTCTGTCGTTCGCTACAAGTTAGCGCCCATTACCATCGGTGAGTATTTTCAGTGTGTTTTGCGTGTAAACACGAGCTGCAGTAATGTGAAGCTCATAGCTTATGTGCGGGAAGCTGCGCGGGGGTGGCACTGCATGCTTGCGTGAGAGATCTCCCTACGACATTGGTCAGATATATTCTGTTCTGCCGTCTCTTAAGTAACAGATCCTTTAAAAACTTTATGTTGTCCCTGAGGATAATCGTATGGTCAGATCTATTGTGTGTTGTCCAAGTAGTTTGATTTTACTTTTAAGTGCGGTGTGATTGACAGCTACAACGCCCGCATGATTCTGTCTCTAAAATAGGCCAATGAGAACGCGAGGGCGGGATGTAAACCTCTGTTTGGCTTTATTATGGAGCTGAACGACGGAAACAAGTACTATTTAAACCAACTCTTACTAAGCTTATTGATTATATGAAAACAGTTTATATCTTCTGTTGCCATCTGCTTTTTATTATTTTATTCTGAATGGTAACAATTTTGCAAAGATACTGAAGATTCCACAATACTCCTTTAATTATTACAGCCCAATCAATTGAGTTTATTGACCAAGTTTGCCCTTGTAAGGAATTATACCTGCTGAGTTGCTCAGATGTTTACAGAGCAGTGCAAAATATTTTATTTGTATTTATTTTTAATATTAATAACGAAGCAAGGAAAAATAATCACACCTAAAATATTTAAACCTATCATTAATAATAATTTAAAAATGTTGTCTTACCCTCCACTTATATTTGTTGGCAAATTAGCAAAAGGCTATTACTTAGATACAAAATATTACAAAAAAATGGAGTAATGGCTGCTGAAAATTTAGCTTTGCCATCACAGAAATAAATTAAATTTTAAAATATATTAAAATAGAAAATAATTTTTTAAAATTGCAATAATATTTCACAATATTACTGTTTTTATTGTGCTTTTAATTAAATACATTTATTCACACATTTTTGGGTGTCCTGTCATGAATGTTGTCTTTTTAAGGCAGCATGTTAAGTTAAAAATAGTTCAACTGTTAAAAATGTATCTTGAGTAGGGATGTAAAGATTTACTGCGAGCGGTTGAAAATCGATTCATATATGTGACGATTCAAATCCGTTGAGATGCCAAACAAATCGCGATACAGTTGGAGTAGGAGTTTATATTAATGTATCTCTGAGGGGAATTGACTGTCTTTAGAAATGTTTACGTGGTATTTTCATTTCATCTTCCTTCTGAACAATGCATTTTAAAGTAGTGTTCAGCTCTGCTTTGTTTACAGCGGTAACCCAAGAAACACTGTATCACTGCTGTTCAGTGCCACCTGCTGTCAGAGAGTGAATCTGCATCTCGTTCAGCTTGTCTGCTGTTTCGTTCAGATATGTTTTATGTAGTATAGTTTCAGAAAACTAAAGACAGACCATTCTGTTTTTGCGTCAGGTTTCAAAATTATACAGTCTAATTTAGATTAAAAACTACTAATGCTGCATGTATGGAAATGGAAAGAGCACATCGCATTTTGAGACCATTTCTTCTGCCAGTGCGAGTAATTTTTGTGAGCGGTCGGAATGGCGTGACCACCATGTTGTTCAACTCGTAAGCACTGCCATTTCTGTTGCATATGAGAAACATCAAACAGCAAACAAAATGAAAGTACGGACCGTTAATCAGCTCGGACTGCGAAACAAACAAATTAAGAGATTTATTTTATTTTGTGTAATTTACTTGTTTGATTTGGAGTTTGTTTTAAAGTTTCAATTTAGTTTAGTTATATTTCAATTTCACAAAGAAATGTGCAGCAATAGCCTAATAAAATGTTTTATAAGAGTTAATTGTTACATCCCTAATCTTGAGATCTGTGCACTCCATTCCATTTCACAGTTAAACCAACTCTTCATTTTGCAAATCAATACATAAGAGTCATGATATTATCATGATAGTCATGGCCAAAGGGCACCTGTGAGAGGGGAAAAAAAAGATTCCTCAAACCCGTGTCTTGCTGATGTATTACGTTTTTCTTTACGATTCCTTACAGGGTAATGGCAAGGCCAAACCACAGTGAGCATGTCCTGCAGCAGCTCAACAACCAAAGGGAGTGGGGTTTCCTCTGTGACTGCTGCATTGCTATAGGGGACATTTATTTCAGGGCCCACAAGGCCGTGCTGGCGGCCTGCAGCTCTTACTTCAGAATGATGTTCATCCGGGATCAGCAGGGGACTGCACTTTTTGATCTCAGCAACATGCAGATCAGCGCAGAGTGCTTCGATCTCATCCTGCAGCTCATGTACCTTGGCCGAATCGTCATGGATCACTATGAATTTGAAGAGCTGAAATCATCTATGGCCTACCTACAAATGTACTACATCCCTGACTCACTTGAGGACCTCAGAGACATCCGAACATCCAATCTGACACCCTCGTCCTCTGCATCATCCTCTTCATCATCCAGCTCCTCGTCCTCATCCAGCGTGATGGGAAGCAAGATGATGTTCGGCGTTCGAATGTTTGAGCAGCAGCGACCGAGCCCTTCTGAGAATGAACGCGCACCCAAAGCCTCAACCACAACTGCTCGTCAGACCATTAACATCTCAACTGTCAGGCCTGCTGAAGATGTGGTCATACCACACCCTCCGCCACACTCGGAGACCATTGTAGACCAGCCATGTGACTTAAGGAAGAAAACGTCAGTCCGAAGCTCTGCCATGAAAGAACGTCCTCGATTTGGCCGTACATACACTTGCGATGATTGTGGTTTTGTGTTCAGCTGTGAAAAGCTTCTCATTGAACACATCCTCACATGCACCAATCGCAAAGCTTTCCAGACACCCAAAGTCAGCAAAGAGGTTTACGACGATGCTGGCAAAGATGAGAGCTCAACCTCAGAGGGTACGGATGAGCACAGAACAGTTTGCAAGGGCGAAGAGGACTGGCCAGACAACAAGCCGGACACAGAGACGGTGATCAGGTCCGTCTCCACTGGCATGGACAGTGAAGTTGCCTTATCCAGGAATATAACCATTAAAGTGGAGCGAGACAACGATTCTGAAACCGATTTGGAAACTATAAAAGTTGTAAAGGTAAGGAACCATAATGTAGGGAGCTGCAAAGTTCGTACCAGAGCATACAAAGACAATCTTGCAGACCAGATGAAGTTTGACAGTGAGGAAGACGCCAGAGTATCCACCATGGATGCTTTGGAGGGCCAAAGCACAGGGTTATCCTCTGATCCAAAGTTGCAACGGATCAAAGAGGAAAAGCAAGATGGTGCATGCATTCCATGTGAGTTATGCGGAGCCCTGTTGACGGAGGAGGATCAGTCTGCTCATTACATCTCCAGCCACATGGGACATATCTGTGCCTGTGGAAGGTGCGGCCAAGTGCTCATTAAAGGCAGGCAGCTGCAGGAGCACGCAGAGCGATGCGGTGAACCCCAGGGGGCCGAGATAGACTCCCCAGCTGAGGATTCGCTTCTACTTGAAGATGCCGAGGCTATGGAGGAAAGTTTGCTGGAAGGAGCTGACCTGGGCTTTCGCTGTCCACTCTGTGGGATGATATTCGAAAGTGAAAGTCTTGCAGTGGAGCACACGTTGGCTTGTCCAGAGCAGGAGCCATTCCGGCCTGTTCTATTGGAAGACAGTGGTGAGCCAGACCATCGGCGCAAGCATTTCTGCGCGATTTGCGGCAAAGGCTTTTACCAAAGGTGTCATCTACGGGAGCACTACACTGTGCACACCAAGGAAAAGCAGTTCACCTGTCAGACCTGTGGGAAACAGTTTCTGCGTGAGCGGCAGCTGCGGTTGCACACTGACATGCACAAGGGAATGGCGCGGTATGTCTGCCCTGTGTGTGATCAAGGTACATTTCTCAAACACGATCACGTGCGACACATGATCTCTCATCTGTCCGCCGGAGAGACTATCTGCCAGGTGTGTTTCCAGATTTTCCCCAGTGGCGAACATCTGGAGAAGCACATGGATGTGCATTTGTACATCTGTGGCGTTTGTGGAGAAAAGTTCCGTCTCCGCAAAGACATGCGGAGCCACTACAACTCCAAGCACACCAAGAGACAATGAGAGGCCTCTCTCTGCAACCCTTGAATCTTTGAAATAAGCCATACTGTAAATGTGAGGACAAATCTATGCACTTAGACACCAATTGTAACCTTTACAACTGCACTTTCCATGTGTGTGCAAATTCTAGATGTTTTTGGTGGGATATAGTGCCTCGAGCTTTTGTCTTCATTTTCTTATATTTCGAGATGGATATCCCGACACTGGTTAAGTCTAGATATTGACTAAATCACACTATCAGTGGTGTTTCAGTTGAAAATGCTATATAGGTCTGTAGTTATGAAACTGGCCCAAGGCAAATAGTTTTACATCCAATAATTAATATCTGTTCATGAAGCTTTAATGATGGTACACAATGACTTGTTAAAGTTGATCAACATTTTAACCTTAGTACTTAAGAAAACTTTTGTCAAAAGGTGTCATTTGTTTGTTACTGGTGGTGTTTTTGTAGTGAACACAAGCACATACAGCTTCCATTTAGTTATTATTTCAAGCAGCTCTGGTGTCGTTACTTGTCATAATCCTCCATGTTCAAATGCCCTTAAAGGGATCGATCACCCAAATGAAAATTCCAGCATCATTTACTCTCCCTTATGTTGTTCTGAACCTTTATGACTGACTTTCTTCTGTTGAACACAAAAAAGATATGTTGAAAAATATCTGCTTTTTATAAACTTCTTTTGTCCATACAATGAAAGTTAGTGTGGTCCAGTGTTGTTTTGGAAAAAAAAAACTGTTAAAACATTGTTTAAAATATATTTTCTTCTGTTCCACAAAAGAAAGAAAGCCAGGTTTGGAATGACATGAGCATGAGAAAATGATAACTGAATGTTCATTTTTAGACAAACTATCCCTTTCAAGCACAGATATAATAAAGGAAAATAGATTGCTAATAGAATGCAGGCACTTTTTCCTCCTTGCACCAGAACACTAAAAATACTGTAAAAGCAAAGAAAAACACTCTTGTTGATGCCTTTCAGCTAGCTGTACTTGCTAAATCATCACTCATACAAAACCCAGGAATCTATGCAAACTGTTGTAAATTCAGCCCTATTTTAGTGTGCGTTCACAGAGTTGACGTGAACCGTTTCATGGAGTAAAACAACATTTATTGTGTAGTTATTTCAATATCCCAAAGATATTCATGTCATATTAACAGATTTATCAAATCTTTCAGTTTGTACACAAGCTATCTGTTTCTAATAAGGATTACGTGATATAAAATTCTTATCAGCCTATGCTGTTTTTGTTCAGAGCAATCAAACTATATGCTTTTGTTTAGGGTCCATCTAAAGCTTAAATGGGCTTATAAGAGGTCTTAACATTTCAAATATTTCACACCTTATAGAATTATTGTGGCTTGATATGAATGTGGAAATGCCATATAATGCTTGCACAAGGGTGTAGGGTAATTTATAACGTTTGTATTAATAAATAAATGCTTCGGCAATCGTTATCTGAAATATCTGTGAAATAGCCATGTTGGATCGTTTTTTCTTTCGGTTTTGTGTTTTTCAAGTTTAATCACGTGATGTTCATATAGGGCTAAAGAGCAGATTTTTGCGGCTGTGATCCATGAACTATCAACGTGGCCATGAGATCATACAGATTAATCTGGACACAGTTAATGATTGGATTAAGAGCAGGCAGTCTGGCTAAACTTGTGACAGTTGGTGCTCCATGCTTCTTTTTGAAATAAGTTGTCACATTCAAATAAACTGACCTATTCAGGCTTACACAGCTTAATGACTTAATGTATGGATTGTATAAAAAGTATATCAAGACTGTGTTACAGTGAGGTTTATGCAGCTTACTTGTATTTTTCATCGGTAGTTACATTTCTGATCAGTTTTTAAATAAAAAGAATTATGATTAAGGACCAAAGCAAGCACATAATTTTAATTTACAGACAAACAGCTCAGACATTTGCACTGGCTGTTCAGCAATGTATTTGGGTTGTGTTGTGATCTAAACCTAGTGAAAATATTTTTTGTGTGGTAGAAATATTGCAAGGAATATATGCAAATATTGTTTTTTTGTTGTTTGTTTGTTTGTTTTTTTTTTGATCACATTTTTTAAAAATCCTTCAGTGTTTCAAACATTCTTGGATTTAAGGAAAAAATAAAAGCTTCAAAAATATGTGTTTTGTGTGATGCATTTGAAACTAAATTCATGGAAAATTCATGAACACGAATGCAAAACATATCTCATAAGGTGTGTTTACTATTTAATCTGACAATGATTAATTTACATGAAGTATTTTCTGTAGTCAGACTACAGGCTGCCTGCTGAATTATTACAACCTTCTGGTTGTCAGAAAATGGCAGCGTAATATTTGCCATGCAAATGATCATTACAAACCCATCCAGGATATTTTATCCCTATATTTAACCGACCATATCAAACTCAATAGCTTGCAGAGATGAATCCCCTGACAAACAAATAATATTTTTAAAAAATATATTTAAATAATTAATTATAAAAGCTTTTCTTTTATATTATGCTTCTACAGTGTCAAATTTATCAAAAATTATACTACTGTTTCCTTTTTAAAATGGTTTAAATGATAATTTGGTGCATTATTTGCTATAGTTTTATTCAACTTGTTTAGCTTGTCAAAAATAAAGTTATCAAGCAATATTAATTTGTCAAACTGAACATCATGCTTCTGCATTGTGTGTGACAATGCATTGCTTTGCCGATTTCTTCAGCCTGTGTTATCATGTGAAATGCAGTGGCAGTTAAATGTATTATTGCTGATGTTCAGTAGCTGCACTGATAATAATCATCATACATGTGCCCTCTAGGAGTACTTTGAAATTGAGCTGCAAAGTTGGAACAAGGAGCGATCTGTGTAGGTCTGTAGGAAAACGGAATCAAACACATGGGGCAAACTGAACTAACATTAACTGTGTTTGTTTGTTTGTCTGTAGGATAGTGCCATCACAAACCTCTAGATGGTGACATTTCTCATATAATTTCACCCAAAGTTTTAGAGGAGCTTTTTAGGCATGTACCACTCTCTGAGAAACAGATTAAGTGTAGGGGAGATTGTTTTTAGGGATTTATACACAAATGTGTACAAATGCTGTTAGGCCACGTCTATGCTGAACTCTAAATATCAGCACAAAATCATCCCTCCCATACATGGCCTGTATTTTGCTGAAATTATTTTCTTAAAATGCCCAAACAGCCCCTATCTCAGGCCCTCAAATGAGTTTATGTCTGGTTAAAAGTCTTTTAATGCCTACATGTTCCAACAGCTCAACTGCCTTTGCAGCCAGTGAGCTTGTGGTTTTGGAAACCATCTTTAGATGCCTGAAAACCTCTTGTGGCGCTTACTGTGACGCATACAAACCCTGTATTTGTCCAACCAGATTACTTTAGCATGGAAGGAACTTTTCGTTCTCATTGGGTAAATACCTGACTAAGACGCTGTTTAATAAAAAGACCCTTGATTAGAACCAAGGAATGCTTCTAATGAAATAAAACATACTTTAAATATTGCACATTTATTGCTTTGCACATTTAATGTAAAATGTACTAAAACTTTGTTGGGTTTATTGAATGTACTCTTTGTATTACAGCCCTACCTACCTTATAATTGGTTATTAATAGACTTTTTTGGCAAATGGCAAAACAATGTAATATATTTTTCCGTGTGGCCATAGCTCAATTTGTATTTCTTCTGCTTGTTTGTTGAAAGCGCAAAGCACACTGCCTGCCTGCTCTTGTTTATGCGCTTTCATGTTACTCTTTGATTATCCACTTGGTGGCGCTGTTTTATGCTTATGCTTACAGTATGTTTGTTACATTCATTAACACATTATGAACAGGCCTCGTGAGTGCATTTGAGAAGCTTAATGTGTATGCTTGGCTGATAAATGCACTCTTCTACTGAATAAGTAATAGATGGTTTATGTGTTCTCAGATTACATTATATAGCTATTGTAAATTAAGGCCAGCCCAGCGTTTCGACTCTATCAAGTATACAGTAAAGAGCTGCTAGAAGACATTTGGCAGTTTTGTTTCCTGCAATGGGTTATAGCTAGTTAAATATACACCTCATTTGGCGCTCTCTTTGTTTTCTGTCATAAAGTATCCCGAAATGCCTGCAAAAAACGAGTTGCATGAGTGAACCGTTCGAATGAATCAAACTGAATCGAGAACCTTTTGCAACCCTGATTCTAAACATTTGTTATAAAAACACAGTTGAAGTGAGTGCTAAAATATATTATTGGGGACAGTTATTCTCAGGTTGGTATATGACAGTCTCTCGATCATCAGACAAGAATTTAGATGTAATATTATACTGCTTATTACAGAAACATAATCCACACTAAATGTAAAATGCGCGCTGCTTTCTATGCGTTGCTACAAGGGGCGCTGGAGCGGAGAGTCTTTCGCGGTGAGAATCAGATGAACTACTGTCATGGCGGAGCAACAGGTTTTATACTGCTGAACAAATGTTTACTGCAACTTCTGTAAGTAATTTTTAGTAAGTAAGTTTTAATGGCAGAGGCATCTAAATGATCATTGGTTTGTATTCACATACTTGCATCAAGTATATTCTACCCTTATAAGAATCACAACATTTTTAGAAGTTATTTCTTAGGTTTTAAGATTAATGGTTTGTTAACAAATCCAAAAATGACTTGAGCTATATTTTAGGCCTGTTTTTCTCAAAAATGGCTTTATCTGTGACATCTATGCCACAGCCTGCTTCCGTTACACCCTGCTAAATGAATTTCTTCTCCATTATGCCTAATTGTGTTCAAAATCAGCAGAGTTCTGCCTTGGATCACAGACCCAAAGGGCCCGCCTCTTGTGCCCCTCTGATTTGGTTTGGTTTACATGATGTCCTTTTAAGGTAGGTCTGTTTGTCACGACTGTGGGTGTCTGGTCCTCATGGGAGTTGGTCATGCCAACTTCAGTAATGGAGAGTCTTTCCATAACACATCATCCACCCACTCCAGTCATATGTTTACAGGCTTGGTCCTCTTGCAGGTGCACTTTACAGCACTTCCCACTGCCACCTGGTCCTTTTGTAGTTGTATCATTACATGTCATTAAGCACAGGCTTTGGCTGTTATCCTTGAAAATATTAACCTTTCATGAGTACTGTATTCTGTTAGCTCAGATAAACCTCTGGAAAAATCTAGCATTTTGTCATTTTTTATTAGACATTTAGTAGATGCCTTTGTCCAGAGCAATTTAATATTGAACTCTGTGTTCCCCTGCTGTCTGTTCAAAAGTAATTTGGTCTAGACTGACATTATGTAATCTTAAATTGTCTTCCTGATTCATTATTCCAATTCACCCACACTCTAGTGTGTTGTGTGGCTAAACACCCAGGTCATGTCTTCTCTTTTGCATTGAAAACAACATTTATTTTTACTCCATTTTATTATATATTATTTTACTTTATTATTATTATCATCATCATTATCTGAATTACTATATATTATTATATAAATTATATTAAATATCTGAATTATTATTATATTATATATTTATTATAATAATTCTGAATAATAATAATAGTTTTTATTATTATTTTGTAATTTGCACATGATGCTAGAAAACCCCAGAATAAGTTCACATATTGGATTTGACTTTTTCCACTTTCTCTGTATCTGTTACCCCCACCATCTGTCCTCACACCAGAAGCAGTTGAAAATAATGTGTAAAGAATCTTAGAATGAAGAGCTGTGACTTATGTAGCTAAATTAATGGACTCAACCACCTTCAGCTAAAATACAATATATATTGCTTTGCATGAACAAACATCATGCTTAAATTGTCCCATTTCTGTTGACCCACTTTGTGGGTGTGAATTTTCACAGATAACCAAGTGCTATGTGAGATACAGCTTTTAGAGCCTTTTGCGATTCTTCTTTGAAAGATTCTTTGAAATATTTCAAAATGTCAACTGACCCATGCCATCTGTTTATGACAAAGTCACTTGGATATGCATGCTGGCTAAAAATGTGACTGACATTATAAGCCAAGAACCTCAGATGCTGGGAAAAAAATATAAATTATGAAATAAGTTATGAGTTATTCTGTAATGATGTGAAAAAAACAACACATGTTGATTGTTGGCAGTGTGTTTAATGACATATTCATGATTCTTCTCTGACATCAGAGGAGTGAATTTAGGGATTTATTTTTGAGCTCGTATGTATGTCATGCATACATCAAACAGCACAGTCATACACTGCATCCATCTTTGACAGAAGAAAAAAATAATCTAATTGGTAATCTATTTTGGCCTGCATGATGAGTGTAGATATTAATCAAAGGTATCTCTTAAAAGTATTTGATAAGATTAAACCTGTGCATTACTAAGTCCCATATCCTCCCCTTTGTGAACAACCTGGATGAAAAAATGTTAACAAAATTACTTTTGGTCACCAAATTCGGGTTGGATAATGCAGAGTAGTGTTATGTTATGTGCACAGTTCTGTCTCCATATTTCTCAATCGATGTATGATTTAAGGTCAGATTAGGACACTAGTTCCTAACCCCCGGTATCACAGACAAGGCTTAAGCCTAGTCCCAGAATAAAATGCATGTCTGAGCTATTTTAAGGAACACTGTGTCACGTCCAAGGACTGTTCTGTGTTCCATGTCTTGTTTTACTCCCATGTGCTCCCCATTACCAGTTTCTCCCGTGTTTTGATTGTACATCGATTTCAGGTGTGTCCCATTACATTCTATGTGTATTTAAACCCTGTGTTTCTTGAGTCCTGCATCCGGTATTGTTCGTCTATCCCCTGCTATGTGTGTGTTCCTTGGATAAATAAAGACTTTAGTTGTAAAGGCTCCTACGTCTCCTTCGCTCCTTCGTCTCCTTGCTACAACACAGTAGCAGCATTTTAACAGAATAGCGGACCTACAAAAGTAAGTAGCGGTCCTTCTCACCATTTTATTTCTCTGTTTTGGAAAAGTCTTTTGTTTTCTTGTTTCTCCCCGCGGCTATGGAGGTAGCCGCTCGATTCTCTGCCCTAGCCCGTAGGGACCTCCCCTTCATAGAGTTCGCCTGGGATTTCTGCGAGCTGGCCGCTACTTCGGCGTTAGATGACACCACCATCAACTCACTGTTCTGGATTGGGGCAAATTACTACTGCCTTGTTGACCTCTCAGACACCACAGGACTAAGCTGGAGTGGAAGGGATTCTCCGGTGTCTGGAGAGCGTCCAGCCCCTATCCAGAACCAGTCCACCGTCAAATCCGCCGGCTGTTCCTCAATCAAGGCTGCGGGTCGGTTCACTCTCAAGCCCTCAACTGACAGCCGCAGTCTCCTTTACCTCTGCTCTAATGAGGAGAATGCTGAGGAAGAGACTGTGGGCCCCAGCCCCTGGGTCCGCTCCAGTGTCGGCTCCAGCCCCTGTTTCCTGGACCAGCCCAGTGAGGGCTCCTGTTCCCAAGTTAAGTCCAGAGAGGGCTTCAGTCCCCAAGCCCAGCCCTTCAGTCCAAAAAAAGTTGAATAAAAAGTGCCCATCCTTAATAAAAAAGTGTCTCACACGGCTCCAGGGGGTGAACAAAGGCCTCCTGTAGCAAACTGATGCATTTTTGTAAGAAAAATTACCATATTTAAAACATAATAAATAATTTAATCTAGCTTGCACTCACTGTTGTACACAGAAGCAGTTCCGGGAGGATGACGTATGTGGTCGACTTTGTGCATGTGCCTCTCAGAAGTGACGAACTCGGAAGCACAGGTGAGAGATCAAAGCAAAATAACGGTCACTAATTAGAAGTACAAAACGAGGATTTGTAAAGAAGAATGTTGAAGGATTTCAATATAATCCAAAAGGACACTGGTTTTCCTTTGCTAAAGTAAGGAAACTTTGCTTCCTTTGCTCCTGTTAACAAACATTGGTTTTCACAAGACGCATGCGCAACACTGATGCCATACCAAAGTGATTGTTAAGTTTGGAAAATGGATATTTGTCTTACAAAAATACATTGATTCGCTACAGGAGGCTTTGTTCACCCCCCGGAGACACTTGTTTTAATGGATGGGCGCTTTTCATTTCACTTCTTTTGGACTGAAGCACTGCAACACCCACTGAGTGGCATTTAACATCTTGAAAGATCAAAGACAATTTTTAATATAACTCAGATTGGATTTGTCTGAAAGAAGAACGTCATATACACCTAGGATGCCTTGAGGGTGAGTAATTTATGGCCTAATTTTCATTTTTGGGTGAACTAACCCTTTAAGCCCTCACTGTGAAACCAGGCCTAAATGTTTGAAACCCTTTTAGTGTTAAGTTGGATATATTTGCTTCTATAAACAAAATTAAAAACATGTTTGACAGAGATGAAGTCAACCCCAAAATGGGTCCTCTGCTACCTTTTCTACCACAATCTCCTCAGGAACTCCAGTCCACAAAGGCAAAGAGAGGCAAAGCGAGGTGAACTAATAGTTTTACAGTACACACTTGTGGAACATGCCATTATAGATTTTTTGTGTATCACAAAAACAAATCGTTTCATAAGATTTTAATCTTTGAAGAGGATGAACGGAATGATGCTGCATCTGTAATCACTGCATGTGTAATCACATCTACTATCGTGATGTTGATTGACAAGATTGATTCCACAGGAGATTCATGTGCATTGTCAACCCATCCAAAGTCTTACATGCCTTACAGGAGTATATGGGAATTAAAATAGAAACTCTCTGAGAAGAATTTAACTGCCGTTCAAAAGTTTGGGGTTGACAACATTTTGCAATGTTTTTCAAAGTCTCATATGCTCTCCAAGGCTGCTTTTATTTGATCAAATTATTGTAAAAACTGATATATTATTACAATTTAAAATAACTGTTTTTGTTGAATACATTTTAAAATGTAATATATTCCTATATTGCACAGCTGAATTTTCAGCAGCCATTACTTCAGTGTCACATTATTCTACAGAAGGTTTAAAATGAGAGCATTTATTTGAAATAAAAATCTTTAGTAATATTATAAATGTCTTATACTGTCACCTTTGATCAAGCAATTTCCTTGCTGAATAAAAGTATTAATTTTATTAAAAAAAAAAAAAAAAAAAAAAACATTTTACTGACTACAAACTTTTGAATGGTGGTGGTGTATGTCAACTTTGTTTTTGGATCTTCTGTACATTATATCTGTATGGCTATGTACTGTATGTCTGTGTCCTTGCAAAAACAATATGGCAACCTATTTTTAAAGGATAGTCCACCCGAGAATGACAATTCTCTCCTTACTCACTGACATGTCATTCCAAACCTGTATGACTTATTTTCATCTGTTAAACACAAAGGAAGACGTTTTAAAGAATCTTTGTAACCAAACTATTTCAATCCTATTGACTTAATTGTATTTCTTGCCCATACAATTTGAAATTAATGGGAACTGTTTGTCCACCAACATTTTTTAAAATATCCTCCAATTCATGTTTCTTCTCCACATTTCCTTCACCACACAACCACCATAAACATTTGAAAGCATTTTTTCCATATTCCATTAATGGGTTCAGTCTACAGAGCATTATGTTTCCATTTATTAAGAATGTCACCCACAGCACCATCTTTAAATACGCAGGGAATTTCCAGATCCTTGTATTTTAAATGGGGCTAGAAGAGGTAGAAAAAACAGTAATTTTGCTATGGCGTAAACATTGTTTGCTCATGTGAAGCTAATGGGAACCTCCTGAGGGACACTGCTGTTTGTTTGGTTGAATGGAATGCTGATAAAGAAATCCCCATGGACAACTGATGGTTGGAGGCTACTCACTGTGAGAGAGACACTTAGACTGAGGGATACTTCAGGTCACTTAAAACACATCGAGTCATACAATTTCCAGTATCACTGGTATGGCTTGACCAGCAGGAATTCAAAATTTTTATTGTTGCTAGACATTTGTTTTATTGAACTAGTTTGGTTTATAAGGCCAAATACATATTTGAAAGGGATTTAAATGTCTGTGTAAATTAAGCAAACGATTCCCCTTAGACAACTCTCTACTGATTAAATGTGTCATCTCCCTAATGCAGTGTCCCATAAAACATGAATTCCCCATTTACAGTATGACATCTTACTATAAACTAATTTGTATTGTTTGACGTATACATACTAAGCATAAATGATCTGAGACTGAGTCTGCATGTTTTACCTGCATTTCTTGCGTTCTCACAGAGATTGGTGATTCAGAGATGGGAATAAGCATTTGGTCAGTTTTAGGTTACTGTCACTGTCCTGCTGCTATCTTAAAGTGCTTCAATCTGACTGACATTACATATTAAATAATTATACGCTAATTAAGAAAAAAGTGAACAAACTGACTAGAAACTACTTTGGGAAGACGCTGTTCATAAACAGATTACTTTACGGCACAAAAGAATGGTTACACTTATTGTCCATATAAAATATGGATATAAACATGGACCAAAAATCTATAATAATACATTATTTATTTATTTGAACCTTTATTCATTTGATGCCTATTTTATTCAGAATCATAAAAAACAATATTAATGGAAGTGAAAGGATTGCTTTGTATAATAATAATAATTATTATTATTATTATTATTATTATACAGGAAGAGTTTAATTCCCAAATATGTGCAATTTTTAAACCATCATAACCACTCCACTTTACATTATTTAAATGCAAAACTTCTTTGCATTTAAAAAATGTAACTGATATATAAATGCTGGTGTTTAAACAGGACCACTTTCTTTATTATATAAGTAATCATTTTATAGCTCATAAAGTGGACACATTTCTGGTTTAATAATCATCGCACCAAATGAAAAATATTTGTTTATTCATACATCATATTTCAGTTATTATATATCTACCCACACTGATTTTTAAAAGACACTTTAAAATGTCAACATGGGTGAGTTTGCACAGTGTATTTTTCCTACTTGCCAGGTATTCTGCATTAAGGCAGATATTGCATTCATGAACTCTACAGGCAAAGTGTTTTAAATTGCTTTAAACAGTGTTTAACTTGCTCACAATTACTGCACAATGAAACAAACGCTACTGGAGGATGTTTGTCCATCGTTGGCGATGTGAATGGCTCATTTTCCTGTTGTTCCAAAGGACATCTTAAGAACCATAATCCCATCACTTAACCACAGTCCTTATCAATCTATTTTTATTTACAATCGATTATAAAACAGTTAGTCCTTGATTTGATTTGCCACGTGTTCCAGGACATCATATTTAGTGTAACAGCACTGTGATGTTTAACTTTTTGTATCACCCTGCTTGTCTATGTTTGGAAAAAGTGGAGTGAATGAGTAGTCTCTGTCCTGTTTGATTAAAAATGCAAAGCTTTAATACTTTGACTTCTTTTGGAACTACTTTATTCGGAAAGATATATACAGACTAACTATCCAATTTTTGTCTAAAATGTGAAAGATATTAATTGCATGTTTATAGAACTGTTGTATAAAAGCTGTCACATTTATGTAATCACATAATTGTTTTGTTATTCTGAATATGAGCATGACTGTGATTATCTGCAACTGAATTATAGATTGTCACAGAGCCTACCCATTTTTCTGCCACCTTGGTTCTGGAAGTATTTTTCCCATTCATTCATCATTCATTTTAAGCCATGAACTAAACCAACCAGCTACTAAGTGAATTACACTTGATTTGAAGCAACAAAAAAAAAGAAAGAAAATCTGTCTAAAAGGTACAAGACTGTGTACTTAAAACGGCTTTAAATGTGGGAAAGTAGCACTGCAAATGGCATCAATTTGTGCTTCATAGGAGTGAGTGAATGCTAAATTTGCTTTGCGATTGTCCGATTGGTGATTTCTCTTCAGAATCATGGGTTATGTAGTTTTACACCAGGAATTCCACAGATAAACACAATTATTGAAAATGTGAATTAAAAGGTTTACTCCACCCCAAAATTAATATTTTGTCATTAATCACTTACCCCCATGTCGTTCCAAACCCGTAAAAACTTTGTTCGTCTTCAGGACACAATTTAAGATATTTTGGATGAAAACCGGGATGCTTGTGACTGTCCCATAGACTGCCAAGTAAATTACACTGTCAATGTCCAGAAAAGTATGAAAGACATCTTCAGAATAGTCCACCTGCCATCAGTGGTTCAACCGTAACATTATGAAGCAATGAGAATACTTTTTGTACGTGAAGAAAACAAAAATAAAGACTTTTTTCAACAATTCATCTCCTCTGTATCTCTCTGCATCACCGTAGCGCCATTTTGGAGAATATGAGCTGGACGCAGGCAGCGTATGCTCTTCTGTGTCAGCCGCGCCACAAAAAAAGTTGTTATTTTTATAAATACTTTATAAATCATTGGACAACTATGCACAAATAGATAGACGTTTTGACAAATGTTGGTCTAAATTTGGCTCAATTTGCTTAATAGTTTTCTCTGTGTTGCAGTTAATTTTTATAAACAGTTGTTTTCATGTAGGCTATATTGTAATTGCTTTTTTTTTCATAATTTAAACGTGACCTGTCCAAATCTCTGAAACAAGTTTCCATCTCTATTAAATAGATATAAACATTGTCAGATAGCCTATAATAACAAAATGTTATATGCCTATTGGTAGCGTCATCATTATTTTTGTTTTGTTACGGGTTTGAAACGACATGGGGGTAATTATATATTATATTTATATATTAATATATTTTGATTAATGACAAAATTTCCATTTTGGGGAGGAGTATCCCTTTAACAACCTTGTAGCTCACAGTAGGTTTGTCTTTAAATGTTTTTGTTATCGTTGAAATGAATTCCCCAATGTAGAAAACTTATGGGATTTTTACTTTCAGAACCCAACTATTGCACTCTTTAATGTAACAACAACCTTTAAATGAGCTTTTCAAAGCAGGTAGGTCAACACAGTTTCTGTCCTTGAAATAGCAACAAAATTTATATAAACTGTTTGATGACTTCTCACTGCACAGTCAACACAGTTAATATTATATAATTACGTGCCACATAAATAATATGGTATCACACTCCACTTGCTGCATTCTCGGTGTCCTTGGTAACCAACTCTTCTTGCGATGGAGACGAGCCCTCTATTAATTCCAGACCATGTTCCGTCAAAGAGGAGACATCAGATCTTGCACTGTAGCTTGTCCAAGAGGCTGAATCCCACATGTCTGGCCGATCCTCAGTGGCACCGACCCCAGAACTGCCATAGACATTTTGTTTATTAGAAGATTTGGCTCCATGAGCCAAAGAAGGTTCACTTGATGCACCTGCTACAAGAATACTAGTTACTGACACATGGCTAACTTCTGCTGTACTGAAACGTCCTAGTTTGTCGTGAATGTGCGCAGAGTCAATTGTTCCTGTTTGGTCAGTATTCTTTGTTTTTGTTGTGGGGATATTGAGAAGGCCTTCATGACCATTGTTATCACCCCAGTGTCTCTGTGAAGAAGTGGAGTGGGCATAAGTGGGGGTCTGTGTCGATCTCAGGCTGACCGGTGGTGTACTATTCATATTGTTTGTGGTTGGTACGTCATTTGTTGTGATGTTATTTGTGTTTATGGGTATAACTGCAGCCGTCACCAATACATCTGACCGTCCAGACACAGATGTAGACGTCGGTTTCCATAACATACTGTAATAAATTGCCAGTATAATAGCAGCCAAAGACACAGACAAGACATATGCGAATACAGTAGCCAGTCTCACCCACTTTTTATTGGTTTTAGCAGCCATTTTAGCTTTTTTGTCTCCCGTGTATGTGGCCGGTTTGCCCCGTTCCATGTTTGGCATAAAGTCCCGTTCCCTCATGTTTGCGCGGGTTCTCCCTCCGTGCTCCTGTGCGCCGTCCGTCTTGAACGCTTGATATTGACAGATTATTCAACAGAACTGCTGACGGTTTAATACTCAGCTTTTGTCGATTATCCACGCCGGCGTTTTTATTTATTTTTTTTACTCATTCATCATTCCTCCGATCTTGCAAGTCCACAAGAGCGATCTGTTTCCAGCATGACAGTAGCGTGTGGACGTTATCCCGTGCAGAGACGCTTCCAGCGCGCTAGATGACCGCTATATTGAGCGATCTCACCCCGTCTAAAGCAAAACCAGTGCTGAGACGTGATTCATCTGCTGAATGACATGAGAGCAGACATACAGACAGCCTCAGTGTTATACAGTGAGGGGACCGTGTGCTATAGAGCGAAAACGAAGGGAGGCGGGTCTCAGTGTAGTGCGCACTAACAAGTCGCTGTCCATAGATAAACGTCATCCAGTCAGAATCCCCCTGACTGTGTTTGGGTAGTTGACAAATAACATTGACATGAACATGCTTATATTTAAAGGGAAAATGTATCACATTTGGTCACAAAAGCTCATGTATAATTATATAATAAGTGGGGAAAATCTGTTTTAATGTTTTCAATGCACTGCATGATACTACTGTCAACCACCCATTTCTTATTATTTCAGTAACTTTATAAATTATTTGACAACTATGCACAAATAGACAGACATTTTGACAAATTTTGGTCCTTTGACCCGGGTCTCAATTTTGCCTGTTTTATAAATAATGCTTTTGTACCTTTGTGCCTTTGTGTTGACATATTAGTCACCAAGTGCATGGATGCCACCAGGTGGACAAACAGCTACAGTGCACTATGACTGAAATAATGGCCAATCTTATAATTACTAATTTAATATAATTACTAATTTAACTAATTTAATACCATACTATTTTACACCTGTAACAATTTGTCATATTAAAATGCACACTATTGTCATTAGTTATTGTGATAAAAACTTGAAAATAAATACATTTCAAGATGTTTGGGGATGAGGAAGTGATGTGTCTAATTTTGTGTACTTCTCATTTTTACTCGCTGTCTGTTTAACACGTCTCAATATGTTTTTCACACAGACAAACGCTGAGATGACCTGACAATTGGCAATGCAGGACAGGAACAGACTATTTTTGTTGGTTAGTGATCTAAGTATTCAGGACTTAAGCTTCTGAAATGTGGACTTGGCTGTGGGTGCTGAACACGCAACCTCGTGGGGTATAAAACCTAATGGGGTATTAATGTAAACAAATGGCACTCACGATCAATGATCAAATAAAAGCTTCTTGCTTAGTCTTGAGTTGGCATGTGAGTGGGGTTCTCTATTCATTTATGTTTTATACACCAGTTAGTTGTACCAAAATAAAAATGCCAGAAGTATTCAATTTATACAAACATTGCTTTGTGTATATGGCAACTAAACAGAAACTGAATCTCAATAAATATAAAAACTAATAAAATAATAGACTTAAAGAAAACACAGAATCTCATATATAAAGAAATCCATTATGATTAGGTTAATCATTATTTTAAACAATATATATATTTTTTTTTTCTTTTCTTTTCTTTTGGCAATCAAAACAATTTATAATTTAAATACATTTGCCATTGAACATCACTGTCCAAAATAAATTAATCTGAAGTAAGGGTTCAGTCTTATCTTTGGAAAAAAAAAAAAAAAAAACATCATGGGTTTACTATTGTGGCAAACAGATTGCACAGTCTGAGGAAGTGATGTCAAAAGACAGTGTGTATATATAAGTATGAGAACTGAGAGCGAAACCTGTTACTAAAAGATAAAAAAATGAATTTACTCTTGGGCACATGTCTTGGATTGTTGTTCAACTTTGTTGATTTTAATACAGGTAATACAGAAAAATGCCAGTCAGACTGGATATTTTTCATAATTAATATAATATTTTTCATAATCAATATAATTTTTTTTTTTTTTATTAAGTTAGTAAGTTTTATGCTTGGTAGGCCTTTTTTCATCAACTGAATAATACTTATTTTAATGTAAAGGTTATGTTTGTGTTTACGTTAAGGTGCTGATATGATTGTAGAAAAAAAGAAAATCTTCCTTGGAGGGCACGTGAGTTTGATGTGTCTAAATCTGTTGACACAGACAGACTGCAGTAAAGTTACATGGCTGTCTAATGATGACCCTACCATTGAGTTGGTCACCCTTGGTAAACTCAATCCGGACAGGTCACAGAGAGAAGGCAGAGTGCGTCTGATGTCTGACTGTTCTCTACACATCAGTGAACTCAAAGCTGGAGATAATGGATGCTACACTTGCCGTCAGTATTCAGGTGTGCAAGGAAGCAAAATTGGAGAGGATGCCAGAATTTGCCTGATTATTAATAAAAGTAAGCTAATGCTCAAATTCATCCAACTTTATGGCATGATTTGTCAGTTTGTCTTCCTTTGTGTCCTTCACTTTTAGAAAAAAAATGGTAATTAGTAAAGTTTTAATTTAATTTAAATCTCGATTTTACTGTGCAGTATACAGTATTTACATGTTTATTTTCAATTTATATTAATATAATTTAACATTAATAATAGATTTCTTTATTTTTCTAATAGATTTCTTTTAAAACAGTTTAATTGTTTTTCTTGTAAATGTCTTTGCCTGCTCTGTATTGCTGTTGCAGTTTAGTCAGGTCAGTAGTTAAATGTTAGTGGCTTAAGTTTTTGCTATGGAAAAATGATCATAATGCCAGCAATATCCTAACCAACAGTTTTATCTTACATCTAAAATTGGCAAACATCTACAATGGCTTTTTCCTTTTTTTCAGCTGCTACTTCCATGAACAATAAAGACAGCACTGATGACAGAGAAGGTGATATATCGTCCTCCAATTATTTCCATAAAACTTATTTTCATCATTGAGAATTGTATATACACTACAGTGTTCAACAGCAGTCTTATATTTATATCTCTTGTTGGCAGTTGTTCTGTGTAAATTAGTATTTCAACATGAGTAGAAAGGGCTAAAATAGATGGATTAAACATATTTAGATAAATGCAGTATGGTGTGTTGGTAGAAAAACCTAAAAACATATAAATAAGCTTTTGAATTCTAATTACATTATCTGCTTTCTTGGTTTCATGTCGAACAGCATATTGTACATAACTTCATAATAAAACCTAATACATTAACTCTGCATAATTCTATAATGCTGTTGTTTTCTTCTTCTTCTTCTTTTAAAGACCTGTTAATGATAATAATCCCATCAGTGCTCATTGTCGGTGCTTTGTCATTGACTGCACTCATCATTTGGCTCAGATATCACAGGAGTACACAAAGTGAGTCACGGTTACCTTACGGTCTCATTCTTTACAACTGTGCTGTTTCTTACCAAAATCAAAAAACTTACCAAATCTTCAACCCTGAAAATGTGCACTTTCTTGTTTTCTTTTAGTGAGAACATCATTTGAAAATCAAAATGTATTGGAATTGGAAACCAAAATAACTGAACGTGAACACAAGAATGTGGGTAAAATGTCAATTGGATATACAGTAGCATGTACATATTGATTTACTGGTGCGTTGCTTTACTCAGCTTACAGAATTCTGTTCTTATTACTTGAACAGGGTGAAGATGTGAACTACATTGAGTTAAACTACAATGTAATGAAACCAAGGAAAGTGGACATAGACAAAGTAGTGGACACTGACCAAAAAACTGAATATGCTGTTGTAAAATTTTGCTAATCGCTGTAAACATGTTACGCTAAATAATTCCTCAGTTGTACAGCATAAAATAAGTTGATTTCATCGACTGCATGAGTTATGTGTGTAAGCACTTCATCACAGGTTATGATTCCCATTAGGTCATTGTCTGTATTTAGTCACTGGATACTCACAAGTCACAAGTTTATTGAACTTCTCTCTCTGTCTCTCTCTCTTGTGTATCTTTTGTCACAACCATTTTTCCATTTGTTTGTTTCTCATTTGTTTACATTATGTGCTTTATTAAATTAAGATAAACTATTTTCTGCCACATTCTTAACTTCTGTAAAAGAACGTTACAATTGCACAAATCAACAGTCAAATTAATTCAAACAGTTTTCTTTTTTCATCTTGACTGGCACAAACTTGACAAGAAACAGAGGACCAAAAACCTGTAAAAGACGGATTTGTAAAATATATGGAACAGGAGAAAGAAACACAACACATTAATGAGTGTTAAATGTAGTATGTAAGGGTTATTGATGAGGGGACAATTAAATGCTAATAAAGTTGCAAACCACCATGAGGGGTGTCAAATCTGAAGACAAATATGTAACTATGGCTCATCACACACGTGTGTGTGTGTGTGTGTGTGTGTGTGTGTATGTGTGTGTGTGTGTGTGTGTGTGTGTGTGTGTGTGTGTGTGTGTGTGTGTGTGTGTGTGTGTGTGTGTGTGTGTGTGTGTGTGTGTGTGTGTGTGTATGTGTCTAAAATTAGGTCTGTGGTTCAAAGGATCTTTGTTCTTGCTTTAAATGTGAATTTTGACATTTTTCATGCAAGTTGCTATATAAGGACTACTGCGGTTACCCTATTCCTCGAGCACATAAATTCCCATCATTGTTTAGTAAGTGTGCTTTTTCTGTCATATTTAGTGTGAAGTTGAAGTTGAACACCAATTCTTTGAAATCGTAAGAAATGAAACCTTACACGCACACACACAAAACTTTCATAAAATGTTAACTTTTTAATTATAAAGGTGTACTTCAGTTTCATGGCTTAAAACCATTTTCATTTTATTTGTAATTTATATGTGATAACAAACCCCCATTACAGGAAATAATGATCTCAATGAAGACATTATGCGTGCGTGTTAAAGACACTAGAACAACATACAGTGGTGTGAAAAAGTGTTGGCCCCCTTCCTGAGTTCTTATTTTTTTTGCATGTTTGTCACACTTTCATGTTTCAGATCATCAAACAAATTTAAATATTAGTCAAAGATAACACAAGTAAACACAACATAAAGTTTTTAAATGAAGGCTTTCATTATTAAGGGAACACAAAATCCAAAACTACATGGCCCTGTGTGAAGAAGTGTTTGCCCTCGGTTAAAACTGTGGTTTATCATACCTGAGGTCGCGATCAAGAAATCTCTTAAATAGGACCTGTCTGACAAAGTGAAGTAGACCAAAAGATCCTCAAGAGCTAGACATCACGCCAAAGAAATTCAGAAACAAATGAGAAAGATAGAAAGTAATTGAGATCTATCAGTCTGGAAAACATAAAGCCATTACTAAAGCTTTGGGACTCCAGCAAACCACAGTGAGAGCCATTATTCACAAATGGCAAAAACATGGAACAGTGGAGAACCTTCCCAGGAGTGGCTGGCCAAACAAAATTACCCCAAGAGCACAGCGACAACTCATCCAAGAGGTCACAAAACAACATCCAAAGAACTGCAGGCCTCACTTGCCTCAGTTAAGGTCAGTGTTCATGACTCCACCATAAGAAAGAGACGGGGCAAAAATGGTCTGCATGGCTGCTGAGCAAAAAGAACATAAAGGCTTGTCTCAGTTTTGTCAGAAAACATCTTGATGATCCCCAAGACTTTTGGGAAAATTCTCTGTGGACTGACGAGACAAAAGTTGAACATTTTGGAAGGTGTGTGTCCCATTACTTCTGGCTTAAAAGTATCACCGGGTTTCAGAAAAAGAACATTATACCAACAATAAAATATGATGGTGGTAGTGTGATGGTCTGGGGCTGTTTTGATGCTTCAGGACCTGAAAGACTTGCTGTGATAAATGGAACCATGAATACTACTGTTTACCAAAAAATCCTGAAGGAGAATGTCCGGCAATCTGTTCGTGACCTCAAGCTGAAGCGAACTTGGGTTCTGCAGCAGGACAATGATCCAAAACACACCAGCAAGTCCACCTCTGAATGGCTGAAGAAAAACAAAATGAAGACCTGACCTGAATCCTATTGAGACGCTGTGGCATGACCTTAAAAAGGTGGTTCATGCTCGAAAACCCTCCAATGTGGCTGAATTACAACAATTCTGCATGGATGAGTGGACCAAAATTCCTCCACAGCGCTGTAACAGACTCATTGCAAGTTATCGCAAATGCTTGATTGCAGTTGTTGCTGCTAAGGGTGGTCCAAACAGTTATTAGGTTTAGGGGGCAAACACTTTTTCACACAGAGCCATGTAGTTTTGGATTTTGTTTTCCCTTAATAATAAAAAAAAACCTTCATTTAAAAACTGTGTGTTGTTCACTTGTGTTATCTTTTAATAATATTTAAATTTGTTTGACAATCTGAAACATTAAAGCGACATAAAAAAAAAAAAAAAAAAAAAAGAAATGAGGAAGGGGGCCAACAATTTTCACACCACTGTATATAAACATCCATGTAGAACTGATGTGATGACAATAATTAAAAAAAAAAATAATTTTGAATCAATGGACATTTTTATTTACCTGTTTTTCCTAGCTTGCAATATACCAAATAGCTAATTTAAACAAATATTATTGTAAAAAAAAAAAATCTTAGCCTATTGTTCTCCTTAAAAAATCATTGACCCAAGGAAATTTGTCACGATCTTGGAAATAAAATTAAATGAAATGAATAAATAAATAAAATTTTCATTAACCAAAGCGGAGATTGTTAGATAGAAAATAAGCAAAAGATGCATCTGAAATGTGTTTCTTTATCTCTGTGCACCTTTAGTTTGTATTTGGTGGTTAATGAGGTGAAGTGCTGTTTAAAAGCAAACTCTGGCTAGCAGAACCCATGTTGAGATTGTCCAATAGGTGTCAAGTGCCTGCTCTTGACTGTCCCTGAGTCCACACTGTCAAGCTCAAGAACAAAAGGTTGCAAGACTCTCCTCGTCTGTGTCCCACAGATCTTTGACGACCCCCCTCAAACCTCCAACATACACAAGCACGGCCCATACCCCAGCACATACATACAATCTCAGCATGTGGCAGACTACCGGAGTCGACACAATGTTGCCCCATTTGCATTTTAAGCACAGGATGGAAAGAGAACACTTGAGGTGTTTAGCCCACAACAGCTCATCAACATTTCAGCTCCACATTTAACACACTTATTTAATGCATATTTTACTTTACACTCCAGAAATAAGGTTCTTTTTATTGGCATTGATGGTTCCACAAAATTTTTTTAACATACATGGAACCTTTTCACTGCACAACAGGTTATTTTTAATGAAAGAACTAAGAAAGAAGAAGAAAACAAAACAACTTTTGAAACCAGATTATTTACATGTTGGTTGACTTTTAGAGTACAAGTTTGTTTGAGTTGCAACCTTTGGACTGGTCATTTAAGACAGTTAATAATAATGTATTTTTTGGACATAAGCATTACTAAAAACAAGCTATAGGAACACTTCAGCATTGTTTTAAGCCTGGCACCAGGTTGTCTCCATTCAAAAAAACTGGGCTGGAGAGGGTAAATTCAGAATGAGAGATGTAGGTCAGGCCGGTGAGGGGTTGGGTGGAGGGTGTGTGTGGCTGAAGCAGTAGAAACAAAAGGTTATGTGAAAAGCCTGCAAAAGGAGGACAGGCAGAGGTGTTAAAAGTGATACCCTGAAGAAACAAGAGGCAAATAAGCACCTTCCCAGATCTGTGGCTCTCTCTGCCATTTGCACACACTGTCTGCTCTAGCACAACTCCAATAAACAAAAGAGTGAGCTTGACCTTGTGTGGCCTGCTGGTCTGACTTGGTTTTTAGTGAGATGAACACACATACAGCACTATGAATAAATAGGTAAAGGTTTAAGTAAATACCATACCTGCTGAATTCACTGAACCTTGAGAAGTTGTGCTCAAGGGGGTTATAATGGAAAACAAGGCCTTGCTAATCCAATAAAAGAGAACACTACTCTAAACATCCCCAGGTATGCAGAAAAAAATACATCTACATCTGATTGAAACTGGACCCCATGCTTTGGTGTGGAAAGAAAACACTTCAAAGCCATTGTCCGAGGGAGTTCACTTTGAGCTATGGAAATGTAAATTTCCAGCATTCCTCAATGATAATTGGCAAAATCCAAAAGTGCAGTGAAGCTTAACTTTAATTACCAAGGAAGCTATAGACCCTATTTAAACTTTATTGTCTATTAAAATATTTTCCTTTTAAAAAAAAAAATATTATTGCAAACATTTAAGGCCAAACTACAAACTTACTATTCAAACTTCTAACCAGAGAGACTGTTCATTTCCAGTATATAGGCCCATTCCAATAGTACACAGATTAAATTAATACATTTAAAATATTTAACACTATACATACATACATTTTTTTAATTGCCTCAGTATATGAATTTATATAAAATTCTTGCACATGGTTATCTGTCTTCTGTGATAATGATAAATATAAAAATGTGTTTACACTTCACATTGAAAATGACATGAGGCCTCTGTGCTGGTTTCTTCATACCAGCGATGGACAAATTATTTGGAAAATACCTTAACAGTTACCATTAAATATCATGGTGCACTGTGTTTTGTGGGGACATTTTAGGTGGTCCTCACTATTTAAAAGGCTCAGATTGTCAAATATGTTGTTGTTGTTCTTTAGTACTATTAACTGATTTTTGGGATGCTTATGTAAGGGTAGGGTATAGTAAACATTATTATGTTAAAACCCATTGTATCTATAAGAAGACCTCACTAAAACAGTTTCCACTGATAGCCTATAGGTGTGTGTTTGTGTGTGTGTGTGTGTGCGTGCGTGTAGGGGTTCAACACAACTCAGTGATTGACAATTTCCTGGAGGGAGGTCCCTTCCTTATGTGAAATTTCCACTGCTTGGGTTTAGATTGCGCTGGTTGTCTCACCTATGATGAGCACGTTGTCCACCTCACACAATGGATTAAACTTGGAGTTGTGAGAGGGTCTAAGTTTGCCATAGCTGACTACTTTACAAAGCTGATTTAAGTCTCAAGGGAGGGAAACGCGAAAAACAAGGTGAGGTATTTGTGCTTTAATTTTATTCGTTTGAATATAGTGCACTCTGCACGGTACTGTTTGTATTTATTCTAAACATGAGGACAGTTTTGTGTTCTTAAGCGTATTTTCTTAGGTGTATTTTCTCTTATTTTATTAAATAACTTAATTGGTTTGTTAAGTCCACTTAATTTGCGGTTTCAAAGAAAAAATAAAGTTTAACCGCACACGAAAGTGCTGATAAGTGTATGATGAATTGTTTTTCGCGTGTGTAACGGAGACGCTGGTGCGTTTGGACTTCACTATCAGCCTCATTTGAGAAAAGTATTTGTAACTGATCTCTCTGTGTGATGCTGTGCGGTTTATTTGTTTCTGTTTAATACATGTGTTATCTAAAGAGATAAGTTAATAGCTGCCCAATAAAACAAGTCGCATGTCCATTTCTCAAAAGGATTCATAAAAGTCAGTGGAAGTATGTGTGCGAATCTATATAAAAAAATAAAAAATAAATAAATTAAAAAAACATCAGCAAAATGTGGTTAGACCTAATGCATGGCTGCAAATAGTAACAATTTATTGTATTTTATAACAATGTATATTTCTTTACCAGACAGATGTGGGAAAGTGAACTGATAAACCAATAATAATACTTATTTTCATTTTTATTTGAAATGTTATTATGATATCAAGACAGTCTTACCTTTTTTCTATAGTTGTCAACTCTGTAAAATACACACGTAAATCTTTTGGACTCTCTGTGTCTGTTTTTTTTTTTTTTTTTTTTTTTTACAAAAAGGGGTTAATGGTTAAATAGTTGTATGGTTATGCCAACCACATCCATCTCTTTACAAAAGGGCATTGCTATTTTACATTAATCAGCATTATTACTATTAGCACTTTTTGTATTATACAAAAATCTTTGCATTTAATTCATTTCATACAAAAGTTTTTTTTTTTTCATCACTTCTGCTTAAGTAGCAATATCTTGTATCTGTCAATAAAACAAAATGTATGCATTTTGGCAACCGCTGTAAATATCGATCTACTAATGCTAATCCTCTTGTTTCTTCATTCTTGTGAAGGCATGATTCAGAGGACAGAGCTGGTGCTCTCGGTCTTGGGGGAGCTGCAGGAGGCCACAGAGTGCATAGGTCTTGATGCCCTCACTAAAGTTGCTGTGGAGGTGGAGCAGATCCTGGCCCCTTTCCATCTTCCTACACCACTCTGCTCTGAGATCTCTTCATGGCTGGGCATTGACGCAGTGGCTCACAGACTGTACCCAGCAGACGCACCGACGGGATTGCTTCCTCTGGTCTGCAAAGGAGAAGGAAACCTGCTGTTTGATGCAGCTAGCATGCTTTTGGTGGGCTCTACGAGCCTGAGTCTGGAGCTGCAGGTCAGAACTGTGGTGGAGATGCTGCTTTGGAAGCGATACTACCTGTGTGGTATGATTGACTCAAAGGTCATGCTGCAAGCAGTTAGGTTTTCCCTCTGCACCGAGGAGTCTCAGGACATGCTCAATCTGCCGATTCAAGTGCTGGAAGCCATCTTTGATGCCGATGTCAAGGCCTCATGTTTCCCCGGCTCATTTGCGAACATGTGGCATGTGTATGCTCTGGCGTCTGTCCTGCAGTGCAACATTTATTCGGTTTATCCCATGTACAATTTAAAAATTCGGCCCTATTTCAATCGAGTCATTCGCCCGAGGACGTGGTCAAAAGACGTTGAGTCCTTGACCCTTCACGTCATGTGGTCGGGTGACTTGGAGGCAGGCTCTGTTTTCAAACCCCACAACTTTGTGGCCTTGATTCATGCGAGCGACCTCAAAATCGGGAGTCCCAACAGCGAGCAGCGAATGCCCTCTGTGAAGTCCCTGGATCTTCTGAATCAGGACTCCCAGCTGTCTTACTCCAACCTCAAAGACAAGTTCAACATCACCAAAAGTACCTTTTACCGCTGGAAGAGGCAAAGCATCGAGTATCACAAGAAATCGGTGGCCAGGTATGAAGCCAAACACTTTTTCCTGACATCCTACAAGCAAGGGAAGCTTATTCCCCTCAGCCAGTTCAAACAGCTTTTCCCGGAAATTCCAAGATCCACTTATTATGCGTGGAAGCAAGAGCTTGTGTCCACTTGCAGTGTCTCGGGCGGCTCCATGGGGGAGCTGAGTCCTGCAGACAGCACTGAACAGGACTACTGGTCCTCACCAGAAGTCAAGAAGAAACCCAGCCAAGGGAGCTTTGCTAGCATGTTGGCCTTCAAATGTGAGAAGCTGGAAGGAGAACGTGCTCAAAATGTTGCTTTGATGCAGGAGGCGAAAAAGAGCTTGCAGAACTGCATCGTTGCTAACATGGCGTTCCCCTACAGAATTTTCAAAAGAAGGTTTCCAGGCATCTCCAGATCCACATACTACAACTGGAGGAGGGAAGCCATGCTGTTTACGCCTTTCAAAGAGCTCTCAGGTAGCAGCGAGGAAAGCTCAGATGCTGATAAAACCCAGAGTCCCAGAGGTCAAGTGTCTCCTGCTAATTTTGACAGACAAAAACTGTCACCAAGAGTGAAGATCTCCAGACACAAGCAAAGAAGCCTGAGGCTGGCGTACCGCCAGAGGAAAACATTAAGAGAAGAAGCCAAAATGCACGTCCAGAGGTCAAAGATGTCCTTCATCAAATTCAAGCTCAAATTCCCTTCGGTTTCCTCCTCTTTCTACTGGCTCTGGAGAGATTCTTTGAACAGGAAAACCAAGAAGCCGGTCATGAGGTCTGCGATCGAGAAATCCCAGAGCTTGGCTGTCTCACCAGACGTCTTTGAAAATATAAAATCTCAAAAAATGTTTTCTTTTGATGGGAACATCGATTGCCTGAAAGGACAGAAAGTTAGTCCCTCTGAATTCACACTGCCTGAATACTCTCTGCCTGACCAGTCCAGTAATGAACAGATGTTTGTGATGGATGTCGTGGCACTGGCCAATTTCAAAGCCAAAGCAAAGCTGTTCTTGCAACAACGCTTTGAAGAGAAGTCCTTTCCCACATTCAAAGAATTCCGGTCTTACTTTCCTCTTACTCCTCGTTCCACCTACTACATGTGGAAAAGGGCTCTGCATCATGGGGTGCCATTAATTCATGGCTGAATGTTGTGTTATATCTCTCACCACTGTAAAGTCCTGTAATTAAGTCCAAATGTGACACTACTAATTTTTATAGTTCACAATGCATTGTTCTTTTTAGTTTGTCTGTTTGTTTTTTGAGTCACCCACATAATTGCAGTTCATGCATCTTAATTATTTGTCCCATTCCTTTACTTGACCACTTGGTTCTAGCTCAAGGACATTTGCGTGTGTGTGAAATCAGACAGTCTTTGTGTCCACCTACAGTAAGTGCTGATGGCCCCTAGGCAAAAGGCAGTTCAAAGACATTTTCAGGTTCTCAAATGCCTCTTTTTTTGACCCCCAACCCCAAAATATTTACAATTTAAATGAGTTCAAAGTTCTGATTAGGTTAATTTTATTTCTTGTTCATTTCCTTTTAATTGTTTTTGAGACTTATCTTTTATTTGTATTACTTAGTTTTTATTCAGTTTAAACTGTGAAATTACAGCTGGGGATTTTTCTTGAACAAAAAAAAAAAATGTATAGTATTTTAATTCGTACCCTGGAGTGTTCTTTCTTTTTCTTTCTTTTTTTTGTTTTTGTTTTATACATATATATTTGAGCGCAGTCTCATGAAAATGCGTATAAATAGTACGCCAAATAAAAACGAAAACTCATGGTATTGATATGCAAAAATGGACTTTGGTGTGCACATGATAAGCATGTTTGGCGTGCATATAATATGCAGTTTTTGTGTGCATATGATACGAAATTTGTTGGCGTGCATATGATATGCAGGTTTCACATTCATATGATACGCATCTACCCCACAACCCTAAACCTACCCATCGCGTAGCGTATACATGCCAAAGTACATTTTTGCGTATCAATACCACAAGTTTTCATTTTTATTTGGCCTACTATTTATACGCATTTTCATGAGATAGGGTTATATATTTTTATACTGACAATTGAATGTTATCTCTGCTTGGGAAATCTTTATGTGGCCGATTTAAAATGGATTCCTCACACTTGAATGTTACAGAATTGTTGCTGTTTTGCACATTGTTTTTGACCATGTTTCAGTTCACTGCTGTACCTTTTTTTTTTTTTTTTTTTTTTTTTTTTTTTTCTGCTGAAGATGTAAATATGTTAATCTCACTTGATTCTGTTTAAGTGTTTTCTAAAGTTGTGTTTGACTACCTGACAGACTTTTTCAGCTTCACCATTATAATGTTCTGTAACTCTCGGTTAAACATGAGTTCACAGTGTGCTCCTTGGATCATTTTGATGAATTTAAGCACAAAACTAATTTTGTTAATTTTATTATGTTGAGCATCTCATGTATGAGACCAGTTGCTATGTGCAATAAAACCTGTTCACTCTTATATACCCTTTTTTCACTCGTTCGAGTGTTTATGCAATATATGGAACTTTAACTAACCAGTCTTAAGTTAATTTGTTGAAGTGCTGTGTTCGTTGAACTCTTGTTTGAGAACAAAGATGCTCTGGGGTTAATACTGAGAATAAATATGTTAAATTTCAGTTCAGGCAGATCATTTAGTCCAGTAGCATTTGGGAAGAAACTGTTATTGTGTAAGTTAGCCCAATATTGGCCTAACGGTTATATTTTTTTTTTCTCAAGGTGTAATTGGTTCTAAAAGTGGCAAATAAGGTATTCTGAGAGCTTGCTGCTATACTTAATCAACACTGTGATGTCTGTCTTATATTTTTGGAGCACTTCTCAGACACAGATTTCACCACAGCTTCAATAAGTGTTTACCTCACAAAAGCATGAAAATAATTGACAGGAGGGATGAGCAACATGATAAAGGAGTTTTTTTTTTATGGATGCCAGAAAGCTACAGAAATATGTTGGTTTTTAATTTGCACCTTTTTCGTGGACGGATTAAAGGTACAATAGATATTTATGAGAATCCCAAATGAGGACACAATCTAGAAAATCCATAAGAGAGAGCAAAACCTTTTTTGCACGTCATGAAAAAGTATTTAGATATAAATGCACTAGATGGCAGTGGCGGGCTTTCTTTAGGAGCATCGTTTAGTTTGTTTTTAGGGCTGCTGGGCTCTCCTTTCTGCAATGGCTTACTTCCCCATATAGTTTTTTTTTTCTTTTTCTTTTTTTTTAACAAATTAATGTTAATAATATAATGTCATATATAGTTTTTAGGAAATCTAAAAGCGCAATGAAAAGAGGTTAGGCAGTTCATAAACTGAATTCAAACTTAAACCATTAAATTGTTAAATATAGTCATTAATTATGACATTGACTAGTTGCTATTTTATCTTTGTTGAATTTAGAAAAGGTGAACTACGGCTCATAAAATCATTTGCTTCAACTTGGCTTAAGCCTTTTATATCTAGAGAGAAATAATAATTTAACAGTATGATTATTTTGCTTGCATTTTCTGTTTTAGAGATATTAGTGGGACCTTTACTTTGACATCACCTGTGCCGTTACCTGGTTACGTCAGTGCGTCGAGTACTGAGTGAAGAAATGAGCGCGAATCGGAAGATGCTGCTGAAGATTAGAGGGAGACGCTTTCCTCAAGAAGTGAGTAAGGTTATTATTTTCTTTTGATTTCTGGGGAAATTGTTTGCAATGTATGATGCTTAAATAGGCCAAAATGCTAATACGTAAATTAACTTTTTCCCCATTTGTTTTGTTCATGTGGTACAAGTTTGCCTACCTTTCAATGTTTAACTGATTTTTTTTTTTTTTTTTTTTTTTTTTTTTTTGATTGTCTGCGACCTCAACATATTCAAATAACAATGTGTTTATTAGCGTGTGTTGTAAAACTAAACACTTGCCGTTCATTGTAAGTATTGTCTATTGTTTGTGTTTTGTGTACAGTGCTATTTGAAGTTTTATTGACGTTCCCTGTTGATGTCATGGCGTTATAGTAATATACCGAAAACTGAAATCCGAAAACTGAAAAATGCTGTCTTTAGAGGACGCATTCCAAGGTAGAAAGGCATCAAGACACGTCCGAATTCACTGTTAGCTTCACTTCCTGTCTCCTGAGATGCCTTCATCTGGCCGATTTTTGAAGGCAGCATAGATGTACCATTTTGGAGATCTCCGGCCTGCAGTTATATCTACTTGGATTTTGGGACGTTAAGCTAAAATATAAAGATGGCGTCTGAAAGTTGCGTTTGGTGGTCAGTTTGTGTGTAAATGTTTATTTCTGACTAACTTTTTACACTTTTGATGTTATTTCTAATGAGAAATCAGTATTATAGTAATTAAATATTTGTTTAGTTATCACCAAACTCGTTCTATGTTGTCCGAAATCATTTTCATGAGGTGCCTACGTGCAAAAACGCTGCCTGCAAAGTCATTGCCTGATACAGCAGCAAGTCAGCTGCCTAAAAGTTTTCGGATGCAGCACAAATACCTGCACCTGCAGTCTTTGCACTTGACCACTTGACTATTTATATGACGTATTTCCTGAACTTTTCAATACCTGATGGCACACACTTGTAGTGTTGTAAAAATGCATGTGTTTACAGAGCTTGTTTTTATTTTCAATACTTTGCACTTTAAAATCAACTTCTAAATGTCTGTTCAGTAGTCCTTATAACAGATTACAATTTAATTTTGTGGTGCTTCTAATTAAGTGATAAAAAGCAGTTGCAAATGTACAAAATAATTATCACAACATTTGCACCAAAAAAACTGTACTACCAAATTATTTGTAATATTTAACTATTATTAATATTTAATACATGCTGGAAAGGTTTCCGCAGCCCAAACTCACTGCAATTCGTACATATTTTACGAGGTGGCTAATTTGTACAAATTTGTACGACCTGACACGTATGAATTCATACGATTCGTGAAAATTTTTACATATTTTACGAGTTGGCAAATTCGTACAAAGGAGCACACCTAACCCCGCCCCTAAACTTATCTGTCACAGAAATCATACACAATCATAGGAGTGAGGTCGTACAAATTTGTAAGAATTAGCCACCACATAAAATACATACGAATTGGCCATAAGATAGCGTTGGTTTACATGACCTCTACAAAGCATAAACATTAATGTACAAAAATAGTCCACAACCACTGGCACCACTGAGATCATTAAGGACCAATTAACTAATCATAAACCAATTAAACATACTGAATGCACCTTTAAAAAAATTGTAGTTAGTTAAATGCAGAGTCAAAATAGGAATTGGGAGGTAAAAACTGAGTCCATATAATCTTTTTTCAGATGAATGGTATCACTACATCCCGACATGTTCATAGGGTCATTTATCAAGACTTATGATCAGTTGGACTCATATTTTGTCACTGCATTCAAACAGAAGGATTGGAGATTGTGTTAACTGTGTGTTATACAATTGTTTCATTTGTCTTGGGTGATCAGTAAGCTCTGACTAATTCTTTTGCTAGATTAGACATGGCGCTTTGCTCCTGTGCATTTTGAGTAATTTGTTGTACTGTTGTACTGTTCACAATGCGTGACGTGCATATATGTGAGAAAACCCCGACAGATGCCCTGAAAGAAGCATTGACAAACATTTTGCACAAATTTGTCTACTAATTTCTGCACTTGTTATTTTTCATCACTAAGGTGTCTAATTAACTAATTTGATAGTCAATTTGCGCTCAGATTTCATTCATGCTATTCAGAGGCACTTATGGTGAAATAATCTACACAGCACTGCAGCTGAATTTACCATTCATTTACCATTGCAATAATTGTTTGCCTTCTGTGCAGAGTTGTAAATATCACAAATATGTTTTATGGCATTAAAAGGATGTTTCCATCAGAGAACTATGATGGCACCCCTCTGAGATTGCTTTGGGGCTACATTAATGGTCTTGGCAGGATAAACCTGAGATGGAAAGAAAGAAAGATACATCAGTACCATCCATCGCATGCTAATGCCTCGTGTCCCTTCTGTAATAACACCACCTCATTAGTAATCCCAACTCTCTCATTTAACCTCATCCCTGATAATGACCAAATGACTTCCATTGTGGAATCCTGCTCACCGCTGCACCTCCCTAATTAGGAAGCAAACAGCCTCAGACACAAGCCATGTCGACTTTTGTCTGCTGTAGAGGAGGTGAAAGCGAGGGACAAAGGATAATTGTGATTTTGTTTAAGCAATAGCAAGAGAACCTTTGTCAGGGCATAAAAAAAACTTGCAATGCAAATGCATAGTTATTATAAATACATTCCAGGGCTCAAGAATAAGCATAGCCTGGAAACCATTAGTGAGAGAGTTTTGGGCCAGTTGATGGAGCTGTCATTTGCTGTATTGGGCCAGTACTATGTCTTATGTCTTAGAAACTGAAACTATTTGTTTTTTTGTTTTTGTGATATTTGGTTGTGAATTCTGCTAGTAGCCCTAAATGTTTTAAACTTTGCAGCTCTGTAACATTATATAACTGGCTGATGTGAAGTTTTTGCTTTGGTAAGTTTTTTTTTTTTTTTTTTTTGGTTGTCTCAGAGTTTTCTGTAGCCTATAATTATAACTGTGCTGCTTTTCTTTCATTATTGGTATTATACTGCAATTTATAGTCTCAACAAGAGAGGCTTGTGAAAGTCGCCTTCTCTGTCATGGTGATGTGAGTTTTGAGTCATCTTTCTGCTTTTTAATGTGACATTGTTGTCTACCTAAGGTAGTTTTTAGCCCTTTAATTCAGCTTTGAATGGTTAATATTGTTTTTTATTTATTTTAAAGGTATGTGAGATCCATTTTTAACCAACCACTTAATTTGGGATCTTTGATTTTTAAAGGGGTCATATGACGTTGTTAAAAAAGAACATTATTTTGTGTATTTGGTGTAATGAAATGTGTTTATGTGGTTTAAAGTTCAAAAAACACATTATTTTCCACATACTGTACATTATTGTTTCTCCTTTATGCCCCGCCTTTCTGGGGTGCGTAGATTTTTAAAAAACTCATCGTTCTGAAAAGCGAGGTGTGCTCTGATTGGCCAGCTATCCAGTGCATTGTGATTGGCCGAATGCCTCAAGCGTTTGACAGAAATGTTACGCCGCTTACTATATCGTGATGCTGTGTCCCGGCGCGACGAGACAAAAACAATAAAACCAATTATAAATTAAAGCTGCAAGCAGCGATGAAAGGGCCCTCGCACCCAGGCTCACCACCATTCGGTGGCCATAGGAGAACAGCGAACGTTGGGCCATATGCTTGGCGGTATGATTATAACTGAAATATTGGCCTTAAAATCTCATGAGACTAGGAATCTTATCAAACATGTGAAGTTTAGGGCAGATCAGATCAGACATTTCATGTTTAAGTTAGTTTAAAATAAGTAAATTTCCTGTTGCCAGCAGGTGGCGCTATAATAATAATTGAATATTGGCCTTTAGATGTGTTCAGGCCAGGACTCTTATAAAACATGTGAAATTTGGGGAAGATTGGGCATTGTATGCAAGAGTTACAACAACTTCCTGTTTCATAGTATTAATAGGATCCTTTAGCACATAGTAAGTGTTGCTAGCATGTTTGAGAATATTTCTAGCATGATTAGCACACAATGGCATATTTTACGGTGTTGCTAATAGTGCATAAAAGTATTAAAACATGTCACTTCCTGTTCTCAGTAGGTGGCACTATAACTATAACCAAATATGAGCATGTAGATATCTTCAGGCCAGGACTCTAATCAAACTTGTGAAGCTTGAGGCAGATTGGACATAGTATGCACGAGTTACAGTAATGTTCCACTTCACTGCATTAATAGCATGCCTTAACACTGAGCTAAGTTCTGCTAGCATGTTTAAGCATGCTTCTAGAATTTTGCCAGCCTATTTAACACATGTTGATGCTTTTTATTATTTTGCAAGGAATCCATAACAGTGTTAAATATGCCACTTCCTGTTGCCATCAGGTGGCGCTATGACTATAATCAAATACAGGCATGTTGATGTGTTCAGGACAGGACTCTTGTGAAACGTGTGAAGTTTGGGGCAGATCGGATATTGCTAGCGTGAGTTACAGCAACTTCCTTTTTCACTGCATTAGTAGTATGCTTTAGCACTTAGCTACGTGCTACTAGCATGTTTTAGTATGTTTTTAACATGTTGCCAGTGTATTTAGCACTTCCTGACACTTTTTAATATGTTGCCAGGAGTCCATAACAGTGTTAAACATGACACTTCCTTTTGTAAGTAGGTGGCGCTATGACTATAACCCGAATAAGGGCATGTTGATGTGTTCCGGACAGGACTCTTGTCAAATGTTTGAAGTTTTGGGGCAGATTGATCATTGCTTGCCTGAGTTACAGCAATTTCCTTTTTTTATGGCATTAGTACCATGCTTTAGCACTTAGCTAAGTGCTACTAGCATGTATAAGTATGTTTCTAGCATGTTGCCAGCCTATTTAACACTTTTTGACACTTTTTAATATGTTCTTAGGAGTCCATAACAGTTTTAACCATGTCACTTCCTGTTGCCAGCAGGTGGCGCTATGTCTATAACTGAATTTGGGAATGGGTGTTTGTTTAGGGCATAACACCTATCAAACTTGTGAAGTTTGGGGCAGATCGGACATTGCTGGCCTGAGTTACAGCAACTTCCTTTTTCACTGCATTAGTAGCATGCTTTAGCACTTAGCTAAGTGTTGCTAGCATGTTTTAGTATGTTTCTAGCATGTTTACAGCCTATTTAACACTTGTTGACACTTTTTAATATGTTCCTAGGAGTCCATAACAGTTTTAACCATGTCACTTCCTGTTGCCAGCAGGTGGCGGAAATTCAAAATAACTTACTTCCTGTTGGGTTTTGGATTTTGTTCTGGAACAGTGTTGTAAATACAACTAAACCACTGATTTCTAGTTGTGTCCTCTTTTGGAAGGCCAAAAATATTTTCGCTTTTGCAACGAAACACACAGCGTCTCCACGACATTGTGGCGGCAGCAACAATACTACAGCGAGAATAAAAGTTACGCCTTCTTTCTTTGTGTGAACATTTAGGCAGTGTTATGCAAATCTTCCCACACAGTGACGTAGACGTGGGGGCGTGTTTAAACGAGGTGTTTTAGGAGGAGGTGGACGAGTCTTTACTTTTATAAAGAATATCTCTTTGGGTTTGAGACTTTAGTCTTTGCAACTTTAGGGATCTTATCTATTCATTAACAGCTTGTAGTAACACTCCAAAGAGAAAAGAAAATGTTAAATCGCATCGTTTGACCCCTTTAAGTGTTTCCTTTCTGCTCATTTTCTTGGGTCTGAGTTTTATGTTTTGCGCAACATTTCTGACTGAATTGTCTGAGGCAGACATGCGCTCTACAGTGGGAGCTTTTCTTCAGTATCCCTGTCAGTGTCTGCTGGTTTTGATTTATAATTAACTCTGACTGTTTTCGGATCGATTCATTCCTCCAAGGAGAGCAAACCTGGTAAGCACTCACTAAGAAAAGGGTCAGTGTATCGCCGGCAGGTATTTCACACAACGATGGAATTTATGAGCAATTTATGGAGCAGAAATTCATTAAATTGGATAAATTCTCAATGTTGGCACATCTTCAATGGCCTGAGAGTCAAAAGTTACGCAAACAGAGACAATCCCAGTTTAAATAATGTATTAGCATCATTTTTGGCCACTGAAACAGATGGATAGCCTGTTCTTCGATGGTGAATGCCTATATTTCATATGCTCCCATCTAAAGAGTTCAATGTTCAAATGCCATACTCCCTTAAAGGGTTACTCCATCCCAAAATGAAAATTTTGTCATTAATCACTTACCCCCGTGTCATTCTAAACCTGTAAAAGCTTTGTTCGTCTTTGGAACACAGACAAACGAAGCTTTTACAGGTTTGGAACAACATGGGGGTAAGTGAATAATGACAAAAATTTCATTTTGGGATGGAGTATCCCTTTAAGAACACCTTACAGTGATATGCTCAAGATAGCACATCCTCCTATATAATGTCCATTTTTAAATTATTGGTCTGTAACACTATGCTGAATACTAAATTTCTGCTCTACACATGACTGGGAATCACCAGTGGTGATTTGAAATGACTATTAAATTAGTTTTTTTTTAGCTAGTAGCTATGGTAATGATTAAGGCCACAGTCAGTAAATTAGCCATGACTGAAGTCCATTATTCAACTTCCACCTCTATTATTCACTCACATCAGTTGACTTATTTCTCGAGCCTTTCAAACGTTCAAAGTAACTTTAGTGACATTGTGACCCAGCAAACGTGAAACTCTTTTATAAATGCATCCGTTATAGAAGGAGTAAATTAAGTCTCAGTTGTTCATTAGCCTCACATTATGCATTTGACACTCTCCTATTGTGCCTTTAGCATGCGTGTAATATGCAGTGTGGTGAATCAGATTTGATTTTTGCATTGAGCATAAGGTAAATACAGGATTGCCCCATGTCCTAGGTGAATTATTACCTTGTCACTTCCCTTTCCACCTGTCATATTTCATAGTGTACAGCTGCATGTTAAATCAGTTTGTTGCTAGACTAGTTGGCACTCCGTGTGCTTGTACTTTCTGTCAAGGGAATAACACAGCCTTCTTAAAGTCTTGTAACTTTTGATTTGAACTTTCACTTTGTTTTTCAGTTGAAGGGTACCTAAATTTGGAGACCAAAGTGATGCCATGTAATGTTAGAAAGAAAGTGAACGAAAGTGAACTGACGTGTGGCCAAGTATGGTGGCCCATACTAGGAATTTGTGCTCTGCATTTAACCCATCCAAGTGCACACACACAGTAGTGAACATGCACACACACACACACACACCGTGAACACACACCTGGAGCAGTGGGCAGCCATGTGCTGCGGCGTCCAGGGAGAAGTTGGGGGGTGCAGTGCCTTGTTTAAGGGTCTCACCTCATTCATGGTATTGAGGGTGGAAGAGAGCGCTGGTCATTCATTCCCCCCACCTATGTTCTCAAGTTACCGTCATAGGTTCTCTGCTGAATTCAATTCCGGGGCTTTATATATTTATACCCATCATTTTTGTACTGACTGATTCCACTGAGGCTATTTAATTTGAATTGAAATGAATTATCACCCAATATTTCAGCAAGTAATTTCAGGAAATAGTATTTTAAAATTTCTTATTTCAGTTCTCATTCCGTTGATTGTAAAACTAACAATCAATGGGCCACTGGGATCTGGGTCTAACAGAATCCATTGTCAGTGGCAGAAGTAAGGTGAACTGTTGTATCTCATGCGTATGCCTCTATAAATACCCACCCAGACTTTGAGTTAATTCCTTTTCAGGCACCATCATAACTGCTGACCCTTTTTTTTCGATTGCTGGTTATTGTGGAGGGGCTCTGCTGAAGTTTAGCAGCTTTCAATTTGCCATGTTTGAGCTCTAGGGGTCAAAGTGCAGTCACACTACTCTCCCTGGGTTTGCGGCTTTTTAATCAACTTCTACAACCTTTCCTATCTATGTGCTGCTAGCCTGATGGAGCAGGGGATGTGGGAGGATATAGAACTGTATCTTAAAAAATACTGAGTGCAGCAAAGGCTCACGGTGATATCTAAATGAGCCTTTAATGCTGCTTTCCTTTTTGAAATTTTTCAAATTTATATTACTATACTATATTTCTCTGATTAAGATGATTATGCTTAGTTTATGACATCAATCAGATATATACAAAATGTATTATTACAACATTTACATAGAATAATAATGTACATCATTTCAGTCCATGTTGTGCATTCCTGTTTTTTTTGCATCGGATAATTATGTCATTTTGGTTTTAATTAAATTACATTTTTCATAATGATTCACGTTGTTACTCCTCTGTTATCATTGCCGAACGTTTTCTTTTCCATCAGTTGTAACGGAGATGCATTCCTTAAGCTCTAACAATGAGGTGGTTACACTTTGAGAAAAGTCAAGTTTAAATATCGACAAGCACTATACAGGTGTATTTGTTAGCACTGAACATCTTAACTTAAAAGTGCAGGTTTGGTGGCAATAGCCTCATCTGCAGCGTGCTGACATAAAGTGATGTTGCACTTTGGGCGTCCCGAGTTCAAGTCCTCTCAGAACAATATGAGCTGTTACAATTTCACAGTTGGTCATGCTTCACTGTTTGACACTTGCTCCTTTAGCGCAGGTTGGGAGAGTTTCTGAATGTGTGAGGCACGACAGAGAGAAAGGAGTAGAGAGAGGCCTGTCACCATATGGGAGCTCACATTGACACCTCCAATGCACAGCTCCACTTGGCATGCAGTCGACAGTGGTCACTGAAGTGTAGCTGCAAATGAGTCCAGTCTATCTTGCTGTTCCCCAGGTGGCAAAACAACCTCTTTCCTCACCTCCATTAGCGAATTCGACCCTCAGGTGGTGATATACAAATCTTAACTTTGCCTGGCTCAATGGAGGGCATCATGTATAATTTAATGGATCATGTATACTTCTCTTTAACACACTTTTATTCTAATAGAGGGTGAGAGGGATGGCAGAGTACTACAGTGTCTGTCAAATATCTGTGTACTCTAATACAGTACTTGATTGAAGCTGTTTGCTTGTGCAGTAAGAATAAGTCCTCCTGTTATTCCATGCAAAAAAAAAAGATAAAATAAAAAATACGTATGCTCAATATCAGTACCATATTACAGTGGTTCTCAATCAGGGCCTAAGCTCACTTGGGGCCTCAGCAAATGTCCAATGATGACAATAACAAAACAAGCTTTAAAATAAGCCTGAACAACTAACAATCAGAATGGTTTTTATTTTAAATTAACTCATCCAGTAACTATTTTTCTTTAAAGAATCAGGGTTCCAACTCTCTAGAAAAACTGAATAGATGATGTGATAATGATTTTGTGATGAGTCTAAAAGTGTGAATTTTTTTTTTTTTTTTTTTTTTTTTTTTTTTTTTTTTAGACCTAAATTAAATAATGTAAATAAATATAAATGTACAATACCAAGCTCTAAAATAATTTAACATTTTATTTTGTCAGGTAGAAATTGTGAGAAAAAATATTTTAAAATTCTTATCTAGAATTGTTATCTAGAAAATCACAAAAAACCTCATGGGGCCTTCGAATAATGTTGTGGACAATAGAGAGCCTTTCATAATACTTTTGCCATTATCCATCGCTCAGTTGAAGTTAATCTTTAAAAACAGCTGTTTAGGGAACATGTTTGAAAATGCATCATTTTGAAATTCTGTTTGGTTAAACTTATGGCTCAGAAATGACACACTACTTCTTAGAGCAAAGCACTTCACCCTGTGTTTTTCCAGGGTGGATGTCCCAAGGATAAACGAAAGCCAATTCGCCTAGGCCTGGTTGTGTGCCAATAACTAAAGATTCTACATTTTATTCTCAAGCATGTAGACTGACCCCTCATGGCTGGATTAACAAGTTTTCTTGAAAGATTAACTTCCCTGCAGTATAGATCCTTGATCTGTCTCTAATGTGGCATGAGCCCATTGGTTGTTTACTTCTCATTTTACCAAAGTTATTCAGCAGCACATCTGTCACCAAGGTAAGATGCAGTTTCCCCTGGGCAGTGAGCTGAAGATTTACTGCTACACATTGATATGTGATGACAGTTGGTGTGCTTCCAGTCTTCTAAGGCAGGGGTTCTCAAACCTCTCCATGAAGCACCCCCACTACTAGTGTAGCAGTGAAATGACTTCCCATAAGGATGTGCAAATTCATGCATTATGCTTTGTGGAACCAACTTTTGTACCTGCCTTAGAGAGAGCAACCAATGATATTCTCTGAAAAAATAAGCCATCTATCTTGTAGTATGATGCCCAATGAGGTGGTGTCTCAGTGAGGGGAAGCAGAAAAATACAGCAGATTCTTTGCAATCTGGTGTCTATCATGGCTAGTTTTTCCTCTATGGGATTTTAAATGTGCAATGAAGGTGAGACAAAAATGTCTTTCTTCAATTGTTTGCCTTCTCCTCCCAGTGAGGCCATTTCTCTCTACTTCCTGTGCCCAGAAAGCAGCAGGGCTCTGAATCAGCCATGCTGAGATCAATAGAGAGGCGGGAAGAGAAAATTACTTCCCTCTCCTGCTGGAACGTAGACTGGCTTTTCACATCTTCATTTGGAGCTTTGCAGTTGGGTTTCAATGGCTGACAGCACTGGCAGGCGACACAGCATCTGATTCTTGGGGATGAATGGCACGTTTAAGTGGGAGTAATGTTGGGCAGGGCAGACTACACGTCTGAGGAAAGGCCATTGTGGACTTCTAATGAGAAGAAAAAAAACAGACAAGAAGATGGGTGCTATTAGGTGTGACACCAAATATCCTACCATTGAAGCCATTTCCTGGATGCTTCTACATATGTTTGGTTGGCTCATAAGACATGTTCATTTTTGAGGAATTGGGCTACACTGGTGGCACTGTATGTTGTTGAATCACTAAAAAGAATTCACCCGTAAGGGTAATTTATTTATAATTTTGTATTACACTTGTCATGTTTGTTTTGCGTACAACTTAGAGATTTCTTTTTGTTATTTTGTGGACACGGCAGTAACAACATATTCAGCAGATACACTGATACAGGGAACCTTCTAATTTGGTACATTATGACAATATTAAATAAAATAATTAACAACAATGCCTAACCTATGTGGTTGAGCAAGTTAGTCCAGCAGAACGCTGTAAAAAAGATGCACAAAAAGAGACATGCTGCTGGTGCCCTACTTCCAGGGGACAACTTTACAGTCCTTTTCACAAACCATAAACTTACATCACTTGGTGTGGGATGCAAGAAGTGGTTGGCTGATGTTGGATGAATGCTGTTCAAAGCTTTTGTGCCCTCTGCACTGCTGACTGAAGCCCCTGGGGGATGAGTGTGTACCTCCAGCACCACTCTGAGATGGCAGCGGGTCCACTGAGAACGTGACAGCCCTGCAGTTAATCATAATTTATTGCTATGATAATTACATTTTAATGTTAGCCTAGCACTAATTGTCCCCATGGTTTGGCCAGAGGAATCACAGATGAACAAAAGGGACTAAATCGAGAGGGAAATGTTTTATAGAAAGCATCTAAATGCACACATGCTTAGTCATATTTCAGTATGTAAGGATGCCATTGTAAACAGTTACGATTCTTGCAATGGCAAGCATTCATAAGCACTCTAATAAAAAGCATTTCCTTTTGTCTCACAGGCTTTGACCTCAATTTCTGTGAGACTCAATGATAAGTGGGCTAAAGCACAGACCTTCCCAGATATTCAGCTCTCAGTAAAACCAAACTAATGAGACCCCTGGGATGATTTGCCTGTAGATTTTATAGTAAAAGTGTGATCCCAAAATGTAGTTTTGTTATGTTTCTGGTTGAACAGCAAATGCTGTGTCCTGAAGACAGAGGGTTAAATTGAGGATACATCGCCAATTCTATGCCTATATAGACAAGGAGTTTGAAATCGTTCTCATGCTGACATATGTTTGTTGGCTTTCCCTATTCTGTTTTGCTTTTATTATTTTGGGAAATAGAAGCTTCTTAGACCACTAAACCAGAAGCAGTTGAGAGGCAGTTCAAAGATTAGGCAAGACAGGCCTTCCTGATTAGTTCTCCTGTCTGATCACACAGAGAATAATTCTAATACTTATCACAGAATTTACATAGAACAAGCCCTTGTTGTATTCAAGGCATCCTTTGATTAACTTCTGTAATGTTTGTTTTGGGGTGACTAGAGATATTTATGAATAATAAAGGATCGATTCATTGTTGTTAATAATTTTAGGTGTGCACCATATCAGCATCGTTTATCAGTTTTTGTCTAAATTAGATATTTTAATTGCTTATTCACATTTGCCATATTTTTACATTTTTAGATTAGCTTTGCTTACTTCTATAACACTGTTAACATACATTTTTAAAATAGAATAATAATCTTTAATGATATTAGTAAATATCACAAAAATCACAAAATAGAATTTTAATATCAGCCATATTTATAATCAAGTATCAACCAGAATGTTAATATTGGTAAATCTTAAAATAGTTTAAATGATTAAGTCTATCAACTGTCAAGTAATCAACTTCAGAACAAGTGCATTCAGTAATCATACATACAGTTGGAAAATTGCACACTCATATGAAGCTAGATGTCATGTTTTATTACAAACGTACAAACACCTGGCTTGCTTTTAAAAATGAATGAGTCATAACATAATCAATGTTGAAGCATTTCACTAACAATTATGTTCACAGCAAACCGTGTTAGTGTGTTTAAGTACAACATGACAACAAGCAGTGTCACATCAGTCTTACATCATTCTACATTCATATTCATGTGTTTTAGTCATTTGTCAGTTGGCAAATGAGTTGCACTATACCCTCTGGAATTAAATACTGCTGTTATTAGCAAGAAATTCAGACATTTTGCTGAGGTCTTGAAAGCATTGCTACTCATAGCCCCATTGAGAAAGCGAAGCTCTGTAAAAAAAAAAAAATCACTTCACTAAATTTAAGCTCGGGGAAACCAGAGAAAGCTGCTATCACATGCAGTCTGTTACATGTTACCACTTACCTTCTGGTTTCAGACAACATAACAAATGAGTTTGTTCTAACAGATGCTCTCTCAGAGAATTAGCAGAGATTGATTTGCAGATGAACATCTTATTTGTCCTAGTTGTCTGTGAATGTTACATCTACCTCATGATTTTCCCCTTCATTTCCCTAAGTATCATTTATATAATCATTCGCTATTCTATTTTAGTCAGCAGTCAGCACCCCCGCTTTGTAAAACGAATAGGAGAACTCAATAACATACTGTAGAGGGCACAAAGAAATGGTCCTTTCTTTCCTCAGTGGATTTGCGGAAGACCTTTCCTAGTTTTTGGTGGGTTATGTGGTCATGGTATACTGCTATAAACTTGGAGTTATTGCTTTAGACCTGTGTGCCTTCCTTGCTACCTTAACGTTCTGCTAAAATAAACCACTGAGGCCATAAAAGCAGCCAGCAGTTAAGCCACTTTACAGTGGCAGCATGCAGTGCCTTTAAATCTAGCAGCAGTCATTATGTCTCAAAACCCGCTGCGACTGCATCAAATGAGAGATTTATGCTGTGATAATGACAACTTTTGTCTGGGATTTTTAAATTGTTGATGTTAGCCCACATAGATCCACTTAAGAGTGGAGGCCACATTTAAGAGACCACCATACACTCAGATCAGAGAAGTCAGAATGTTTTCTATAATACTTGAGGGCTAATGCTTCTTGTTTTCTCAGTTTTAAATTTAGGTGACATTTCAAATCTTATTTTATGAAGATTTCTCAGTTTTATTTGGTTTATAGTATACTAATATATGTTTCATGCAAAATGACATTTTAAAGAATTCGTAAATTTGTCATGTTATAGTTGTGTAATGGACTTTACATATTAGGACATTACATTAATGACATGCACTACTATATGGCCAAAAGCATATGGATGCCGTTTGGGTATCAATAGAGATTTCCTGATTTTATTCCCAAGCTTGTGATTTGATAATATACAGTGGGTACGGAAAGTATTCAGACCCCCTTAAATTTTTCACTCTTTGTTATATTGCAGCCATTTGCTAAAATCATTTAAGTTTTTTTTTTTTTTCCTCATTAATGTACACACAGCACGCCATATTGACAGAAAAACACCGAATTGTTGACATTTTTGTAGATTTATTAAAAAAGGAAAAACTGAAATATCACATGGTCCTAAAAAGTATTCAGACCCTTTGCTGTGACACTCATATATTTAACTCAGGTGCTGTCCATTTCTTCTGATCATCCTTGAGATGGTTCTACGCCTTCATTTGAGTCCAGCTGTGTTTGATTATACTGATTGGACTTGATAAGGAAAGCCACACACCTGTCTATATAAGACCTTACAGCTCACAGTGCATGTCAGAGCAAATGAGTATCATGAGGTCAAAGGAACTGCCTGAAGAGCTCAGAGACAGAATTGTGGCAAGGCACAGATCTGGCCAAGGTTACAAAAAAATTTCTGCTGCACTTAAGGTTCCTAAGAGCACCGTGGCCTCCATAATCCTTAAATGGAAGACGTTTCCTCAGTGCAAGACACATGAAAGCCCGCATGGTGTTTGCTAAAAAACAGAGAAATAAGATTCTCTGGTCTGACAAGACCAAGATAGAACTTTTTGGCCTTAATTCTAAGCAGTATGTGGAGAAAACCAGGCACTGCTCATCACCTGTCCAATACAATTCCAACAGTGAAGCATGGTGGTGGCAGCATCATGCTGTGGGAGTGTTTTTCAGATGCAGGGACAGGACAACTGGTTGCAATCGAGGGAAAGATGAATTTTTTTTTATTTTTTTTATTTTACCTTTATTTAACCAGGTTAATCGGTTGAGAACAGGTTCTCATTTGCAACCGCGACCTGGCCGAGATAAGACTCAGGGTACAAGACAACATGAAGTTACACATGACATACCGACATTTAAATACACAGTCATAAATGTAGAAGACATTCAGATTCAGTTAAAAGTACTGGACAATGTATAAATATAAAAATTAGAAAAACTTAATAGTTTAAAAAATGTAAAATAGCAGTACAAGAAAAATAACAGTAGAATAATAGTATAGTCCAACATGGGTGAATTGATAAGTGCAAATAAGTGAAATAACAACCATTCAGATGAATATGTGCAAAAAAATACATAAGACTTTGTTCGCAGAGAGCATCAACATATACAGTGGTCCGTCAGTAAATTTGAGAGTAAAACTTTAAAAGTAGTGATCGAAACAGTAGATTCTAATTTTGAGAGACTTTTGTAAAGTGTTCCAATCATTTGCAGCAGAAAATTTAAAAGAAGAGCGGCCCAAAAGAGGTGCATGCTTTTGTAGGGTCTAGAGAGATATATTTACTCGAACGCAGGTTAAATACAGGCACTGATATGGTTATTAAAGTACTTGGGTAAGATGGTGTTTTACCTAATATGGACTTGTAAATTAACTGATACCAGTGATTTAAGCGCCGGTTGTGTAACGAGGGCCATCCAACTAGTGAGTAAAGAGTGCAATGGTGGGTGTTGTATGGGGCTTTAGTAATAAAGCGAATAGCACTGTGGTAAACAACGTCCAATTTCTTGAGTAAAGAATTAGAAGCAGTTCTGTAGACAACATCACCAAAGTCAAGCATTGGGATGATGGTCGTTTTCACAAGGGCCTGTTTTGCAGGAAAAGTAAATGAAGCTTTATTTCGAAATAGAAACCCAATCCTGGACTTGATCTTTGACTGGAGATGGTTTATGTGGGGTTTGAAAGGAAAGCGAGGGGTCTAGCCAGACCCCTAGGTATTTATATTTCTCCACCATTTTCCAACTTAGACCCATTCAGGGTGGTGATGTTTATTGGGCACCATATTTGTTTATTTTTGTGTGGTGATGTTTATTGGGCAGATTTACTAGAGTTTAAAGACAGTTGAAGATCACAGAAGGCTAACTGAATGTCAGCCTTCTGTGATCTTCAACTGTCTTTAAACTCTAGTAAAACAAAATGCATGATCTTTAACCGGACACATGAATGCGGCCAAGTACAGGGATATCCTGGATGAAACCTTTTCCAGAGTGCTCAGAACCTCAGACTGGGCTGAAGGTTCACCTTCCAACAAGAAAATGACCCTAAGCACACAGCTAAAATAACGAAGGAGTGGCTTCACAACAACTCTGTGACTATTCTTGAATGGCCCAGCCAGAGCCCTGACTTAAACCCAATCAAGCATCTCTGGAGAGACCTGAAAATGGCTGTCCACCAACGTTTACCATCCAACCTGACAGAATTGGAGAGGATCTGCAAGGAGGAATGGTAGAGGATCCCCAAATCCAGGTGTGAAAAACTTGTTGCATCTTTCCCAAAAAGATTCATGGCTGTATTGGTTTGAATGGTTGCTTCTACTAAATACTGAGCAAAGGGTCTGAATACTTGGGACCATGTGATATTTCAGTTTTTCTTTTTTAGTAAATGTGCAAAAATGTCAACAATTCTGTGTTTTTCTGTCAATATGGGGTGCTGTGTGTACATTGATGAAAAAAGAACTTAAATGATTTTAGCAAATGGCTGCAATATAACAAAGAGTGAAAAATATATAAGGGGGTCTGAATACTTTCCATACCCACTGTATTATTCTATTATAATATATTCAACATCTAAAAGATATTCTCTTTCTTTTAATGCTGTAAATTACACAGGACAGCATTTCAGACTGATTCAAACCTGTAACTCATCTTGAGTTTGAAATGTTCAGTAATTGAACTGGCTCATAAGAATCATTTTCAGGTTTCGAGCTAGTTCTTTTTGTGTTTTTTTTCATTCCCTGAAAAGGATCAGTTCCATAAGATTAATTTGTTCGGGAATTCTACAACACTGATCATGTTGTATGTTTGTTTTCATGCGAACATTTCTTTACATTTTAAGTTCTTGACTCACTACACTGGAATTACCGGCATAGCCAACCCTGTTAATTACGGGATGTCTGAATACTTTCGGTGTGCTTAACATCTGAACATGCAGCCTTTGCCATTAAACTTGAATCAAACATGTGTATTAAGATTCTTAACAGAGCAAATATCTGAGGAGAGCAAACCTCTTAAGGTGATTTAATTGGGAGGCACGTATTTTAATCACTCTAAAATTATGCTCTCCAATCAAATTAGGCATTTTTTAAATTCTTGAGTTAGAGAGACCACATAATTATGTTTTATTTTCCTGTTTTTTCACTGCACAATATGAGAAATTAGATTCACAGTGCTTGGAATTTACATATAAAACATCTAAATGCAAATTTGATGTGCAAAATGAGCCACATTTATTCATTCATGTATTTTATTTTATTTTTTTTATAAGAAATTCAAACACTTTGAAAATGTACTTGAGTATGACACTGCTTGAGGTCTGGATGAGATAATAGAAAAACAAAATCAGTGCAAGACAAAATAAATGTAATTGAGGTTGTGGAAAATGAACACTTTACTAAAGATATATTTTCTGAATTTTTTCACATTTTTTTCCCCTAGAATTTATCTGCTCATAAACATCTGCTCAATGTTTTTCAAAAGGCCTTTGTCAGCACTGTAAGGGACGTTCAGAGAAAAAGACAAGGGAGGAGTGTACAGTGACCGTTTCCATCATTCTCATGGCCTGATTAATTAGTTTGAAGTTATCCATGAAAGCAAGACAGTGATAAGAGAAGGAACAATTAAAACTCTATTCCTCACAGCACAAAGAATCAAAGTTGAGGAAGGCTTAATGCATTATGCTGCCTAAATGAGAAGGTTGATTTAGTTACCGTTTTTACATTATTCCCTTGTCATACAGCAGTGGTCAGAAATAAAACCAATGCAATAATTACTCATACAGTATTAGTTTTCTTCACTGGCTTTCTTCATCTAAAGAACCAAGTATAGTTGCTAGTACAGAGTTTGGGACTGTTCTGCATGCATGCCATCAGTCAGTCAGCTTTGCCATGGTGTAATTTTCTATATATTTTGTAATAATGCTTTGTTTCATTAAAAAACCTGGGATTTTTCTACTTGAATTTCTACGTTGCCAATGGTAAACAAAAGGCAACTTTAGCTTTGCAGTTTTACCTGCCAAAAAATTCTCTTTGCAACCAAACTCAGGACGAATAACAGAGCTATGTAATGCTAGCATTGTTTATCAACAATATTAACAGACCTCCTTGACCTGCTAACACAAGAAACCTCTATGAAACTCATTTCACTGTCAATCTTGCAGATAACTCAGTCTTGCTTCTGCTGCAACTCTTGTTGTCACAACATCACCTTCTGACCTCATGGGAAGTGTTTTTCTAGAAACACCCTGACAGCTGGCTGGTCCTGACTAATTAAGAATTGATCAGGCTGTGAATACCTCACAGGGCCTCTTTGGATTCCCACTTGAGTTGTTTAGTCTTTACATAACTATATTCAGTGATGGAATGATTAAAAAAACCAGTGACAAATACAGAGGTGAAATCCAAGGGCGGATCTAGAAAATAATTTTTAGGGTGGCAAAGGGGTGGCATGGGGTCTATGAGGGGTGGCAACACCAAAGCAAGCCCCATGCATAGTTTTGGGGAATTTATGGTATGACTTACATAGTTGTGTTCACAAATATTGTATTACCATTAAGTAGTCATCTATACTGTTTTAAATGAAAAATACTCTTGCAACACAATCGCACTTAGCCGTGCTTTTAGTACTACTTAGGAGTCGCTATCCGTTTGTCAAGTGCTGAAATGTCACCTTAGAATGGTTCGTAACAGTAGTACATTAAAATGTTAACCTAATGCTGTGTTCCACACAACTCGGACATAACATAACATAACATAACATAACAACATTTTTATTATATTATATTGCATTATATGTATAATATTATACTTTACATAATAATAATAATAATAATAATAATAATAATAATAATAATAATAATAATAATATATAGACGTTATTTCTGGGTCCAATAGGTTGCTGGTTTTCGTGCAAGTCAGCAAGTCATTGACAGATTACCCCCCCCCCCCAGTGACGTTATTTCTGGGTCCCCCCCCCACCAGTCTTTGAAATTTTTTTTTTTTATTTTTTTTTTTTTTGATTTTTTTTTGTTTTTTTTCTGTCCTTTTTAATTATTTTTCATTTATAAATTCATTTCACGAGTTCACATTTACTTGTAATTAAATAAAGGTTATGCGTATTTGGCGTGCTGTCCGGGGAGAGAGCTCAGAGCCTGGCAAGACTCCTGAGCCCGGGGCTCTTTTCTTTTCTGCCGTCGGAGAAAGTGCCTTATTGGAGAGTGACATGGTGTTGGTGGTCCAGGTGATGTGGTTGGAGCTGAACTTGGCAGTGCTGTAGTGGGTCTTCAGCTTGAAGAGCAGTGGGCTGAGCACACAGCCTTGTGGGGCACCTGTGGTCAGTGTGGTAGTTCTCGAGGTGTTGTGGCCGACACGGATGACTGAGGTCTTCCAGTTCGAAAGTCTAGGATTCAGTTACAGAGGGAACTGTTAAGGCCCAGCAGGTTCAGTTTACTAATGAGCCGTTGTGGGATTATTGTGTTGAATGCTGAGCTGAAGTCAGTGAACAGCATTCTAGCATAGGAGTCTTTATTTTCTAGTTGGGTAAGAGCCAGGTGGAGGGGTGGGGGGGTAGAGCGGTTTGGTATGCAAACTGGAGCGGATCGAGTGTGTTGGGGAGGCTGGTTTTGATGTTGTGCATGACTAACCTCTCAAAGAACTTCATCATGATTGGAGTCGCTTTGGGACCGTAGTTGTTTAGACAGAACACAGGTGATTTCTTTGATAACGGTATGATTGTTGTGGATTTGAGACATGTGGGGACGACTGCCTGGCTCAGTGAGGTGTTGAAGATATCTGTTAGGACATCTGTCAGCTGTGCAGCACAGTCTCTCAGTATACAGCCAGGTATGTTGTCAGGACCCGCAGCCTTGTGTCGGTTAATCCTAGATAGGGTCTTCCTTACGTCGTCTGGAGACAGACAGAGCACCTGGTCGTTAGGAGGTATGGGCAGTTTTTGTGCAGGTGTGTCATTCTGCATTTCAAACCGTGAATAAAAGTGGTTGAGTGTCTCCGGGACGCAGGCCTGTGGCGGGGGCTTGTAGTCAGTGATGGTCTGAATGGCTTGCCACAGGCTCCGTGTGTCTCTGCTGTCTGTGAAGTGATTGTTGATTTTTTTTTGAGCATATGACCATATTTTTGATGCCACAGTACAGATTGGCTCTTGCTGTTTTGAGGGCTGCTTTATCTCCTGATCTGAATGCTTCATCTCTGGTATTTAGCAGTCCACGAACCTCTTCTGTCATCCACGGCTTCTGGTTTGCACGTGTGGTGATGGTCTTGCTGACTGTCACATCATCAATGCACTTTTTAATATAAGCACTCAGCTTTATATTCTTGCAACACCCCAGCAACGGCATAGCAAGAGCCTAGCAACTACCTAGAATATCCTAGCAACCAACTAGCAACACTTTAGCAATTATCTAGAACATCTAACTGACCAAACCATTTAAGTTTTTTGCAAAAAGTGTGTTATGAAATTGAAAACTGAGTCAAAGGCCAATAATTAGTGTATGGTTTTGCAGATTTGGCATGTGGTTCTGGTGTTTGAGTGTCAGGTTTCAGAAATTGTGTGACAAGTAAAGATTTTGTGTGTAAGCAAAAAAAAAAAAAAACTCTAAATGCTTATAATTCAAATACACAGATGAATTTCCTGCCCAGTGAACACTGAGATCAATAACACTGTAACAAAAACTCTTACTAGGATACAGGAATTATTTTTGCAGATCAATGTCTATTGCAGTAAACATAAATTAAATTACAGATAAAGTAATAATTTAGCGATTAATTTCGATTTAATTTTGGGTATTAGTAATTTTCATTTATCTAATGTTTGTATGAACTTGGCATGCACCACATTACAGTACAGTAAAAAATAAAATAAAAAAGTTTTTAAATTTAGCATCCTCTGCACATTTGGCCAAATTTTATTACAGTATACAGTACTATAGCAGTTTCTTGGTCTCCTGACACACGACTAGCTATATCTCTAGGCAGTCATTTCTCAGTTCTGCAAAAATGCAGTACACATAAAGAATTGTTACAAATAAAATTTGACAATCACATGCTTGAATGTGTACAACAGTTCTACGATTTACTGTACATACAGAATAGTTAAATTTCCATTAACTAATGTACTGGTACTGTACTGTAATTATACTGTCTCTCCTCTCTCCTCCCTCCGTTGTTAGGATGCAGAGATTTTGATTGGTGTCATCAGTTTTGCTACCTAATGTTTAACTTACTCATTGTTAACTTTTGGAGAAATGTGTCTGTTTTGAAAACTGAATTAATGGTTTGGCGGAAAAATTATATTAACAATCGAGAAAACTGCAATACAACTAGATTCTTACCTAACTCTTCTATTAGTTTCCGTGATTGGCAACTTCTTTTTGATTTCATGTTATTGTTATGGCTTATATCCATGATAAAAGTGAAGTGAGCAGTCGGGGAATTGGATCACCAAACAAATACACAATGAATTTCAGACATTTCACTGATATCAGGACGGGATTAGATTTCTCAGAGGACTTCTGAGTTACCTGAAAAGCTGTAATTATCTGATTCACGAACAAATGTAAAAACAATTCGTTAGTGAACTGGGCCGCGCTTTGTGGTTTTGACTCAAAAAGAACCGGTTCATAAGAGTATTTGTTAATAAAGCCGACAACACCATTGTACACAGTTTATAAATATGTTTTTGCCATTATTTTGCGTTACTCTGTCATTGCCGTGGCTAAAAAGTAGCACATTAAACACTGCTTACATTTATATTTTATTCTGTGATTATTCTGGGGTGACACAGCTTTTTCTTAGGGTGGCAATTGCCACCCAGTGCCACCCCGGTAGATCCACCCATAGTGAGACCTCAGTGGTCATTCATGACAACAAAAAACAGCTTCCATCTTTTAGATCATCCTCAGTCTTTGAGTAGAATCAATACACTGCAAATAGACCTGTCCCTCTGTTGTCACCAAATTGTCCTAATTTGATTCCAGTCTGCATTCTTTCATCATTCTTAACCAGTTTCCTATTTTGGGCTTTTTTAAAAGGGAAGTTACAGATGAGACTGATTTGTTGCTAGTGGACATGCCATAAACCTGGCTTCTCTACTAAGGTGTCAAAAAAGCTTTCAGAAAGCTTGCCACCCCATTGGACTTTGCTGTCATGGTGGTAATTGACTGTCAGTTGTAAACTCAAATACTCCACAAAAGTCTGTGAGGTGGACGACGAACCAGGATCTGTCCCTCTCATACCTTGTTATTCCAGTTAGTTTTGGTGGCAAAATGTCACAGCTCAGCTACTCTATCTCTTTCCCTGAGCTGGAAATAATTCCATTTATTTGGTTCAGACACTTCTCGAAGGTTAATTACTTTGCTGGATTATGGAGAGGTGCTCTTGTCTCTTGCGTTAATTAAGGAATGTACCAGATTTAATTGCTAATCCTGTTAGCACATAGGCTTATTACCTACATTATCTTATTACTACATTCATACACTGATTCACATTTATATTGTTTTTCAGAATATAAACATAGACCCAATCTGTAAAAGCATAACAAAGTAGAAAAAAATGGTCTAAAGTACAGTACCCCAAATTAGATATATCATTACATGAGAAAGAAGAAGAGAGGCACAGCCTCATTAGAGTGTCTAGGAAGCTGCCTCACAATTGTGACACTGGAAAGGACACAGGTGAGGGTGCTCTTTTTAATGAGCAGAGTCTGTGATGTAACCTGTCGACTCGATTTTGGGTCTGGAGAAAGCTATTAGGTTTAGGACTGAGAGGAAAGTGAGCTCTACTAGTGTTGTATTGATTGAAGTATTAATGATATACTGATGTTTTTTTTTTTTGTTGTTTTTTTTTCTTTTTTTCTTTTTTTTTGGGAATGAATTACTTACATTTGTTTTATTTATGCCTTATCTATATATCTAAAAAAAAAAAACTATAGCTTGTGGGCAAAACATTCTAATTACTTTTGCACTCTGGCAACAGCGGTAGTGTTTTCCAGAAACATTGTTTTGAAGAAAGGACTACATATTAGCTCTGTTTAATGCATTTACCCAAGAATCAGCATTCTAAGTGCGCTCTTGTGAATGAGAAATCATGTTTGTCTTTGGTGCTTACACTGTGCCATAGCTTGTGAAAATACTCAAACATTTGCTTTGACTTCTGTTTGTAGATGTGGATATCAATGCAGAGTTTTTTTACTGATGTAATGCCTGACATTTCTTGGGTAAGATATTGTCTGTGATTTTTAGATTTCATCTCACTCATCTTTTATTTATTCTGCATATGCCATTGAATTTCATGAGTCAATTTGACAGATTATGCATTTACACAAGTGTTATTCACATTTGAAAGGCAAATCCAACAATAAAAACAGGAAAGATTGTGTTATTATTGAGAGTGAGCTGTGATCTGAGCAGCTTTGCATGTAATGCAGTTCAATATTTGCTGGACCAGATGAGCCAGATGACTCATTGTTTAGGGTTTGAGTCATGAGATTGCTCACTTTGGGTATAAATTAAGAAGGGTGTGTGTGCGCAGATAATTATATATTGGTTGCTATATTTTGTTCAAAATGCATAATTCTATGATGCCATTATTGATGTCAAATGTGTTTTGTTTCGGGCTGATTTCTGCGTTATTGACAAGGAAATATTGTCCCCTGCTCAACTGAATGCACTAAAAAAGCCAGTGTTTCGTCTTCCAGAAGGTGCCATTTTGCATTCCAGTCACCTTGTAAGTGTTCTTGTGTACCAAGATGTGTGGTGTAACTTTCTCTTTCTTTCAGTTTTGCTCTTCCCTTTTCATACAATTTAAAGTCAATGCAAAATCCTCATAGATATAGCACGGCCGCAGCTGAGGATTTAGGAGATATAAATCTGTCTTTCATTGCTGTCTCTCTCAGGAAATGTGCATACCAGAGTGAAGAAAAGGCTGAAGGAAAAAAGGTGTGAGAACAAAAGCCTCTGGTGCCTTTTCGGTGTAAACAATGAGACAAGGACAGTTCTTCAGAGCCATTCACCCCAGGAAGAGATGAAAAAACATTGCTTTTCCACATCATCCTTAAGTATTTGTCTACCATACTCATCCTTATTTGGATTTTTAAAAAACAGTCCATTTTTAAAGAAATGCAACAGTGTAGGAGCTTTAATTTACTATTTACTTTAAATCACTAGGTTGTTGTCTTTTGAACACTGAAATCAAGATGCAATTATGAAATCATGTTCAGAATAACTGTTACAGTACATTGCATTAACATTCTAAATAATGTAAAGGGCAACTCAAACATGTTACAATGTTTTTAAAGAAGATCATTTCAGTTCTACCAATAAATTAAGCTGCTAAGTTTTTTTTTTTTTTTTTCAGCTTTTCATGATCCAGTGCCCTCTGAAAGTTTGGAAACAATGTTGGCAAGTGTACTTTTGGACAATATCAGCATAAATGTTGCTTTCTCCTGCTTTTACACTGATGAGGGGCAACACAAACTACAGAACATAATTTTCGAACATAAAAAGCCATGAACCCAAGAAAACATCTTAAACTATCCTAAGCTGGTTTGCTGGTTAACTGGTTGGTTTTAGAGAGGTTTGGGTCACTTTTCAGGCTGGGAGACCAGCTAACAGCGAACCATCCAGTCAAAATTGCAAGTTATTTTAATGCATTTATACCAAGAAATTTGTATAAAGTTTTATGCCGATATTGTCTTAAACTTAGCGGCATTTCCAAATTTTTAAAGAGCAGTGCATGTCCGTTCCATCACCTCAAGTGGTTCCGTCACCTCAAGGGGATTAACACTGCTTGAAGTGCCTGAGGGGCCACTCTCATCATTAGAGCACTATGGGAACTCTAATGGGTTAGGGTAACAAGGGCAGTCTATGGAAGTACAGACACTTAGAACAGCTATCCAGGCAGAGCTGTCAACAACAGACATCTCACTCCCAGAGGATTCACTCAACTGTGTGACTCTGGGGGCCCTGTCATACACCCGACGCAATGTGGCACCAGGCATGATGCAATTGTTTTTTGCTAGTTTCAGCTCGACACAGTTATCATTTTCAGGTCCTGTGCCACATTGTTTAAATAGCAAATGCATTTGCGGCCATTTGTGCGCCCATGGATGTGCGGGTCTGAAAACGAGGTGTGTTCAGGCGCATTGTCGCGTTGCTATTTTGAGGCAACTGAAATAGACTGCGCCATTGACCAACTGAAACCTGGTCTAAAGTCAATGGCACAATTTATTTTTTTTAATTAAAGAGTGCGTTAGTAATATGCGCCTATAGGTGGGTGAACAATGCGCCTACACTCTGCTTATTACACACACGGGGACGCACATGCTTTAACCTCACGCACGAGCAGAACCTTTCCTCTCTGGAGAAGCGTTCTGCCTTTGCTCTTGCAAATACCGCCATGTAAATAGTGAACCTGGCCTTTAAAGGGAATGGGAGATGAGACTCTGATTGGTTTATTGCACGTTACGCCCAAACACACCCATGACTCATTAAGAGAGTAGTTATAACCCTTTTGGATCATGTGCCCTGCACGCTGACCATTTTTCCCGTCATTAAACTAGCAGAAGTGGATTCAGACACACCCTGAGAGTACTTGAGCTGTGTGCTTTAGCCCATGCATTTAGATCGTTAAAATAGGGCCCAGGGTCTCACATTCCCATAGGACTGGCATTTGTTTTACCTGACCTGTTAATGTTTCATCCATGAAAATGGCACTCACTGATTTCCATACTCCATTATAATTTCATGAGGACTTGCAATTCACAAAGCCAGCCTGAATAGCATGACTGCAGTGCCACTTCCCACTTTAAGCACAAAACCAAACTTGCAGTTATTATCCCACAATAGAAGTTGAAAAACAAATGCTGGTGCAAAGCAATGAAACAATCCCAATATATGCACATAATCAGAAGAGGTATTACACTAAAACCAGTGCTTTAGGGAAATATGCACAGCGATTTGCATACTTTTATACTGAGCAGATATGAACTACTGTGCAGCAGATTGACCTGAGTAGGAGTGGAAGAGACGCTCTCCTGCACCCACACTCCTCATGTTTCAGATCTTCTCATCAACTTCAGTCGCTTTGTGAGATTGCTGGGAGGAGCCATGAAGGTGTCTCTGAAAATGCCGTTCGAGAGGCGGATCTGCTTTGAAACCCATCTGTCTTTTACCTCTGCCCAATATTCTCTTGGCACAATTAGCTATTCCTGTCATGCAGTCTCCTGTTGTAGTGAGTTTTTTTGGCAAAATGGGTAAAGGCAAATTGATACTTGGATATGAACACAATTAGACAGATGTTAGACGGCATGCTAATCGCTGCAGAAAAGTAACAGTCTGGCAGTAAAAAGGCTAAATTGTTTCTAAATTGTTTCCTGAAGTCCGAAGGCATGATGAAACGCACCATCATTCATAGACCGGGATCTCAGTCTTGATCCTGGAGGCCTTATTACCACTAGCATAGCCAGGAATCACAATGTGGGTGGGCCCAGAGAAAATTGGGCCTAGCCTAAAATGTTCTGTTATCAAAATAGACCAACACCTCTACACCTGCTTGAATACACCACCGTTTAATCAGAGGAGGGACTCATCGAAGTAATGTATGATGTGCCAAGCTAAACCTAATATGGACAAAGGCATGTATAAAGGCATCCGGCGATTGCTGTTGTCAAAGCAATAGGTGTGTTCGACTTCATGCAGTGCTGTGCAGACCAATCGGCATATGACATCAAAGTACTGCGAGAGCAATTCAAAAGAGACACATACATAATCTACAATGTTAAAAGTGTAAATAATGTTTGGACCTTGACTCTCTGTCTTACCATTGGCTGATGGAGAATTGTTCAGGAAACCTGAAAAGATTGTTGATTTTGCAATTTTGTTTGGTAACATTACAGGGCTCCAAACAAAAAAATAGAGTAAGGAGCCATTGGCTCCTATAAGAAAAAATCTTAGGAGCCAAATAATTTTTTTAGGTGCCACAGAATAAAACGTGTTTTATTTATTTTACGATTATTATTATTTATTTATTTACATTTCAATCATACCGTCATGTGTTTATGTCTCATCTTTTCCGACTATTAGCCATTTTTAATCCATCTTGTAGATGACCTGGGAACTAAGGTTCACTTAAAGTGGGAACTAAATGTCTTTTCCAGCTTGAAATCTACAGTCACAAAGAATTGTTTCATTACACAGAATCTGTACCAGTATCATGGAGCATAAGCATCACTTGGCCACTGAGTGTAGCTTGGGCTCCTCCTACATGAGACATTTCAGTAAGTTGTACTGTAGGCTCTCTTATAAAATAGCCTACATTTTGATGTTAATTCATGTTCACTATTTACTATATTAGTAAAGAGAAAGATTAAATGGGTTCACTTGCCCTTGAACTGAGGCGCTAAAGCCACCGCGCCTGCCCCATTAAGGAGCGGCAAAACTGTAGCCTATTGTTTGAATTTCGTTATGAATTCGGAATAATTTTACATTAGGGAAAAAGGCATTACATTCAATTTTTTAAGTTATAACGTAATATATACCCAGATAGCAATAACCACTCGGGCTGATTCTGGCTGAAATGCGTCTCTGTCGGTTCAGTCTCGGCATCGGTGAGAAGATAATGGGCCAGAGCCGCGCCGACTCTACAAAACACTTCTGGCTGACAGACGGCTTTTTCTCTATGGGCCGATCTCGGCTGAAAGCTGTTGTACACGCGGCAGGTCCACACTCGGTGTAGTTGTGTGTATTAACCTTCGGTCCGAGTTCGTTTTATCACAGACGGGGCGCTGCTAGAATGAAGCAAATCATCCGCCTGAGAAAACTTTTTAGCGGTTAAATACTGAGGAGCTTTCGGCGGGTAGTCGCCAGTGGTGACCTCAGCAAAAACGTCACTCGCAAATTAATATTTATGGTCGCAAATGCGACTATTTTAGTCGCAGTTTGGAGCCCTGCATTAGAAATGACACACTTGAGCTTTAACATGCCCAGTCCATATATTTATTTTACTATTGTTTAAAATCAAGAGTGTTAGGTTGTTTTCACACCAGAGTGTTTGTTTTCGGAACCTAGTGCATTTTCTCCATTGGTTTGGTTCGTTTAGGCATATGTGAGCACGGCAACTGCGCTCGGATCCGCACCAAAACAATCGCTTCAAGACTGCCTGAACGAGGTGGTCTCAATCCGATTGTGAATGAACTCTGGAGTGGTTTGCTATAAGTATGAAAGCAATCCGACCCAATGGACCAATGAACCAGGCTGTATCACAATGTATGATGGGTAATTACATAAAGTTGTGTGAAGCAGCAGGGATTGTATTGCTAATGGCTCCCAAAATGAACTGTGGGCTAATTTGGAGCAGGGAATAATAATGAAATGTTTAAATGAAATTTGATCAGACGAACACATTGCCGAACCGCTATAATGAAATAATAATAATAATAATTATGTCATATAACAGCAGTTACCAAAAAAAATAAATAAATAATAATAATCAAAAAGCCACAATTGGAAATAAATGACCTGAGATGTAATTGCTGTTCAGTGGAGGATATATGTATATATATATGTATGTATGTGTATATATGCATGTATATATGTGTATATATGTGTATATATGTGTATGTATGTATATATGTGTATGTATATATGTATATGTATGTATGTATTTTTTTTTTTTATTTTTTTTATTTATGTTTATATATATATGTATGTATATATATGTGTATATATATATGTATATCTGTATATACATATGTATATGTGTATATATTTATGTATATGTATATTTTACTTAGAAATGTGTAATGCAGACATTGCGTGCATTTATTGTAAGTGCAACTTGCTAACAGCACTACTTTTGCTTCAAGCTACATAAATAAATCAATAAATAAATCCTTTTTTCATCAGACTACCTCTACAGGTGCTCTCCAAACGGCATCCCTGGAAAAAAAAAAGGAGCTGCATCTTATAACTGCTGTGGTTTTCACCTCGGGCAGTGAAAGCACACCTACCACCTACAAAACAATATAAATCACAAAGTAAAAAAGTATATTTCCACATATTGCCTCAACAGTTACACAGTTGCCTAATGTGCACAAACTAATCATGCATATCTCATATTTAGTTTGTTTTTTAGTCTAGGTCACTTTTTTATTACATATGTGGCAAAACTCTTCTACAACAAGAATAATTAAATAAATTTCCGTCCTCTTCAGAAGATGCATGTGACATCACAGAAGAGAGTGCATGTGAGCTGAGTTGTGCCAGGCTCTATTGCAGATAGATGTTCATACCAGGTGTCAGTGGGATACAAAAGACATCTGTGGTAGTTTTGTTAGGGCTGCAGTGCCAGATTTGAGAACTAATGAGGTAGATTTGGCGACTCATTGCTTTCATTTCCAACGTATTAAATGTAATATATGAAAAATTTTAAGTGTATTGAAGAATGTCTTCAAAAATTGTTTCGCTCCAGCAACATCTTATTATGAATGCTATAAAGAAATCCCATTTCTCATAACACTTCCTGTTTGGCTGATTGCATTTGTAATCAAACACTGAAATGCATCCCTGCATGTGGTCTGTAGATGATACAGCCCTTGAGGCCAGTGTTTTATTTAATAATCAATTCATCCAACAATTGCCTACAAAACCACAAGTGATTCAGAAAACAAACCTTTTGCATTTGTGTCAGACTGGCTTTCTGGTTATACAATTATTACAACTGAATTCATGTAACTAATACTTATTTAACTAATCAAAGTGCAAATGCAACAAATATACATAACATTCCTCGATTTACGTTGAAGGATTTTGTAGTTGTTGATATATGGAAAATGGGGCGGGGGGCATAAAGCTTCATATTTACACCTCTATACACACACCTCTGCTATGCTCGAATATGACTCATCCGTCTGTTTAGTCTCACTAGCGTTTTGTTCCTGACAAGAGATTCACACTGCATCAGGACCACACTGTATCATATTTTCCCAAAAGGCAAAAACTCATCCAGCCTTTGCATTAATGGATACAAGGTCATATTTGTGTCAAATAATTTATTTTACACAACTGCATATTGTCTTTCATTTGCAGTATTTACATTGTCACTGTCTCACAAACACATTCTGATCATGAATGAGAACTAAAAGTATAACAATACCAAGAAAACACTGACATTCCTTTTAAACACTTCACTCTATCTCTCTTTAATTTTGTTTTAATTGAAGCAGACATTTCTGAGTTTGCTCAGTATGTTGATGAGGGATACTAAAATCACCATACAGCCTTAAAAACAGCATTTGAGTGACAATAACAAAACACAAAGCAGATAGAAATGATTGCAATTAAATTTTTCAAAGGTAAAATTTTATCTCACTATTCTTACAGTTGTTGGTCATTGCAAGTGGTATAAAATGAATGTTTGAAAATGACTAGTCACTATGGAAACGTATAATGGGGGAAAGAGGACCAGGCTGATACAAGGGAGGGCAGACGCTGACACTGTTCATTTAGAAATTGACAATGTAAATGGCTTGATTACATTTTAGTATCAGTTGAGACCCAAAAAAAAACATTTTTATTACAGCCATTTTGAGTTTCTGCAAGTGTGATACTCTAATTTGTAGTTTGTAACCCACGTGTTAATTTTATTTTCACTACACTTAAAAATAGCAAAGATTTGCCTGGTAAAGCCTCAGTGGCTGCAAAGTAGCATTGAGTGTTATTTGTAAAAACTGATTCTGTTTTGCTATTTCCAGTTATGCTCTGGAGACTAGACACTTCCTCGGAAAAAGCCATTACGGGAAGCTAATTGTGAACCGTAAATGTCAGGTATGACTAATGCATGACCTGTGCTGAGAGACTGCAAGTGTCCCATGTTGGCTTTCAATGCTCCGGTGGTTACAGTGGAAATGCATTTGGTAAAGACCGCAACAAAACCAGCAGGTCTTAAGTGTGTACTGTGCATCACAGGCTCTGAGGAAGCAGCAGAGGTTTGCATTTAACCATCCAGGCATCATTCTTCCCTGTTGTGCATTATGCTACATACTATGTGAATGTAGGGTGGTGTGTTTGCATAAAAACCTACAAATATTCTGATATGATTGGTATGAGAATTTATTTTTATTCTCAGGTGCTTCATTTTGGAATATTTGGAGCTTCATTTTGGGGCCATATATTAAGCATTAAAGGGATGGTTCACACAAAAATAGGACAGAGCTTAGGCTACGTGTGCGTCCTACATCAACCACTGGAATGCCACTCTCTTGTGAACATGCATATGACAGTTAGCAGAAACTAGGAAAATATGGATATTTTTCTTTATTATTAAAATTTCTTATTTTTTGTATTCATTTGTTATTTATTAAGGGCTGTATGGAGTACTTTTTATGATGGATGGATGCACTTTTTTGGGCTTCAAAAAAATCTCAACCCCCATCCATTCACTGCTATTATTTACTCTGATTGTATTTGTCTGAAAGAGGAAAGTTATCTACGCCTAGGATGGCTTTAGGGTAAGTACATCATGGGGTATTTTCATTTTTGGGTGAACTCTCCCTTTAAGGGTAATTAGTTCTTACGGCACAGATATGAACAGTGAATTAGCTGTAAAATCCTCAACCGTACCCTCATTTCTGCTTCTTCTTGTCTAATAAAAGCTTGGTGATTCAGTGAATTCATTCTCCCCAACATCTTTCAGATTACAGCACTGGCAATGAGTAAATCTGTTAACCTTGATAAAAGCACCACAACAATAGAAACCTGTCCTCCTGTAGAAATGTTTCCCTGATCTATTGACTTTTATTCAAGATAAAATATCTTTTAATCCATTGCATCTGTTTACAATTTATATTACAGTGTCCAGGTTACACTTTTTACACATTGATATAATTCAGCAGAATAATAATAGCAATAACGATGCTTAACTCCAGGCAGAAGTTTCTTAACACTCACAACAGAAATGCAAATACAATTGTTGATCAACTGATGTACTCACACTTTTACATGAAGACTGTAAAGCATGACCTTTACCAGTTAGCTCTTTTCACAATGAACATTTCTCTACACACATTTAAGTACTGCATCTGCAACCTGTAAATACCATGATGTCAGCTATTATGTTTTTGTGCCTACTCCTGAGGCAGGAAAATCTACTTAAGAACCTGCTTGACTTTTTTCTTAAGAAGTTTATTAGAATTTTCTCAAGAGTATCTTATTTTTTTTTTTCTCTTAAGAATTAAAGGACAGACTTTGAGGTTGGAGTTTAGCCTAACTTTAAGACAGGGATCACCAAACTCGGTCCTGGAGGGCCAGTGTTTGGTCCTCGATAGCTCCAACTTGCCTCAACACACCTGCCTGGAAGTTTATTCCCAGTAAGACCTTGATTAGCTGGTTCAGGTGTGTTTGATTAGGGTTGGAGCTAAACTATTTAGGACACCGGCCTTCCAGGACAGAGTTTAGTGACCCCTGCTTTAAGAGGTTACTTACAGTGATTTTTGTTGGAAAAAAATGGAAGAAAATAGCACAAAGATTTTTATACTTCTTAGGAATGTTTTGTGAATCCAACCTCTTAAAAGCCTCACATTGTAAATATGCAAGCTTGTGTAGAATCAGGGTATTCAATAGAAATGTATTGAGGTATTTCAAATCACCATGAGAAGCAATTAGGAGGTTACGTACAATTGGCTAACTTCAAAATGTGGCCAGTTTAATTTCTACTAGCTTCCAAATGATGTGTGTACCACAGGAATTCAAGTCAAGCCTCGAATCACTACTTAGCCACCAAAGAACCCATAGTTTTCATGTTTTGAAGTTCTTATGTGGATGACTACACCAGATTCAGTCTCCATTGTTGTTGAAATAGCCTAGTCGACCTTTGTGTTTGTCCATCCTGTGTGTTTGTTCCCATGCCTGTGAGCTCAGAGACATCCAATACATTATTAATAGATTCAATCTGAGTCCCTTTCACCTGAAAACTAAACCTGCCTTTTTTTGTTCAAACATCCATCTTAGGATTTGAGGAAAGTATATTGTAAATTTTTGACCATCTGTCTTGAGTTTTGTCAACTCTGAAGATATTCTTTAAATCATAAGGGACATTAAGTGGTGCATTCGGGTGGTGGAAGGACGCCATACCATCCACGTGTAAAGTCGTTTCATTTATATTCAGTTCAGATATCTGGGAGTGAAAGAAAAAAATCTGTTAAAGTCAAGCAAATCCTTACCAATTAAAAATAAACACTTGTTTTCCTTGTTCTTCATCCATTTTTACTTATCTTGGGTCAAAATGAAGATTTGGACTTTGGATAAAACAAAAGACAGAATTTACACAAAGCATAGAGCCCTAAATAAGTGTGAATAGCATACAGGTTGTGTATAAGTGACCCTGAATGTCACAGATGAATTTCAATTTCCTAGAGGTGGACGGCATTGTCTTTGATAGTTATTTCTTGTCCTGTAGCTCTGAATCACGATCATAAGCATTTAAGTTTGTGTTTGAACAGCACATTCACTTATTATAACATACAAAGCTGTGTTATTTTGGACAACATTCTGTCCTTTTTAATGGAGCTCACAGACTGCGGTTGGTATATTCAGCAGTGCTGGTTTAATTGGGCCACATATACAGGGTTTAACGGAGTAAGTACATAATGAGAGAGAAACTGAGAATGGCTTGACTTCTCTTTCAGGTTTGGAACGAAGCACAGTTGGAAAGGGAAAAACAAATCCAAGGGCACTTAGTCCCTTTTGATCCTTAAATGTGTCCTTTGGAATAGCTCCCCTTTGGGTTTGGTTAATTGGATTGCTTATTTGTCGGTGGTTTATATTCTTCATCCGAACTGCTCTCAGACTTAGTTAAGTTTTATCCAGTGTGGTTTGACACAAGTTGAAGCTTACATTTATATATTATTCTTCTGGTTCATCCCTTTCTCTGATCTGGGTGGACAGCCAGTCCACGGTGAGGGATGAGAAACTAGACATTTAGAAAAAGATGTTCAGAGGCGATTGTGTAATATCGTGGAGTCCTGTAGCCCTCTCCTGGCTGTGCTAAATGTGGCCTGGTTTGGACAGATATGCAATGAGGGCCACCACCACGCCCACGTAGACCCCCGTTCCAATGGTGATGGAGAGAGCAGCTAGGAACAAGGCTCGTCTAGATGCGATGCTAGCCAATGGGAAGTCTCCCTTGGTCACGGCTTTGCTGGTCTGGAACAAAGAAAGGGAGAGGTGAGAATGAAGCCAGATCAAAGGATACATTGACCTGTTTTCCATTCGAGGGTAAATTACGTTGAACTATAATAGTGCTTTGATGATGCTGAGGACTGAATGGAATATCAGACATGTTCTTACGCACAGCGCCAAGACAAACATGATATGCTTTTACAACATTTTAAAAATCCATTCGACCCACTTTGAAGGGCAGTGTCACAAAGAAAACTACCCTTTTGAATGTATAAAAAAATTAACGCAGTCTTTTAGGAAGCTATGTGAATGGCCACATTTCTGATGGGCTGAATGTATCTAGAACAGAAAATAACGCAAAATTCTGGACACATTCAGTAAGCATGTTGTTCGTGGACCCTTAAAAAGCATTCAAATGTCTTCAATTCACTTTTCAAAAGTGTGAATGTTAAAGTCATGCTTACATGACATGGAAAAAAAAATCTTAAATGTCTTTGTTCATCTTTAGTTGCGCTTTTGTAGATGAGAGAAAGAACTGGCATCTTTAATATGTCAGCTGGTCTTGTTTTTAATGTCTGTCAACAGTTAATGTCCATGTAAATATACCATTTGATTAGTTATAAAATGAAGACAAAGTCATTTTCTCAGTCTGTAGGAGTGAGACAGAGGTGGATGCTGAGAAGGTGGAGGAGTTGGAGGAAAATGGTTGGCAACATCCCTCATGAACATTCAACCCTATGCCGCGGGGAAGGTGAGAAAATCCATTCAGGATGTTCTCGGAGGAATATTTCCAGCCAGGAGACAGGGCAAAAACATTCACATTTTAACCAGATCTCATTTCCATCCTCCTCACACACACACATACACACAAGTTGCATTCTGTGGAACCTTGACTGAACAACACCACCATCATCATAATTACTCTGAGAGAATTCACTTAGCTCCTGACAAAATAATTCACTCTGGCCGTGTCTGCCACGGACTAAACTATAGATAAGAATAAAAAGGCTCATTCTGAAGTAGAAAAATAGATGTCTTCTGCTCCGAAATGTGAAAATGGAGCTGAAAACACGTGCATCAGAGGGCCCATGCTTGTCACACCCATGTGATCAGTTCATTCATGTTTATACTATGTATATTAGAGAAGTGCATGATAATTTTGCAGTCACACAAGCAGAGCGGTTTGCTCGTATGATGGGTATTATAATGAGGCACCTGTTCTGTATTATTAGAGGGAGCTGAAAGAGATCACAAACTCTTTTCTCTCATGAGACTGCAAGCTTGTTTGCAGGGCACAGATGAAAAAGTGCTGAAGAATTCATCTTGTCTGTTTCTTGTTATAGCAGATTCTTAGCAGGCTTAATGGTTAGACTGTGGATTTGGTCGGGGGGCTCTGCACTTACCCCCTGAGAAAAGTAGAAAGCAGCAATGCCCAGAGGCCAGAAGCAACAGAGCATGGAGAAGATAGCGAGGCCCAGGTGATCACGAGGAGGGATGACGATGAAGTTGTCCTCACTCTCACTGTCACTGGAGCAATCTGTCTATAAAGAGAAAGAAGATTCCGTAAACTTACTTCAATTTGTTCCCAAGTGTTGTATTTATAGTCTGGTTTACAGGATTGTTTTGGGTGTAATAGAAGTTAAAAATCAAAAACTATAAAAAAAACAATATTGTCTCCTAAAGTATTATGTTAAAAAATATGGAGTCTGTAAGGTCTCTTAATGTTTTTGAAAAAAAAAAATGCTCACCAAGGCAGCATTTATTTGTTCAAAAATACACTAAAAACAGTAATACTGTGAAATATTTTTACAGTTTTAAATAACTTTTCTATTTAATATATGTATTCCTGTGAAGGCAAATCTGAATTTTCAGCAGCCATTACACCAGTCTTCAGTATCAAAAGATCCTTCAGAAATCATTCTAATATGCCGATTTGCTGCTTAAGAAACTTATAGTGTTATTATAAATGTTGAAAGCATTTGCATGTCTAAATTTTTTTTTTCTTTTTTTATTCTGGAAATGGTGATTTTTTTTTTCCTTTTCTTTAATGTATACAAAGTTTAATTTTTTTTTTGTAAAAATGTAAAAGTTATTTCTTTTGATCATTTTAATGCATCCTCGCTGAATAAAAATATATATTTCTTAAAAATATATATTACTGACCCTAAACCTTAGTGTACTTAAAATTATGAAAAATAAAATGTATAATTCACAATAAGGCATTTTAAACACATCTGAAACCTGTAGTAGTTTGCTGACCCAGTTTTCATTATTTTTTTCCTAAAACTATTCCTAAAACTTCATTGTTTGTCAGTTCTCTCCTTTGATTCTAGTGATTCACTTGAGTAACTAAAAATATCGCAGCCTCGTGAAGAGTGTGCAGAGAGGAAAGCTGTTAGGAAAATATTTCTGTACTAATTCACAGCAATATGCTGCAATCATCAGTGGTGAAGGATAGCACTGGGTTTTATCTGTGAAAATAATAGGCCTACCTCTCTATAAAATAACATGAGATGTTAGATTGGATTTCTCCATAAGGAGGAGGTGAAGTGGCTTGTGCACTTGGATATTGTCATGTTTTCTGCTATATGGTCTGTTACATCTTTTGGCAAAATCCAAAATACTGTTTTGTGTTTGGGTTTCAGAAACTGAGGAAACTGACATTTCCTTGTCATTCATGCTAAAGAAATCTGACAAATATCAGTCCATATAACACATCGTCAAACCTACACTTTTTATCATTGCTTACAGCCGAACACCTTGACGTTACATAAGAGGATATAAATATTTCATTGGGCAGTTGTTAGTCGGTCTGCTGTATGCTGTGGACAAACAGTTTAGTTCTTGAAACTGAAACAATGCGGGGGAGCTCACGAATGAACTGCGCCAGCTGATAGCATCGTTTACATGTATAGTTTTAGCACCCTGTTCACTTTGCAAATAGTGGCATTATCACGTAACTCTGCAAATGCACCCACAAAATCAATTTGCACAGTGCAGCTCCTTTTGTTGTGGGTTGGTTTTGAGTGCTAGGTTTTGGAGGATGTGGCATACTTTTCTGAAACTGTAGATCTCTGCAGCAATAAACAAATGAGAGGGACTATAGGGATGCATGGTATGTTGGTACCATAACTATTGATTGTCAGGCAATATTATTTTATTTTTTATTTTTTTATTGGTATTAAATGATTAATTGATATTGTGTATAAATTGGCTATATAGTGCATACACTACAGTTCATAAGTTCATGGTAGGTAAGATTTTCACTTTTTTCACTCTTATGTTCACCAAGGCTGCATTTATTTGATTACAAATACAGTAAAATAGTTTACAATATCTATTTTAATATATTTTGAAATGTAATTTCTTCCTGTTATGTCAAAGCTGAATTTTCAGCATCCATTACTCAAATCTTCTGTGTCACAAGATCCTTCAGAAATCATTCTAATATGCTGATTTAGTGCTAAATAAACATTTCTTATTATTATCAAAGTTGAAAATGCTTGTGCTGTTTAATTTTGCAGAAACTGTGAAACACTTTTTTTATTAATCGAAAGTTCTGAATTTGAAATAGAAGTCTTTAGGTGTGTTTGAATAGGGGTATTTAGATTTAACTAGGCTATCTTACTTTTCATGACAAATTATAGAAAGCTATGACAAGCGAACATGGTTAACCTTAACATCTGATAACCTGTGCACAAATTAGTAGTCTATACACTTGATAGCCTTACAGAAGTGTATGACCAGGTGAAACAAATGTCAGTTGTATGAATTTACACTTTTATTTTTAGCTTGTTCATCTGTATACACTTAAATTCAAACCGGCAGTACCTGAAATTTTTCAACCTGTTTAAAAATGACAGAAAATGTACAAATGTCTTTCTTTCAGAATCCTGCATGGATTCAAATGCCTAATGCATTGAACTATCCAAAAAATGGAATAAAAACAGATAAGTCAAAAACAATCTCTTCATCTCTGCGTTCGGCTGAAAGGCATGAAATTTGTGCATTATGTTATTACTGATCTAAGCTGAATGTGAGTAATCTGCCAGCAGTGTCAAATGGTTAAGCCCCAGAGCCAGAGTCCCACAGCTTGGCCCCCGATAAGCCCACCTTCTTCCTCTCAGGTGCCTCTCTTGAAAGAGGGTGGGTGGGGGGTGATGGCAGATGCTGTCACTGCCTGCCAGTTTCCTGACAGGTAATGACTGATTAATGGATGGTTTTATCCTTTCTGGGTGGCAGGAGGCACAGGAAGGAAAGCGTGTAATTTATGTTAACAAAATGCCTCCCCCAGCATGAGCATGATGAGCCCTGTCCTTCTCCCCCTTTCTGTCTTTTCTGTTCTTTTGTGATCCATCTCTCAGCTAATAGAACTTCATCTCATCTCAGGTGATCGATGTCAACACTTTCAAACTTATTATGTGTGTGTCATGTCTGAGGGCTCTGGATGAGTGCTCTCCTTTTGCACAAACTGAATCTATATACATATAACATACATATAATTTGTAATTAGCTGCTTAATCAAATCTATCCAAATTCCAGTTACTCTGTCCAACATGTTGTCATCGTAATGTAATAGGAGTAAAATTGTTTCATGTTAAACGGAAATTATCATCAGATGGCATGACCAGAGACCTCCCATAGTCTGCTCACTGACCTTCTGATGCATATTGCACACAAAAGTGGCAAGAGTTGACTGAAATCCACACTTTTGGTCTGATTGGCTGGATGTTTGTTGAGGTCTAAACGCTAATGGTGCAGGAAACCTACTGTATTTATACAGATAATTTTATTTTATTTTTATACATTACCGTTCAAAAGTTTGTGGCTGGTAAGATTTTGTAAAAATGTTTTTGAAAGTCTCTTATGCTCACCAAGGGTACATTAATTTATTAAAACAACAACAACCAGTAAAACAATAATACTTTGAAATATTATTACATTTTAAAATAACTGTATCTATTGTAATTTATTTCTGTGATGACAAAGCTGACTTTTCCTACAGCCCTTATTCCAGTTTTCACTGCAACACAGTCCTTACTGTCACTTTTTTGATCAATTTAATGCATCCTTGCTGAAAGGTATTGATTTCTTTCTAAATAAAATCTTACTGCCCCCAAACATTTGAACTAGAGTTTTTATTAAATTTATTTTTTATTAAATTGCTAGGGGGCACTATAACTAAGAAACCTCTAAATGTGTGATACCATTTACCATTATTTTTACTGTCTCATAACTTCAGCAACATCTGTTCTTTCAAATTTGGCAATTTAGTTTCTTATCTCCATTTTTCTAAAGAGCTTGGACATTGATAATTCTTGTTTGCGGCTGTTATATCGGAGTGCTGCCCAGTTTTTTTTTTTTTTTTTTTTAACAAGAACAGAAGTTAACGGGTTTATATAACAAGCACTTCTGATAAAGAACTATAGTATTTGCCAAAGTTTGCAAGGCTAATCGCATCAGATTTTTTTTACATATGCATGAACAAATATGCATGAACAAGACTTTATATTCTGTTTTGTTTTCTGAATTTATGCAGACCCCTCCTGTCCAAGCGTATGGTTCTTGGCCAGAATAAGGTGCAATGAGGACCAGACTTTTCGCTGTGAGACTAAACTGAAATTAGTTCTGGCCTGGTCTTTGCCCTTTCATAAACCAAAATGCAACTTGTGCAGTTTTATTCCAAACTGCACAAACACAAGGATTTATGCATTCTTCCTTTGTCGCAGTCTCCCGTCACATCTGTCTGACTTCGAGCAGTCTGTAGGGTGAGCTGCACAAATGGAAATTGATGTTGAGGATGGAAAGTGAATGAGGCAATCTAAACACCAACCGGTAAACTGATGGAAAGGTGGGGGGTGGGGGATGAGGTGGATCCTGGAATAAAAGAGCTGTCAGGTGAAAAGCTCTTCGAGGCAATTATATCCCAACAAAGGGGCAAGTAACTGCATCAGCGATGTCGTCGGGGGTCACTGTCCCGGCAGGTGTCATAGCGTCACTGAAAACAGCCGCATACATTTTTAATGGGACTGATCAGAAATTATAAGCAGTTGGCTCATGGCACAGAGTAGTTAAGTTGTGTCATGCCAGGTGCTGGCAGCATTTCAGGAGCAGGTCATGAGGATATAATACATCAGGGGGTTTGATTAACGACTAGCGCACACCAGACAAATAAACAATACTGACTTAATGAGTTGTTAATAAGCACGGGCTGATTTATAGACCCCACCACACTTACATATGGCATGACCTGTGTTCAAGGACCAGGATGGGATTCTCAATCACTAAGCAAATAATCAGGCTGACATGTGGGCTTGAAAAAGGTGAAAAGAATAATAATTATGTGCCACATATTTTTCAATTCCATATTTCCAAAGGCATTACTTTTCTGTCCAAGGATCCACTGATTAAACTGATGTTTGCTGGAAAACGCATGTTGATAGATCTTTAAAGAATATTATTTTAAAAAGTTCAAGGCTGTAGTAGTAATTTATGGGTACTTGGGCTCGATTTGATACAGAAGCCTGGGATAACCTTGTGTAATTGATATTTGCAACCTCCTAACTGAGATGCATTAGTACAATAATACATTTTGCGATGTTTACTCTTGCTAACCTATCCATCAACAGTTAAGATAAATTAATTTTCTGTGGAATACACAGCAAGCTAATTTATCTTCAGTCTGTGTAAATAGCCTTCGATCACCTGGGAACTCAGCATACCCTCTCGCCCACAATGTAGCAGTAATGAGATTAAGAATGGGTTAGTGTTGACAGAGTTTTGCGTGTCTTAATAATTTAAAGACTAATTAATTGCCTGGTGCCAGAGCTTTTCATTTAGACTATAAAGGAGCGTAAGAGAAACACCATAAGTTGTTCAATATAATGGTAGCGCTTGGCTCTGATGCTATGGAAACATGAGTACAACCAGATTTTAATTTTTTTTTTTTTTTTTACAAAAATTTCACACAGACTTTTTTTTTAAAGAGACCCAGTTAAGTCTGGAAATCACAAACTTATATTGGCATTATGATGTTTTCAAAATTATTTTTGTAAATACATTTTCGCCTTTTGATTTTAGCCTGCTCCGTGAAGGCTTCTTTATCGCATGTCTTTTAGGAGCTTTATATAAAACCACATAAGCAGCTGATGTTTTGCCGTGGCCCTGAAATTCATCTTGGGACTAGCATTCGGCACGCCGGAAACTGCAGGTGCATCAAATCTTCAGTAGAGTATGATTAGAGGTTGATGAACTTGAAATGCGCCTTTCTTTCTGTCATAAAGGACATATTTGTGAGGCCATATTTCAGCTGTGAGAGTTTGTTTGCAAGGCGGAAAGAGAGAAATTAAGACAGATTGACAGTAGCTATACAACTGTACACAGAAAACCCAGTGCAGCCTTTTCTGCTTTTTCACAGTCAATAATCATAGCAAAAGATTTCTACGCCTATTAAATTAGATTAAAACATCTCCACAACTGCGACAGAAATGTGTCCCTATGGCTCTTGGTGGTAAACAGCTCTTGGAAGAGAAAAGATTCAGTTATTTTTTTCTACAGGGGAATGAATTTGAGAGATAAACTCTTTTTTATTTTGGATGTTTTGTCTGCTTTTTCCTATCATTTAACAAAGTTTGACCAATTGGACAAATGCACATTCTCTGAAAACTTTGTCCAACTAATGACTGCAGTTACAACTGAAAGACGTATTTGACAGCACAGTAACACCAATGTTGTGCGATGGCAGATGTTATCAAATGGATGGCAAAAGAAACTAATAATATTATTGACTGGAAAGTTCAGTGCTATAGATTGCCAATCATCAAAAGCACTCCAGCTGTTAAATCATTGTACAATCGGCTTTAGGGCATCTACAATTGATCATACTAAAAACATACACTTATTTGTTTATATGCACGTTTACTTCCTGGTTTTATATAAGCCAGCTAAGTCATTTCCCGTCAACTGTCCAAATCAACTATGCTATAAGAGAAGCACCCTTTGCTTGTTTTCTCTACATAATCCATTCACAATTTGAAGAAAAAAAATTTTGTTTGTCTAATAGAACAAAACGTCCATGAATACAGTTACAGAAATGACAAATGCGAGTGCAAAAAATTAACAGAGTTAATCTGCTAAATTGTGCCTCGAGTCATTGCTATGATTGACAGTGATGACTGTACCAATGGACGGAGCAAAACATCTGACGAGGAGACATCTGATTATGAGCTGTGCATTATGTGATTAAGAGTGATTTGAGTGTAAATATACTACAGCAGCAACAAGTCTGTTGGCTGAATATATTTAGCAGCTTCTACATTTAAAAATGTAGTTTTTAAATTAAATCTATAAATATTTCAAAATATTTAATGCATTATTATTTTAATTGTTATACCATTAATAATATACTTATTTATGTTGTAGTTAACTAATTAGGTATTGAAATAATTTACCCTTCTAGGCTGTTGGTGTGTGCACTTTCACAGGCACAGTTCACACTTTTCTATATACACAAGATATATTTCACAACACTCAGTATAAAGAACAAGAATGGGAACAACAGAGGTGTCTCTAGAGGCAAACTCCCGAGCTCACTTTATCATTGCCACAGAGGAAGAACAGAGGGATCTTAAAGCTATAGAATACAAATGAAGAAACACAAGCCTCAGTGTCACAGGGATGTTACTACTGCACTGTAGAATTTTCTCTAAAAGAATGCTCATGAATATCCTATTATGAGATGTAAAGACACTGTTTGAACCTGAATAATTATTAGCCATTCAGATGAATTGTTCTGATCTCACACTTGTTCACTGTAATGACTTTTTATTTGTCATAACTCAGCCCCAGATGGAATTTGGAGACTTGTTTATTCACAATCACATCTGTGCTGATTTTTTGGAAAATCTGTATAATTTTGCAGAAAACATTGTGATAATAATTATTGGTGTTGGTCTATGCTGGATATTTAAATGCACATGCTCATTTCTTCTATTTTTACATTTATATTACCTTAAAAACAATAATAATTTAATTATGGGCAGAATTTTAATGTTGGTGCATCCCTAGTTACCTTTAAATTGCCTACTATGCCACATGCTGTGATCAATGGAATGCTGTGATGAGAAATGCCACTCATCATGTTTTAATTTTATGGATGATAAATGACACTAAAAATTAAACATTTTATTTGCTGCAAGAGAATTTGGGATGCCTTAATTGACTTAGTTTTTTTTTAGCATTGTTTTTTTTGTTTGTTGGTTACATTACATTAATTGTTCAGTTTGATTCTGTTCACATTATATGCTTAGATTTTTGGGTGGGGGGGGTAAATTAATTTCTATGGTTTGTAATGTACTGTAGTGTAAACAACAGCACTTATCATGAAGATATACCACACCGTATGGGCAGAGGTCCCGATCCCCACATGCAGAGAATGTCTTTAATATCATCAGACAACCGCAGTGAGCACCGGAGCTGCTCAGCATGGAACTACATCCATTGTGAGACTCCGAAAGGCCCAGAATCCTGGACATGACCTGAATACATATTACTCTCACTGAGCTTCAAGGGTGACGGTCACTTATCCAGCACCATTACATCCCATCAGCAGCACTGAACGTTGCCCAACCCCTCTCATTAGCTTTTGCCTATCTGCTGAGAAATTGAAGTGGTAGTTGTCACACATGATCCAATAGAGCCTGCAGATGTTGCAAAAGCATAAAGTGATGTTTTACAGCAATTTCAAACCCCAAATAGAAAATTAAACCTTTGAAGAACAAGCTTTTGAAATGTGAAGCCTTTCCAAATAGGGTCTTATATTGCAGAGTAGGCTATAACTAGAAGCTGGTGTTCCCTGGGAGAATTGAGCTGCGACGCTTTAAGGCCACCTGTCAAGGACCTGATGAATTAATCCAGCGTACAAAACAACACAAGTTCGGCTCCAAAACTTCAAAGAAACCTTACCTCATATTCCACGTATTCCTCTTCCTCTACCTCGTAAGACACCGTCTGGATTTTCACCTCGTTTTCATCCATCAGTTTAGCCTGTGGGTCCTCCGTACTGGGGATCTCCACTGCTACGTCCTTGTCTTTCTTCTCCATGAAGGTGGTCTCACAGCACTCATTTTTGTAATCCTTGCCCTTGCCGCTCACGTCGTCCTTGTATAGGATGAAGTTAGGCTTATAAAAGGCCTCCACTGCCAAGTGAAGCGAGGTGGCATCCAGTAGCTGGGCTCTAGCCTTGCCGTTTCCTCCCGTGACCGCAACCCCACCTCCACCGCCACCTCCTCCACCTCCACCAGTCACAAAGTAGTTTATAATGTTCTCCTGATACTGGTTGCTGTGGAAGTCTCCCCCATAGCCATAGTCGACCATCACCATATGCTTGCTGTTCTTATCCAGAAGAGGGTTCTGAAGCTCACTTAGGCTCTCCATTCTAGAAGAGCAGAGCACCAGGACTCGGTGTTTAACAGTCGGATGGAGAATGAAGGGAAGGAGCGATGACCTTGGCTGGACTGATGTGACAGGTGCTAATGTGTTCAATAGGCCGTGAGCTGTAGGAGCAGTGAGAGGAGAGAGAAGTGAGGGAAAGAAATGGACTATTGAGCACATGCAGAGGAAAGTTTAATAAGACCGAACTGCCAAGATAGACAGGTGCTGGACAGTAGGAAGGCAGCCATGCAGTTAACACAATGATGTCTATGGTACAAAGAGTGTCTTAAACTACAGTTGATCTGTGAAGACTCTTATTAGGGACTATGACATAAATAATGTAGATTGAGGGGCTTTGCAACAGAGTAGTGAGTGACTGTACATGTCATTCTAAGAGAGAGTTTTTTTCTCTCTGGTTTTCTGCTGTTTCATACACATTCAAAAACCATTATGTCCAATTCCTCTCAAAATGTGGTTATCAGGCAGATTAACTTCATTCTGCTGCCCCATGACTCTCACTGATAACCCTGCCGCATGGGCATGCCTGAAAGTTCATATGCCATGAAGGTAAAGTAGACATCTTTGTTACAAAGGCAAACCCATACATGTCCAATGACCAATCTTAAATGCCTACCTGGCTATCCAGAATTGAACTGAATTGAATTGAGGGGGAAATATGTAGTCAGTCCTACATAAGCAGACCTTTGGCTAAATTGCATGTCTGGTACACATTGTAAATTTTAATTGTCATCTTATGTAATTTTCTTTTGTCTTTGTCAATTTTATTTTATGATATTTTGTGTCTGACTTTTTATGTTACAATAATAGACTGGCATGTAAAAGTAATAATGGGACATCAATCTTGTGGACTGGACAGAAACACAGGCAATAGTGCACAATTTGTGTAGATTTCTCTGTGTAAAAGTAATAAACAAATTATTTCACAGACATGTTTCAGAAAACTAGTATTGTCAATTTTCATAATCCTTTATATTTGACTGTCAATAAAATATCATGTTTAGTATAGTTAATTATATATATATATATGTGTAAAAGTAATAAAATATAGATATATATATATAAAATAATGTAATTTTTTATGGTGGTTATTAGAAATATAACAAAGTCCACTATGAGAGAATGCTATACCAGACACTTATGTAGCACAGATATTTTAGCAGAAATATGTAGGCAGTTGGTGTGCATAGAGTCTATTATCAATCATTTACATTTAAGCATATGGCAGAAGATTTTATCAAAAATGACTTTCACTGCATTGAATGTATACAATTTACCATGCATTCCCTGGGAATCAAACCTATAGTGCCATACTGTCTGAACTATAGCAATGTAATTTTTTTATTTTATTTATATTTTTATTTATTTATTTACTTTAGTGCAGGTTTTGTCATGACATGCAGCGTGTGAGTTGTGGTGCATTCTAGCTTCCTATGACTATTCATGTTGAGGCAGTGCTTTTACCATCTGCTCGCATGATTACGAAACCCATTTGTGCTGAAATGGATTGATGAATCAATACATTTTTAGCATTACAATTAACTAATCATCAATTAATCATAAACATTTTTACAGAAAACTTTCTGCTTGCAGAAATCTAGTAAGTGTCTGTGTATCTTTCAAAGATTTTGTCACTATCCATTGATTAGTTTTTCCACATTGCATCAGTCTGACATTGTAAACATGACTTGGTTTCCTGGTAGACTGAATAAAAAAAAAAAAACCTTGTGTGCCCTTAGCGGTGTAAAGTCAGCCAATCAGATAAGCTCTGGCCAGATTGAGAAACTGCTTTCCAGTTTTGTGTGCAGTGTGTATCAGACGGTCAGTGGGTGGGCTGTAGGTGTGCTGTCTGAGCCTCAGACTTATACGTATCAGTATTTTTAATGTGTGACTGATGTGAAGTTAAATAGTCTCACAGGTTTATGATGCTCTTGAACTGAGTACATCAGTTATACTCAGATCTAAATCCTGTCATAACTCTCTTGTGATGGAGAAAACAGCACGTGGCGCCAGTGGTTGGCGTGCCCTCTCTTACCTTCTCCTCATTAATCTGTGATTAAAATAGCAACACAATCAGATAGAAAGCAGATTATTTCTGAGCTTTTGATTCGATTGTGCCAATGCCTCTGCGGATTGACAAATGTTGGATCATGCGTCAAGGAATGCTGACTTCATGCTTCACAGATTGTTTGAGCTCCCCAATTCTCAAAACACATTTCAACAAAGTCAGCATCTACTGAGCATAGTCTCCCAGTGCAATAATTTTACACCATCTGAGCTAACTAATGAAAAGAGACTCTAGTCTCCTGAGATTAAATTATGAATTAGGGAAAAGATTGATGATTAGTTATTCTAGGAGCTTTCCCGGTTTGAATGTCAATCTCTCTCTCTCTCTCTCTCTCTCTCTCTCTCTCTCTCATTGCATTGATTCCTGTACAGTTTTGTCCTGCATCTCCAACAAAGTGGCTGCTGCAGATCCATTCCTCACATTCACTTGCTTCCTCTCCCATGCTAGCTATCATTTCTTGTCCTGCCTAAATAATACAAGGTCTTTTTGTGATTAAAGATACTAGTGGTAGAGAATGAACAGTGTGTGCATGGACCCTGTGGCTTGTTATGTAAGACTGAAGCAATTAAGTTGTATAATGTCAAAAAGAAATGAGATAGATAAAATGACAGCTACAGCTTTTTATAAATTTTTCAAAAATGTATAATATTATTGTAAAATGTCAATTATTTTTAAATGATAAAATTAGTTTAAATCGTTTTTATAATTTAGGGTGCTTTCTAATTAAATTCAAATGCAATTCATTCTTTTGGTCATTAATCATTTGATAGCATTATTTCAAGTTATTCTTCGTAATTAAAATGTGGCCATGCTAAAATTGCCCAAACTCTGCATGTATGCCAGTATGAGAAGTATTAGCATGTCACAGCAGACCTAATTTCCATTTCTGCTACTCTATGCTTGTAGTCTGCACCACTTTGGCAACTGAAAACAGCAAAAGAGGTTAGAAACTGAGTTTACAGCTACAGTTTTAGAAATCGTTGTACATGAGTCTTTCATTGATGAAAAATCATTGTGGAATTTTAATTTCAACATATTTTTCTTTCCTACGAAATACACTTCCACACTCTGATGTAAATCTAAAACAGCATATTTCCTTCAATTGAAAGAAGCTGATAATGAGTGTCCAAATGTTTTTAATTGAAATTGACACTAATTGACACTAAATTAAATGTAATACACTTTTCAGAGAACCAGAATTCCAGTATTGTAGAAGGCAGCTAGCATTTTATTTTTATTTTTTACATAATTTCATATGATAATATTGTTGTATAGATGATGTTATAGTTATGTCTAGTTTCAGTTGAGCAAGCTAAAGTATGTAGGCAGCTATAATTTGTCAGAAATGCTCTGTTGAAACATTTGAACAGTAGAATAGCCCGTGATTCATTTCATCATTTAGACTGAAACAATTCAGCTTAGGATAAAAAGTGTCTTCTAAATGACAAATAACTGTCTTGTACAGAATTGAGTCAGAGAGTCCTTTAAAGCATATTAAAGACCCATTAAGATTCAAAATAAACTTGTGCATTTCTCTTCTACTTTCTTTTTTGGCTTCATGAATATGTTTTGTATGGAGCCTTATCACAGGAAGTTGCAAAGATTAAATATGAAATTCCTTCCCAGAAACATTCAAATAGCAAACATCTTTTTAAAATGGTGATCATGGCAACCACTATTTAGCTATTTATCATGACTGTGGTGTGTGTGTGTGTGTGTGTGTGTGTGTGCAGTTATACATTTGCATCTCTCGAAACACTTGTTAAGTGTGCAAATATCCTTTGTCAAGGTCAGGTGAGAAGAAGGGTCTGAATAGCATCCGTACAGGCAGAAATAAACAGTATGATAGAAAAAGGCTGTTTACATTCCAACAACAAGTAAAACTGAAATGACCGTGGTTAAATAACCCTATTAGAATCCAGTCAGCCCACACAGATTCACAGCAGTAAGTCAACATGTGACAATAGACCAATATGCAGAAACACAGACCTTTTATCTCAGCTGTTCTATTTTTATCTCTAATAGGGTTAAATGTGATTATAAAGGTCGCTAATGAGGAGGGTCACAACACAGAAGGTTTCCTCAGTAATTATGACTATGCAAATGTTTTCATTTTCTTGCAAGACAAATAAAACTACCACATTGGGTGCAGTCACTCAGATTGACAGTGAATTAGAACAAACAAACAACCACTTCATAGTCCTTGTTGTGATATACTTGAATCAATCTGTCCATTGCAGAAAAACTGTTTCAAATCTGCTTTAATTGAGTACATTTTCAATCCTTTATATCAATCCTTTGTAAATAGCATTTCTCCTCTATCTCAAGGCATCCAAAACAGCGAGAGGTGCAACATGCTTCATTCCACATTGAGTATAGCACCTTCCTTCCTCCTTGTGCTGAGGTGCAATCAAATCCCCATGCCAGTGTCTTAGTCAATTAAGCCTTATGAGTCTCGGCCATTCTGAATTCTAATAGGATAGAGGCTGAAATCATTTTAGCAGTGTTAATGTGTCGGGTAAAATGGATAATGGAGACTTTTGCTACTCATGTATGCACTTTAATCTCCCTGTGCACAATGCTGGTACAAGAGAGGGCTGGAGATCAAAGGAATGTGGACTTGTAATACTAAGAGGCTATTTGTACTCTAGTATTCATTTAATTTGCATATTTATAATTATCTGTTGTTGTTTCACTCATGACCATACATCCTGGCTTGTGACTCATGCACCCTGGATGAAGGGTAAATCAGAGCAGGAAGATGAGAGAACAATTGCTTCTTCAGAGTACCTTTCCCCTTTGACAACAGTGAATAATTACAGGGCATCTATAGCAGTATACCATTACCATTTAACTAGAAGAAAATGAGAGCTGAATGATCCATAATCCTAAAATTCACAAAGATGAAAATCAATGCATGAATGTATACACACACTGGTTTGTATGTAAGGGAATATATGTGTATACGCTTTGCTTGCATAATACATCTGGATGTTTCTTGTGAACTGTACAGTGTAGTGTACTACACAGAGTAGGTGCTGTACATTTGAACCGGCAGAAGTATCTTACATAAAACGATAAAACGGTTTTGTCATATCAGTTATGTGTGTCATGCAGTGGAAAGTAAACAGAGTAATAAAAAGGTTTATTCTGGCATCCGAGCACTGGATTTTGAGTCCTTTCGTCAACATAAAATATAACAATGTGTACAATAACGATAATTAGCCAACATAAAATAAGTAAAAGCGTATGATTTATCTGTAAACAACTGTCCAATGTTAAACTTTTCACTCAAGAGCGCATACATAAGCATAAAAATGTACTTTATAGGTATTCAATCTGTAATAGCCTACACTCTCGCCGAAGGCTTGCTTATATTTTAGACATTTGTAGGCTACATTATAACTCATAGCAGTAATTAATCTAGGTATTTACGATACAATGACAATAACTGTTAATTTAACATTCCAGGAGACAGTTTCAATGTGAGCGACCGTATTTATGACAAATTTCAGCCTCATATTTGGAAATGTCAATGTCTTACCTTCCGACTCAGCAATCCAGGTGCCGACTCATTCGATTTGATTCAATGGCAATTTGACAGTCGACTGGCTTTCCAAAGAAATGTCAAACGGTTTGAATCCCACTCTCGCATTGCAGAATCCCGTGAAGCGCCGGTAAACTCGGTAAACATCAACACCTCTGATTTCATAAGGATGACACGAGCACTCAAAACAAAGAACAACCTGCTAAACGTTAGTGGTCGAAGCAGTTCTCGAGCAACAGATATCCACATTTACTAAATAGAGGCAATACCTGATAAAAAAAAAACAAAACAAAAAAAAGCAGGTAAAATTACTGACAGTAACACAGTAAAGCTTTAAAAGCCTGGTTCTGTGCACCGCACCTCATAGTAGTATGAGTCCGCGCGCATCTTTCAGTTGAGCTGTTCAGGACCGCGCGAACTTTCAGAAGCTTTAAAACACAAAAATCTTTCTCTGTTTCCTTGGTTTTATTATATGAATTCATCAAATCACCTGTGCGAAGCTGTAAATTCCCGTTCCATAAAAGTCAATGTTTCGTTCTGGGAGAACAAGGTGAAAATGCTGTGAGTGACGGAGTGAACGGACTTTCCGTCGTGCGTCCCTCCAAACAGGACACGAAATAGCCTATGCACCATGAGTCCAGGGTGCGTGGACGTGTTTCCGTTGTCTCTCTAGCCGATATAAAACACAATACGACAGGTTTGCGTGGGTTCGACGATCTTAGAGCTATAAAGCGTATCGATTTCACATCTTGTGAGTGAAGCTCCGCTGGGGATGTTGACGGTAAATATTACAGCAAAGCAGCGTATTCGTTAAGTTTTTCCAGTAGTTGGAGTGTCCATGGAAAAGGAGTGTAGATTGACATACTGTATAAAGGAACAACCCTTCAAGAGGAAGGGATGATTGGGCCATTCATTGACTATGAAAAGTGTTTTATTTATATAGATAATCATTTTTTCTACATCTAGGTAGATAAACATGTAGGATTTTGTTGACATTTTATTGATGACAACATTGTTTCAGGATGCAGTCTCACTTTTTATTATATTTTTCATCTTATATTTTTCACGGGTCAGCTTCTTAATGGTTAATCCATGATTTTGTACAGTAAAAAAAAAGTTGATTGAAAACAGGTAGGCTATTGGCAGGGCAGGATTTAGGGGGGCGGGGGCCCCTGGGTTTGAGATTATGTTTGGGCCCTATAACTACACTACAAATGCCCTCAAATAGAACATCATTATGGAGTAACACAAAATGCATAAACATGCTTTGAGGTTTATAAACAGTACAAATAATATGCAACATGTCTAGGCTATAGTCAAAGTTTAAATGTAATATTAAATATTCATTATAATATAATAAACAGGATGTGTTCTCTCTGTTGAGAGATCAAAACCCTGAAATAACTTTGAGAGAAAAAAAAATTTTATAGATCATGTCTATTAGTATTATAAAAGGTATTGTCATATCTGTGTCCTCTTATGTCAGGTTCTTATTTAATCAATAAATTCAATCAAATAAAAAGACATGCTGGCTATTAACAATCAAATTAAATCACTATCAACAAAATTCATAGATGGATTGTGCATAAATGTTAAGTTTAAATATAACATTTTAATGTACAAATATTAAATGATTGATTAAAATAAGCTACTTTTATTTAAATATGAAACTACAACCGCCAGTAGGTGGCAGCAAGTGACTGTCTTAATGAGTGAGTTGAATCAATCAATTCGTTTTAAAAGCTGATTCATTTAACTTTGCAAACGACTACTTTGAATCATTTACTGGTCCGTGTAACCCTGAGGAATCCTCATGACGCAGCGGTTCTGCTGTTTGTTCTATCTTCTTTCTGAAATAGCAAAACGGAATTCTGTAAGTTGTTGTTTACTGTACATTTGCGATCTTGCATATATATATATATATATATATATATATATATATATATATATATATATATATATATATATATATACATAAATATATATAAACGGACTTGTTTGTGTGATAGGCTAAGTCCTATATCATAGGCATAGCTACAGTATGTTATAAAAACAGAAACTCATTAAATAGCTATTTTTTATTTAAAATCATTTTAATGACATATCTTCCCCACTAGTGGCAGTAAGACAAGAAAAAGCGCTCAAAACTCATCAGATGATCGCATAATTTAGTGGAACATTAATATATTAATATAAAATCATCCTCTGTAAAGAAATGAGGTGTGAACATTTGAGAATTTATGATTATCTTTATGAATGTGCGCTCTTCGGTGCTAAAGGCTTAATGGCGCTGAAGTTGCCATGTGATAACAAACCAATTGGTGCAGATGCGATTCAGTGTCGTTCTATGTGAAATAATCATAAATACCAGTTTATGCTGTTTGATTGTGAACTCAAAGCTGTAGTAGCCTCGGCTGGCCCGTTTAGATCTCGCGTCACATCCGCGGAAACAGTGTTAAAGTAGCCCAATTCCGTGGGGAAACTGCTGACTTGGCAACACTGCTTGCGTGCGCAGTGGAAATGCGGCTTATAATAAATGAATTCTGAGTAACTTATAATAACGAACAAATCAAACAAACATAAACGGGCAATGGCGGGGCCCCCTACAAGGCAGGGCCCATGGGCTGCAGCCCACTCAAGCCCAATGGTAAGTCCGGCCATGGCTATTGGTAAAAAAAAAGTAATAAAAACCTTCTAGTTTCATTATCTTAGCACAAGGCTAGTAGGGTACAATGAGGCTAAAGGCGCCCCAGGGTAAAAGGCGCCTTTGATATTATTTTCATCTAAACCAGTGGCGTAGCACTTTCCATACGCTTTTCAAGATTGTAGCGTGAACCAGACAAATTAAAGATTCGATCGGGAGCCTGGTTGAAACATGAGCCGAATTCCACAGAAAGGCAGGATGTTGTAAATCAACTCCCAGCACCACAGTCTGATAACCGACCAACTCTTTCACAGAACAGCTTTCAACATTAACACCATTAGAACAATTATTGACAATTTCAATTCGAAGAAGAGATTGTCTAATTTGGGGCAAGTAATCGAAGAGATGGACAGTCTGACACTCACATGTAAAGCCATGACAGAGAAAACAAGATCGTTGGATTGACTTCCCCCCACCTAGCAAAACCAGACTGAAATTCCTAAGGAGACCTGTTAACCCCTCTGGTCTCCACAGGACATATCCTTACTCCCCAGAATGGCACAGAGAATGCCTTCCAATGCATATATGCACCAAAATGAACTCAAAAAAGACTTCTAAATGGATATCAGTCCATTGCTCAACTCCATATCATACATGTAACCCCCACATTTGATTATAATGTTTCTAATCACTTATTGTGTATGTCTTTTTAAATAACTCTTGAATAGCTTAAGGGATCATATTCATGTTTAGTATGTGTGTGTTCGAATCTTCTTGCTTGAAAGGTTTCTGACCATCAGTTATTTGTCAAATGTATCATATTCTTGTTATAGGAATCATGTCCAAATTATACCCTGCAAGAGCGGGAAAATTCGGACCTCGTGCTTGATAAGATAACATATGATTTATGAATGGGTGGGAAAACATCGCAGCACCCCGAGAAAAGACAGTATCTAATTGGTCAAGACAACATTTAAGGTGTGGCCAAAAGGCCAGTTTAAATACTCAGGACACCATCAAATTTTGCTTTTAGCTTTGCTTGTAGTTTAGCTTTTAGTCATGCTTTGTCATCACTTTTAGCGTTCTTCGAGCGCCATTCCGGCGTGCTTCGGCCTGCACGCCTGCTGCTACTTAGCCATGATGAGAAGAAACACCACCTAGTCTCGTCAAACTTTACTTCTTTTGTTTTCCGTTTGAGAGTTTCGTGTTCTGAGTTAAGTTTTGTATCGCCGTGTCTCCGAGTCTGACCTCGCGTGCCCGTCTGAAAACTACAACCAGCCCACAACTCTGCATCTTCAGCCAACGCCCAACCACGGGCTTCCCAAGACGTCACTTCAACGACTACTGAACTTCCAGCCAATCAGCAACTTCGGGAAACCCCCTTTTCAGCGACAACAAAAGGGAACCCCGTTAAACAGGCAACGCAAGTAACCTCCAGACTCACATCTGTACTGGTGTTATCTAATATAATTTTAACCTCATTGAGGAACTCAGTGCGAGGGTTAATTAAGTGATTAAATGGTTGTTCATGTCTATGCAATTTCACGTATTGCTGTAAACTTGGGATTTCACGTTTTCATTCTCTTAAACTCATCCTTTCCTAACGTTCTATCTTCCTGCAACTTGTGTGAATGTGTGAGTGCGTGTGCTTATGTGTTAGATTAGTTTATATGTCTTAGATTTATCTAATAAAGCCTTATTCATATTGAAAAGAGAAGTATCTTGTGTTTTGTGCTCACAAGTTAATGTCTTAAACTGCCGATCTTGTTACTGTGCTAATTAATAGTGTTTTCACTATACTTTGGATATTAATATCCAGTGCAGATTTGATGTTAAACGGCTCGTTCAGTGAATCGCTGGCCGTTTCAGTGATCAGCCGTGAAACAGTGATTCTGTTCAAATTCCCTTTAAAATCTTAAATGATTCCCTTTGAGCTAAATTGACCTGTTTCCCTTACAAGATGCACTTGTCTAATTGTCTGATCCTTGATGCGATCGCGCACAGTAGCACAAAGTTGATTTTGTTCTTACTTGATCTAGTATTTTATGTGTTTTAAAACATTAAGATTTAAGTAGCAAATGAGAATCGCTAAAAATAATGCATATATTTTGAGACAAAGGTCTTCTTTATGAATTTCAGTTTTGTTTAAGATAATTAAAGCGACAGTTTTTAAATAACGAAATAATATGTAAAAGTATGGTATTTGGGGTAAAAAGCGACCCCAGCTGTTGGGGCTAAAGGCACAGTAATTAACATGATGAATAATAGATGGCTGACTTTTCCATTTGTTGACATGACATGGTTAGATTCAGATGGTAAATATCATATATTATGTTGGGTGTCCATATTAAAGATAATCACCATGTTTAGAATGAAACCATCATATTTAAAAACATGATATTAAACATATTATATAATAAAATATCATTTGTTGTTACTACTGTAAATACATATTCAGTTATTATTGGATCTCCTTCAATACTTTCGAAATCTTTATTTATTAAAATGATTTTTGTTTCTGTATTTTAAAATATATTTATATATTAACATATTTTAATGACAATTTATTTATTGAACAAAAATTATTTTATTTTTTAAAATAAGCAGAAAATATTACAAACTTTGCTAAAGTGATTGTTTTTAACAAGTATTAACTTTGACATTATTAAAAAAACAAAAAAACAACAACATTATTTTAGCTGAAGAATTTGTATCAATACCGTGTGCCTTTTACCCCATGCTGGTGAGCCTTTTACCCCATGTGTGGGGTAAAAGACCCCTCTTACCACTTCATACATTTATACAATTTTTAAACAAAATAAACAACTTGAATGATTTATTTTCACATAAAATATGTTGCTCCGTTGATGTTCAATACAACGTATATTTTAATATATTTTAGGCTCAGTGAATAGCACATTTTTTCTTAAGGTGGGCCTTTAACCCCGTTGTACCCTAATGACTAAATAAACAGTAAAACTGTTAACGCTGTTACTTTAGGCATAGCTACCGTACTAATGATTTTAATTTGGCTTGCGATGACACAATGCAATTTATTAACATCCTTTATCTGATTCAGTGTTAATTATTATAATGAAATTTGCTTTAAAATCACATTTTCAACACGGATGCGACACCCATTTCTTGGAATGACACAATTATATGTAAGATAAGGCTGAAGACTTAAAGACCAGTGCTCTTGAAAGGCAATCTCACTGGAAAGGATTGATTCAGAGAGATTTTGAAACATCATTTCATTCAGAGAATTCTAAATAGAGGGGTTCTCTGGTTATTTTCTACCATGTGTATAATGTTGCTAGAAAAATAGAGGAGGCTGCATTTCTATCAAAAGTATGAGTCAGATGGGGATACAGCAGGAGGGAAATGCTCCGATGTATCTGTGTCTGAGTGCAGAAATGATGTGCCTCAAAATCCCCTTTCATGTGCTCCATCGGATCACAATTTAAATTCCTGTAAAAGGGGGGAGGATGAAAAAAAGGAGTGACATGAAGATTTCTGGGTGAACTGCTAGTTGATGTCAGCTCAGTGAATCATTTCTGGGGAGAATAAGAACGTGGTCAAAATAGATCGCAAAGGGATTGTAATTAAAAGTGCAAAGGAGGATGTGTCTGTGGCACAGTGTGTTATAAAACCTGACTTCTCTGATTCAGTGGAAGCCAGTAAGCCCTGGGTGAAAGCATGGCATCTGATAGACCGCTGCCTTTTGTGGTGGCATGTGTCCACGCTTTGCTTTTCTCTTCACAAACAGGCTCAGAGCAAACAGCTTCTCTACATGCTTTAAACCAAAATCTATCACAACGTCTCCCACAGCACATTCAACTTGCACAGAGTGAGGCAGAGTCTCATTTCACTTTTCCCTTCTGCCATTGTTTATGTTATTATTTGAGATTTCAGACCTTTTCCTAGTGTCTGTTTTGCTTAGAAAGAGGAAGGCGGTTGTACCTGCAGGCTTGACTTAATCTTCCGATGAGCTTGAGATTCAATTTATTTCAGCTGAAATTACTTCAGTCCTTTTGCCACAGAACATTAGGGCTGCAAATTAATATCCTTGGGGTACATTCTATGGGGTCCATCTGTAAACTGCTATCAGACAGATAGAGAATCTTTTGAGAAAAATGTGCAGTTATGGCCAGTTGTGCCTCAACAAACACTATTATGGACACTTTAGAAGAAGACACAATGATTTAACATTTTTGTAGAGGCCATTACAGATGGACAAGCTCTTGAAGACCCGTCCAGCTTAGGCCTGAACACGACTGCTATTTACATTCATACTGTATAACCTTCTGACAGAATGAAATGGTTAGCCTTGGGCTTGGAAAAGCTCAAGAGGGAATAGCAGAAAGTGAAAGATTTGCAGTGACCTCAAACTAATAAAATAAAATGTGGTACTGTGTGCATTATGACCATTTTGGCAATAGAAAATCAATTATTGCATAAAGAAACACAAGTGCAATGATTATAGGAAAACATATAGTATGTCAAGGGCAGTACAGTTGGCTGTGCATAAATTGTTCCTCATTTGCTCAGTATCTCTGTGGTGTACAAAGAAAAGAGACTGGGATATTATGATTGAAAAACTTGAAATGTGTAAATAATAATAATAATTATGTGTATTACAATCTCCATGTAGATTATTCACTTTAGCTTAGTTTTGTATATTATTTTTGATTAATATTTGAGATTACAATTATGGATGCCACAATTACGTAATCGTTCAAAGTGGCAATTAATCGTTCAAAGTTCACTTATTTTATTCTGCACACTTAAGATATGTTTTTTTTCTTTCTACATGTTATCTTACGGGTCTTTCCATTGTTTTTAGTTTTAGTATAACATTATAATACCATTCATATTTTTTACAACTTTTTTTTATATTTTAAAGAAACCAATCCAATGTATATTTGACATTTGAGGCTTATTACTATAGAAATGCACTAAAGGTTTTTCAGTTAGTGTTTTCAGCTTGTTTGTTTTCATATAAAAATATGGCATGCAGTTGCATCAAACAATGGTATAAACATAATTCAATGTAAAATGTGATAATCGTAATTAATAATCGCAATTACAATTTCAAGGGAATAATCGACAATTATGATTTTTGTCATAATCGTGCAGCCCTACTTTAGCTCCTTTTTATAAATGCAGAAACCTCATAACATTCCTTCATATTCCCACAAATGTTTTTGTTTTTCTATTTTATTCTCTTAATGAAACATGAAAGATAAGCCACAAAGAAGAAACATACCAAGGAACTGAAAGTCAGCAAACACCTCAGACTTCCAACCCAGAATCCTTATTTGAAGCAAGCAAACACTTGCATGTGCTAAAGGATAAAAAGACCTCATGGTTTAAATGAGAGTGGTTTGAGGCTGTTACACCAGAAAGTGTTTTTCTGCATATCTCCAATTTCCAACTGTGACCAGCCCACTGGTAGACTTGTGGTGCAGAAAAACATGTACTTTTGCCATTTGACAAGTTGTTTTCATGACATTTGAAGGGATAAAATTAAACATTTACTCACGTTGTTCCAAACCTGTATGACTTTCTTTATTCTGTGAAACACAAAAGATATTTTGAAAAATTATTTTTTCTTTCTTTTTCTTTCTTTCTTTCTTTCTTTCTTTCTTTCTTTCTTTCTTTCTTTCTTTCTTTCTTTCTGCTTACAATTAAAGTCAAAGAGGCAGTGTCCATTGACCCATTGGTCCCCATTGACTTTCATTGTATGGGCAAACTATGGTGGCAGAGAGAGCTCAAAGCCCTTCAACTTTTCAACAGTTTCAAACATATATGACTGTTTTTTCTATGGAAAAAAAAATATATATTAAAGCTGTTTTGTACGGGGGCCGAGAGCACAACACACTGCAATGAAAAAACACATGGAAATTAAAAAAGCACCAGCAAATTATGAAAACATCTTCATCAGTTTGACAACACGTGCTGCAAATATACTCCTCAAAATACAGATACATGCTGCAAATAACAACACAATCAAATACAGAAACATGCTGCAGATACGCACAACATGACAACATATCAAAAAGCAGTGCAAGAAGCACAGACCACAATGGAAATGTTTCAAAGCGACTCTGACAACCCTTAGGAAAATTAACCACGCTTTATTATAGTAAAAGTTTAGTAACCATGTTTTTTGGAGTATTGATTACGATTTGTATAACCACAGTTGTACAGATACAATGGATAAACTATAGTTAGTGTAGCAAAACCAAGGTTAATTTGTGGTTATCATGGTTTATTGTAACCATGTTTTTTTTTTTTTTTTTTTTTTAATAGTAAAACCATGTTTAATTTTCAAAAGGGAAGTGGTAAAAGTAAGTTAGCAAGCTTACATAACGTTTCACAGTAATTGTGTATTTCATCAGCTTATTTAGGCTATTAATATCCAAAAAAAGCTAAGAAATCAGGATGATCAGAACAAAAATGTCACCTTTCAGAGCAGACATTGATAAGCATGTTCCAGCTAGGATTGTCACTTGTTCCAATTCCATTAAACATTTTTGTATTTGCAAGTGTTTTTTTTTATTTGCAGCGCATTGCACACTCTTGGCCACCATACAAAACAGCTTTAACATTCTTCAAAATATTTTTCCCCACAGGAAAAACAGTCATATGGGTTTGAAACAACAAGACGGTGAATAAATGATGACAGACTTTTCTTTTTGTTGCGATCTGATAATCGGATGGGTTTTTAAACCTTTTTTTTTTGTGATTTCCCTTTTGATAAACAGCAACCTAGTCTATCCTCATACTACTGTTTTTAGATTTTGATCCTGATACCTCATTGTATGAAAAATGTTCAATCATTCACTCTTCATTCACATGCATTTGGGAGACTGTGCTATACATTAGCAGAATAAAATAATTATTTTACAACTTTGATGAAAAGAAGAGAGAGTAGGCCTCTCAGAGTTCCTGAGTGAAATAATATGACAGTTCACATCAGACTACTGGGTGTTATTACCAACTCCTGTTCCTCATTTGCTCCCTAAAATCATCCATATTTATGATATGGTTAAAATACACGTACATAGAATTTCTGCCACTTACCCTGCCCCCTGCTCAACAGAGGCTCTCAGCAGAAGAGGTGTTATGAGGTGGAATTTGACACGGGTCACCCAACAGGTGAACCCACAGTGGTAGGTGCTTTCAGGCATAGCGAGAATTTTTCTTCAAAACAGATGTGCTGGTGAGGCAGATTAGAGGTTGGTTTCTGTGGATGAGGTGATGGGCATTGCCAGCTCAAAGGCAAGTTTCTGCTGGATGCATTTGAGTGCCGCCACACTGTGTTCATGCAGACCTGCTCCTTTAACTAGAGACCAAAGACCTCAGGTGCACTTAAATAATGCCTTTTGAATCTATAACTTTTTCATTATGTCCACTGAAATAAATACATGTACATACTGTTCTTGCAATAAAAGTGAAACTTAAGGCCCAGCACATTTTGGGGGACAGCTCGTGGTGCTGGGAAATATTCTTCATCAGCAGTTCCAACTGTTTTCTCTTTTGTGCTGGTTACATGTGCCATGATGCTCCACCAACTGACACAGAGCCATTTATACTGACTATACAGACTTCTTTGTGCAGTTCCCCCTTTCTGTAAACAGTTGGTCATTTTCAAATGTTCATAAATTCTCAGCTATTTTATCTTAAATATTATGCAGTATACTTATGTCATTCTGTTGTGCATTTATACATTTTATAATAGATGTCAGATTTTAATTCTTCAACATATTTTGTCCCTTTAATCTGCCATAGCAATAACCCCATTGGTCAAGATGATTAAACACTTCAAAATTTATGCTACAGTTAATTTCACATCTTAATTTCACATCACATGACCGTAATCTTGTTGATGATGATGATGATGGACTTTGCATTTTGCATTTTATGCAAAGTTAAATTAGCCTGTTCTGATCAGAGACCAGTTAATCATTGTACTTAATAATCTAGGCACATCAAGGCATACAGTGCCCTCTGTATTTCATAATAAGACCCCCGCCCCCACCCCATTTTTAATGGTTTTACTTCAATGGTGGGTTGAATTTTTTGAATGAAAGATCAAAAGGATAAACAATGCAGATTTATTTTTACAGCAACCTTGCTCATATCTACCATGGGTGCCAATATTAGTGGAGGGCCCTGTATCCAATTACTCAGCATGTCTGTCATTAGAATTGATGAACATTATCAATATTACCAAGAAATGTATTAGTTTTCTTTCTATCATAAAGACAAGGCTGGATGGTTAAGACCTTTCCACTGCAGTAAAATACAAATAAAAATATGAATTTAGAATCAGAATAGGTTAGACCTGCACAGATCTGGAAGCAAGATAAAAAAAGAAAAATTTTTAATTATAAGCTGTAAAAACAGTTGTTTTAATAATAAGCTCAGTCTAAAATGAAAAGAACATGATTATTACAAAGAAAGAGCATATTGCAGAGAGGGAGTATTGTTATCAGTTATGTCTAAATTGTTTCTGTATCTACAGTGACAATAGAGTGGGGGAACTATAATGTCAGAATCCGGAAGAGTAATTCGCCATGGGTTCCTTCGAGATTTTCCTATGGGGTTTTATAATGGTCGTTTTCAATTAATTATTAAAATAAAGATAGTGGTCAACATAACTTGACGATACTTTTACGTTTTGTTCTACAACATAACCAGCATCCATACCCAAAACACAAATTTTGAAGCAGTTTGTTTATTTTTGAAAACGTATGTTTTTAATAACTAGTAACTAGATAAGAACATTTGGGCTGTGAGTGTGTGTGCAGTTTACACTGTAGAACAAAACGTGACAGTATCGTCAAGTTATGTTTACCACCGGCTTTATTTTACTAATAAATTGATAAACCCCATTATAAAACCCCATAGGAAAATCTCAAAGGAACCCGCGGCAAATTACACTTTCGGGTTCTGATGTCATATTTCCCCCACTCTACAGAACTATTGGATTTGAGGTATATTTTGCCAGACAACATCCAGAAAAGCACAAGCAAAAATGTAAAAAAGAAAAATGAATGGACTACAGAATGAGCAGACCACCATACTTGTCAAGTTACAGAGCACTGATGGAACTGAATCATCCAGCTTCTCAACTCTGTGAGCTTAAAGCCCACATTTTGATTGAAAAAAAAACTGTATAATGCAAAGAGTGAATGTGTAGAACAAAGTGTTTTATTATAATTATAGGTCTTTTACATGCCTGTCTCTTTAACTTTTAAATGGCTTTCTCTTTCAAAGTTAATGGTTTGACTGCCGCATTAACTCTAAGCACTCATGAAAGGAATTAGACTTGAATGCCAATTCACACCCACTGAGCTTTATCAAGCCAAAACACAAATGAAGTCTCTTTGGTTTTATCAACGTATTTAAAAAGTGAGCTTTACCAAGATATTGAAGATGCAGAAGTCCATTACCATCTCTCTGTAAGTCTTCATTTTGTGATGATCAGAGCTTCAAGCTACTGAATCACAGCAAGATTACTAATAAAGTATATTTCAGCCATGTAACATTACACGAAAAAAAATATATTGTGGATGGAGAGAAGTTCAGTATTACAAATGAAGGATTAAATCAATATTTTAGCTTTGACAGTTCTAGACATACTCTAGGTGTCATTGGAATTCACTTGCTTAGACCGGCAGTCATGTTCAGCTTTATTTATTTCTGTCTGGCAAATGTTCATCCAATCAACTCGAAATCAAGTTCATTTCCCCTCTTGGTGTGGATCTTTTGGACAGGTGTGAATACAGCAATCACACTCCAGCTGAAGAGGTGGTCTCGGTCCGCTTCCAAACAAACTCTTGTATTGTTTGTTCAAGGTGTGAATATGACCCGACCTCGATCCGACCCAATTGCAGAAATCATGCTCAGAAACAGACAGCTTGCACATGTAGTGCTGTTTTTTGCGTTTTGATCACTTGTTTTTAAACCACAATGCTTAAAAATGCATGCAAATGATGAGTTTTTGTGACCATGGCACACAGGAACGTGACGTGAGCATGCTAAATAGGCTCAAGCTTGCCACAAAAGTTACCATGTATATGTTGGGGGGAAATGGAAAGGAGATATTTGAATTATTTTTTAATAAACTAGTGTTTTCTGAGTCAGTGTCACAAAGATGAAATAGATGATCCTGACCTGCCATCTCATCATTGGACACGCCTTTAGAAAGAAATGCATCTTGGATTACATAATGAAAGAGTTTTTGTTTTTGTTTGGGATTTTAATTATTTCGTTTTGTAGTAATTTAAAGCTTTCTATAGATATATAACTGCTCCTGCTCAAGACCGAGGCGGCAAGCACATCATGTTTGTTTTCTTTACAAAAGCACACCGTTTTGTTGACATTGTGAGTGCACACAAATAAAATAGACCCTTTACAGTTCCGAACAATGTATAATTCTTACCTGTATGAGCAAAAATGATGACATATTTAATTTGTTTCTACTGATATCCTGAAGTGCGATTCAGCTTCCTCTGAATCATTCACACAAATGATTGGATATGTGTCTAATAGTGCACATTTATCTAGATTAAACGTTTAAACTAACATTGTGATATGCTTTAAGTATTTTATATCTATAGATTTTATTTTCGGCAAGTCGTAATTACAACATCATATGATGATGCTCATAAGTTTCTTCATATTGTTTTAGCTGATAACACCAAATCAGTAAAATAATAAAAATTGCACTACAAAGATCTCCATGATTAGCTGCTTTTGCACTTTGTTTTCCCTGCTTGAGAATTTCTGTCTAATAAATGGATGACCTTAGAACATGTATAGTTTTGTTTACAATTTCTGGTTCACTTGCAAAAAGGACAGTGTGAAAGCGAACCGCATCACACTAATAAAAATCAACATTGTATTTGATTTTGAGCAAGTGAACTAGTGGACTTTCCTGGTGTGAATACACCTTCAGTGTTTTGCAGTATTTTTGTGTGAATTCATAAACAATTTTTTTAAATTTAGTTACTCATCCTTGAAAAACATTAACCAATTTATGTGCAAGAGAAAATTTAACACAATTGAAATGCATGTTCACTTGCAACAAAGATATGCAAGGTTTGTGCAGACCACATTGTGTTTTGTACTGTAAATTATTGGCTTATTATTGCAATACATTTGTATTTGCATATGTGTGCCACTGTGCTGGGTCACCATTTGCATTTACGATTTATTTTTCTTCACTGCATGCAGGAAGAGAGTTGTGGATTTATGTAGGTTACGTTTTTGGGTTGTTTTTTCCCTTTAATTTCTTCTTTTCTATGCTATCTTTCTGAACAATTGTTATTGGACTGACCTTAATCATATTCTTGTAAAGCTGAGCTGAACTCTGATATTCTGGTGCTGCTGAATAAGAATCTGTCTGTATGTTTTTTTTTTTTAAAGAGAAACAAGAAATCAAGGCCAGAAGCAATGATCTTGGAGTTTACAAACTCAGGGTGGTTGTCAGGACATTGACATTGGGTTACTGCCAAAGCCTTTGTCAAGGCCATTATGAAGGACTTTACATCTCCAATGTCCCAGTGACGTAGAAAGGGAGGTGAGTTCAGGCATGCTTTACATTATTTTCACTTGATAACAAAATCTAAAGCAGCTTACAAAATATGAAGTATTCCCAACCTTATTCAACTGAAGAAAAAAAAATCCAGACAGATAATAGTTAACTTCATATGAAGTTCTTGGCTTGTTGAGTGTTTAATCTACTGTATGTGCAATGACAGGTAACACAAACCTGCATATTATTAGCTTTTTTTGTCCTTAAGTTATCCAATACAAGATATTAAACTCATTTAAACGACAACATTTAATTAAACGTCAAAACATTATAGTTATTGAGTTGCACTTTAAAGACTCCCTTGGTTACGCACTTGTTTGAGACCCTTTGAACTTTGAAATTACTTTTGAGATACAGTTCCATTTGACTGGTTATATCACAATGTGATAAAGTGACATCTATTGTGATTAACAGCACAATGTGAGCAGGGTTTCCTGTAAAGATGTCTGTGTTGTTGTAAGATAGGAGCTATTTTATTGGAGACTTGTTTGAGTTAAGATATCATCAAGGTTTCTCTCTAAAGCCTCTTTCACACAGAGATTCCAGAAAATACACTGATAATGTGTCCCGTGATTTGTCCCAGGATCGTTTGATTATTTGTTCATTCACACTGCCTGTGTGGAATCTGTGTGTGCGTTCACACACATCCCGGAAAGACATGTGACATTACAATGTGACGTGTAATGTGGTGCATACCGATCCACTAAGCTGGCGAACGATCTCAGCTTCAGTGCAGATAGTGAGGAGCTCCCTGATCTCTGCTTCATTACAGTTTGCACATATTTTTTCTGCGTGAACGTTGATCTGCCTTCAAAACACCCGGTAAAAGAGTGATTAATAGTGTGTAGTGTTTACAGCATTGGTCCTGGCTTTTGTTCACACAGGGCTTGTTCCAGGACTGATTCCCGCAATGATACTAGGTCCCCATTCTGGGACCATTCCCGGGAACTATCCCGGGACATGTTTGCATTCACACAGAAGGCACATACAGTAAGACTGACAATCTCTTTTTTAATTTCTTTATTTTACCTCATGCATCTGGCCTCTGAATGTCAAGGGATTCTTTTAAAATTCAAAGACTTGAGTTTGATGTTGCAAGTACATTCATATCAAGATACTTATACATATGGGAGTGATGAAGTTGTCATATTTATTTTCCTTCAGACGGTTGCTCTTGCAGTGTGCCTTGTAATGAGAGTGCTAACCCACATGCCAAAGAGTCAGAGTACTCCCAATTTTAGGGTCATATGATGTAGGTTTTTTCAGTCAATTCAAGGCAAATTGTATGGGCCAGACATTAAAAGAATAGCCTGAGGTCTGACTATGCCTTTAAAGACAAAAATACAAGAGGGGGCAATGTCTCGTATTTTTATACTTCAAAAACATCACTATAAATGAATGGTCTTGCAGAAGGGAGTGGTATGCACACTAGCCTAACCAAATCAATAGTCATTTCCTCCATATTACACACTCTTCTCTCTAGGATTCAAATAACTTGCAGTAGCTGGGAGTTATAGATTTCTGCTCCATGGATGCATCCAGCATTGATGAGTTTGGTTGTTGGCTCATTACAGCTGTCAAAGAATAATGTTTGCACATAGCTTTCTCAGCTCAGTTAAAAAAAAAAAAAAAAAAAAAAAAAAACCCCTGGGTACTCTGTTTCCCTGAGACTTTTTGCAACCCAGTTCATGTCATTTCACATTCACTGATGTGAAATGATGGTGAAGCATACTTGTCAGACATCTGCTCTCCAAACTGTGAGTCTTCCCAACAGTAGACGCACAATTCTGCCAGAATTTCAAAGGAATCTTCTAGGTTGACTACTAGTTAAATGTAATTGACCACTTGTGGCATAATGTTGATTACCAGAATGAACTTTAACTTGTCCCTAATTTCCTTTAAAAACAACAAAGAAGAAAACAAAAACAGGGCACACTGAAACACCTACAGTGAAGGCCCAATCCGTAAATGTCATTAAATGGTATATTCACAAGACTGTTAACATCAAAGTCTCTTTCAAGGCAAGTCCGTAAATTTGGCGGTCCTATCTACTTCCATGGGGAAATCCTGGAATCTCAAATCTTCTTAAGGTCAAATAGCATTAAAAAACCTTATATTTCAGGTTGGTCCAGCGAATGCACGTATTCAGTCCTAAGCATATGTCTTAGGACGCTGACTGTTTTCCATGGCAACCGGAGCTTCTAAAGGCAGCTGTGATGACACATTGACTTAATTATTTACCAATTATTTAGAAGGAGGGACTTATTCCACCATATTTTCTTTCTTTAAGGTCTTAGATCTTTGGTAAACATGATTTTAGTGAGAAAAAAAATTACTTACTAACTTTTTCTGTGAAAAAATATATCCAATTTTGCAACTTTGTTATAATAAAAATATAACACCTAAATCCTTAAAATGCCTATTTTTATCCTTAAAATCCTGCTTATTTGTTTTGCACAGACGACCCCAGTAAAGCTGCAAATTACAGTATATTGACTTTGCGCTGGGAAAATATTTAAATAGTTAGATATTCAAACTCTGCATCCACAGAGATAAAACAGAAGGGCTGTCCTTACCAAAAAAAGCTATTTGTTCCTCCAAAAATATATTAAGATATACAATACAGAAGAAACCAATATGAATAAATCGGTGGCCTTTTCAGAAGATGATCTTCTGTCTTCTGTTACCTAAAAGCAAATGGTAAGAATGACAGAAATAATGAAACAAATTCATTTTGGTGATCATTAAACAATTCAGTGTAGCATTTAGAAAAAATATAAACAGCCTCACTTAATAGTCCCAAATAATTGATCAGAGCATAATCATAGCAAATGGAAGACTGACTGAAATGTGCATGTTCCAGAGTAAGATGGTCATTTCTTTCAGTTCCAGCTGTCATGGAGGTCCTGCATTTTTGCTGCTAAGCTGTTAATGCTGTATTTCTCTTCTCCTCTCAGTCTGTTAACAGCTCTGTATTGATTCATTCCTTTAATCCGTTCTGAGAAGCAGTAAACACAAGGAGATTAAGACTATGACCACAACGCACATCTACAGAGTGATGAGGGATGTACACTGCATCTATTTCCATAAGGCCAAAAAGAAAGGAGCAAAATCAGTTGCCTTTTCTGACTAAATCCTAAACAAATAATCAAGCTATCAGTTGTAATATGTAGGCTGTAGTTTATATGAAATACAAACAGAAAGGTTCATAAATGGGATCACAGTGCATTCTGGAAGCAACAACAACCACCTGTTGAGATTATTAAATCAGTGGAGCACTCATTTATTTGATATTACACCCTCAGTGAATAATGCAAATGAAATAATGGACATACAGTTCATAAACTCCATCAGCTTGTGTTCCATGCTAAAGGGAGAAGTGTTGTTATGAGGGAATTTATCATCAAGCTATGGAAGCACAATATTTCTGGATGGAAATTCATCAAAACAAGGGATCATTTCCCTAAATGAGACTGCAACAGCTCAAAGACCATTTCAGGACATACTACTTCATTTAATGTAACTACTTTTTCATCCCTAATACTTTGAGTAGCGGAGGTTGTTTGGTTGGAACAGTTTTTAATATGTGAAACTCAATGTTTTTTATTTTTTTATTTTTTGTTAATCCTAAAGTTATAGTTCACACAAAAATGAAAAGTCTGTCACCCTCACTTTGTTTCAAACCTATATTACTTTGTTTCTGCTGTGGAACACAACAGAAGATATATTTAAAAATGCCTCAGTGTTTTTTTTTTTTTTTTCCCCATAAAAAAAAAAATCAATGGGCACCAAACTTGTTTTATTACCAACAATTTTCAAAATATCTTCTTTTGTGTTGTGCAAGTAAGTCATACAGATCTGGAATGAAATGGGGGTGAGTCAGTGATAACAGAATTTAAATTTGTGGCTTATATGTCTTTAAACTTTGATAAAATGTCCCCACATTTATGCTACGGATAGAATTTACAAATCCTAAGCTGTGTAAATTAATGTCAAATACAAAGAGTTACTGGTCTAGTAGAAGTAAATGTGGAAAGTAGCAATTCAACTTGCCATTGTATTTCTATTTTTTAATCTTTGAGTAAATAATTATTAAATTAAACAAGAATACTTACTGTTTCAAATTTTACCAGTTCTGTCATTTAAAGGGGATACTCCATACCAAAATGAAAATTTTGTCATTGTTCACTTACCCCATCTGCCATCAGTGATTCAACCGTAACGTAATGAAGCGACGAGAATACTTTTTGTACATAAAAAAAACTAAAATAACGACTTTATTCAACAATTCCTCTCCTCTGTGTCTCTCCAAATCAGCGTAGCGCCATTTTGCCAATTCTGAGCAGTACGCAGATGGCGTATGCTCTTCTGTGTCAGCCGTCCCACAAGGATACGTTTATTACGTGTATTTACGCTTTGGTTTGAAAGCAAACAACACATCGGCACAGCATGGCTGACACAGAAGAGTGTAAGCCATCTGTGTACTGCTCAGAATTGCCAAAATGCCGGTACCTTGACACTGTTATTTACTTGGCAGTCTATGGGACAGTCTCAAGCCTCCCTGTTTTCATCCAAAATATCTTAAATTGTGTTCTGAAGATGAACGAAGCTTTTATGGGTTTGGAATGACATGGGGGTAAGTGAATAATGACTTTTTTTTTCATTTTGGGATGGAGTAACCCTTTAACATGCATAAACCTGATTGTAAAACAAATTATAGTCCAGAACTAATTTTATTTTATACCTAAAAATATTGTGTTAGTTCTGTTACTTGCAACTGCTCTTTTTGCAATTGATCTTTTGGTGTGTAACTTTTAAGTGGCTAAACTGATGTTCTTTCAACTCATCCCATGTTACAACCATTCCAGCCCCCCACCTTCAGAACACTTTTTTAAGGCTTTGTCTGGTCTTGCACCAAAATACATTAGTGACCTTCTGATTACTTACTCTCCTCAAAGAGCACTTAGGTTTAGTAATCAGCTCCTCTTAACGGTCCCACATTGTCGCTGTAAACCAAGGGTGGTCGGGCCTTTTCAGCTTTTGATTAAGGTTAGTTTAAGAGTTTGGTGTGTTTATTTTGTTCTGATGTGTATATTTTATTCTTATGTGTTTATTTTACATATGATGCATGCTTCCTTTTAATGCTTTTTTTTGTTTTGTTTGTACAGCACTTTGGCGAAACTGTGTCACTTTTAAATGTGCCATAGAAATAAATTTTGACTTGACTTTGACTTGTTTTACGCATTGTATCTGTGGATCATGTTGCAGGCAACAGGCTTTGGCTTGTTTCCAGCTAACCCCAAAAACTGTAGCCTGTCCTGGAGAGGCACAAAAAAAAAACTTTCATTCTCACCTTCTGCTCATGGTGACCACAAATTTCAAACGAATCAATTGAAGTCCACTGATTCAACCTGACAGGTACTTCAGGCCCAAAGCTCAGGTTGTGCTGCTTCACACCACATGTAGGAGAAACCCGAAGCTCAGCTGCTAAATTTGGGACCATAAATGTCAGCTCAAATGATGTGTCTGCTGCTCCACTCCACTGTGAGTTTAAGAGGTTGAGAGGAGACGAGAAAATGAAGGGCCGATGGCAGGAACAGTGCCCTTAACCATCATTCAGACAGATGGATGTGAGTGACCTGCCTTGAGAAGCCAGGGCACAGTAACACCCCAATACTAAAGCTCAAATCAGTCAGAACCTTTATTTACTGAGGGCCAATTGAGATTGTTCCACCTGCTGTTGATGTCTGAAGACAAGGAGTTTTAGAAAGGTGACATGCCATCATTTGGTATGTTATTTGCAAATTCGAGACCCTGCAGCTGAAGTGCCATAAATAGACATTTTATTTTGCAATTGAAGTGCCTGTCCAATTCAAGCAGTTTTCTTTGTGTAGGACTTGAGTGACAAAGTAAAATATTTTCTATTTCCACAATGTGTAAGTAAAGATTTTTCCTTTAGAGTTAAATAATTTGTAAATCCTGTGCTGATACCATATTAATTTTATCATTTTTGATCCTTTTGTCATTATTATGTGCATCTGACTCTAGATATGTTTCACACTTTCAGCATAAGAATTTAGCAGTACCATTGATGGTAAAGAAATATTCTTAATTTCAGTTCAGTAGTTCAAGCAGCAGCATTTGTTTCAATGTTAGCACAAAAAATAATTCTGAATCCCTTGGTTCCTTAGAGCTGCAGTATTTAACTTTATTTGGTTAAAAATGAACAAAAATCAATTATTGTGCAAGTACATAAGACATCAGAGTTCAAATCTGTCTCCTTACTTTACCCCGAGTTGCAGTGGTAAGGTTATAATAATGATTTATAATTTGAGCTGTCAGGTCCAATTTCGCAGGAAATGTCAGTTTGACATCAATTGTCTTTTTGTAGTTACATCATGTCCATAAACAAAAAGAAGACCTGGTTACTAGATGCTGTGTGTGGGTGGATTTTTTGCAGCTTGTGCTTACAACAGTTTAGAATATAAAATTGTCATCTAGACAGCTGCTTTTAATCTGTAAAATTCTAAACAGCAATAATTTTTGACAATGACATCTGAGGAATCACCTGTTGTCAAAACCAAGAAACCTGGAACTGCGAAGAGCCTGTAGTCAAAAAGAGAAAGTGACATAGACTGTGCTAAAACAATAGTAAATATCGGCACAGCTTTTGAGAAATTGGCGACAACTCAGAGAGGCTGAACAAGTAAGACTTTTCAGTGGCTCAATATGTAGCTAGCTATCATTAGAACACATGCTTGGTTGATTTAGATAGGTATCGATTTTCCTTTAGTGTTGTTTTTTTTTTCTAATTTTGTCGTAAATTGCACTTATTTTCTGCCAGCTATGAAAGACAACAGTTCTTCTGTTATCCATGTGATCTGAACTGACAGAGTAATCGTTAGATCTCAACTTCAGTAATGTGATTTATTTTAAAACATTGACGTTTTCATTTGGTCAGAACAAAAGCGGCAGATATGTTCCTTACAGTACTTGTGCAGGATGTTCAATAATGATCTGCTCTGATGTGATCACAGATTCATCCGCACAGTGGAGCATTGCCGGAAACACAAGCCACATAAAAAATTACTCCTCAAGTAACTTGCAATTTTTTGTTTCAAACAAAGATGGTGATAAAGAGACAAGAGTTCCATATGCGGCTTTAAAAAAAATGGAGGCTACAGTAAAGCAAATACAATGCAAGTTAATGGGTCCAGTTTTTGAAGGGTTTATTGTAAGTGCCTCATAACTCAGCATTTTGTGGAAGCCAGTTGAGCTTAACTTGCAGTATTCCTTTTGTTTCACCAAAAACACTTAAGAATGGAAAAACTGATCTTGATTATAAACATGCAGTATATGCCTCTGGTTTACCTTAAAGCAGGGATAGGCAACTCCGGTCCTGGAGGGCCACTATCCTGCAGATAGCATAAAAACTCACCTGCCTGTATCTATCTAGTACTCCCGAAAACACTGATTGCCTTGTTCAGGTGTGTTTAATTAGGGTTGGAGCTAAACTCTGCAGGACAGTGGCCCTCCAGGACCGGAGTTGCCTATCCCTGCCTTAAAGGTTGATTTTAGTTGTTGTTAATTTACTCACCCTCAAGCCAAACTCCATGTAGGTGACTTTTTTTCAGTAGAACAGTAAAGAAGATGTTTAGATGAAATTGTTTTCCTTGGCAATCCATGCAATGCACATCTATAGCTGCCTTTAGCTTTTTAGCTGTCTATAACTTTTTAAGCATCAAAAAAAACAAATACAGAGAAGACCAAAACAAAACCTGGGGCTCCTGACAATACACTGAGGTCTTATGAAGCAAAACAGTCAGTCTGTGTAAAAAAAATGAACATTATTTGCAACATTATTACAAGAACACAGGTGACACTTTGTTTATGATGGAGGATGCGTGTGAGAACTGAGAGAGATGGAGAAAGCATCAGCACAACCACAAGCCTCGGTGAGTGTGTTTTATTGTTCGTCAGATTGGTTCTTTACCTGTGCAGATCCTGAATGCTGGAACCAATTTCCGTGATCCCATTCGGGAATATTGACTTTTCACAGATTTCTGACATCTGATCCAGTTCGATTCTACCGCTGTTGTCATTGCATGACACACTTAGAACATGAACACACCGCCACATCTCCAGAGGCCCCGACCTCACCGAGGCTTGTGGTTGTGCCAATGCTTTCTCAATCTCTCTCAGTTCTCACACGCGTTCTCCATGGTAAACAAACACCGTCAGCTAACCTATGTTCTTGGTCAGGCTCTCAGTTTGCGCACTAGTCTGTTAATTTTCCATTGATCTACACAATCTAATGATCATTAGCTGCTTCCAGCACTGTTTTCTCTTCCGCGATCACTGTTATGTCTCAGAGGAAGTTCGTTCGCTGCTTGTATGTCACTCATATTATGCATTCATAACCTGCCCTGTCTTTTCCATTGATGAAATTCCATTACACTTCCGGGTACTGTTATGTACTCAACAAACTCAGAGAAATGTTTCTACACATGAAACTTGAAGCTAATAAAACACATGATTACAACAGTATTTGTGTGTGATTTTTATAACAATAAAGGATTTTTACATGAGAAATGCTAAACAGTTGCAGCCATTAGCTGCTTAAAAAAGGTTATAAATAGCATTTCAAACACCCAATGGTGGTTTACAGTAATTTTTGAGTAAAAATGTATATAAATCTCAGAAACTGTTTTAAGTAGCTTGATGCTAATGTTAGTCTTCACTCTCCCTGTGTTGTAAACAAATTGCAGCTTACGTGTGAGTAATCTTGTCTGTATTTGTTTAGTTTTTCGCCGCTCAAAAAACGACACCTATATACGTGCATTGTATGAATTGCCAAGGTTTCACTTAAAAATCTTCTGTACTGCTCTGCTGAAGAAATAAAAGTTACTGATATCTTGGATGGCCTAAGGGTGAGTATATTAACAGCAAATTAACTTTTGTTTGGGGGGGGGGGCGGGGGGGTGAACTGTCCCTTGATCTGGGACAGATCTCCTTCAAACATGTTCCCACTAATGATAAAAAAAGATGTACTTTCATACCTTCTTTACCTTTCTGCATCACAGTGCATTCATTCAGTACATCAGCACCATCTTCAGTTTGGCTACAACATCCCCAATGTCCTATATGCTGCCAGTGCGAAGATACTTGAAATTTGACTTCAACCACAAATCATTTTTAATGAATCCCTCTGCTCCTCTTGCAAAAGACTCTCCTGCTTCCAGCCTCAGTAACTTACAAACGACGGAAGGGGATAAAATACAGCGGCGCTGCTTCTGTGCTTTTTGCAACAAACAATTTTTGGTCACAAAGAAATAATCTTAAAGAAAAACTGTTTGCAGGTAAGAATTACATTTGGTCACACGTCATTTGGTAATAAATATGCTAATAAACAACTAGTTAATAGTGAGAATTGGTCCCTATACTGGAGTGTTACCTTACACTACATTTTTTCACAGTGTACAGTAGCTGACTCTTCAGTTACTGTTATTATGGATGAATATACAATGACAAAACAGTACAACACAATAATACTTTGTACAGTTCATATATCAAAAAATTAAATCATATTAATAAATTTGACAATAAATATTTAAAAATATATCTATAAATGTATAGTAAAAAGTCTTCGCTGACTTTTCTCATACTGTGCTTATTTGAACATTGGGTATTATAAGGTATCATTCAGGCATGAAATATTTGAATTCAAGTATACAGCACCCATTGGAGTGGAACATTCTTCATCCATTTCACTACTTTGGTGCTTCATGCGCATAAACCTTCCTCATAGCCATGAAAAGCACTCTGCTGCAAATTTGGAGCAAATAAGACCACAAACCAACCGTGAAAAGGGTGAGAGAACGAGAAAGACACCAAAAAACGTCCTGTATTAGGGAGATCTCACATCATTGATGGATGAGGCATTCATTTAAAAGTCATTTTGAAGTCTTCATCATGCACAATGGGTCTTTGCAGCTTGTTATTAATTCTGAACGTAGGCTCAGGCACATTCATCTTCAGGTGCGGAAAGGGAGGGCCACTCATTTATACAGGGGAAGGAGTTAAGCACAGTCTCCACTGGGAGATGAAACTCCTACCTGCCCTGATGTCATCATTCACTAATGCCTAATAGCTCAGAAAAGGGGTCATTATTAATCAGTCCCTCCAAGATTTCACGGAACTTTATTCTGATTTTTGCGGCCTAAAATGACTGATTTTGCTGCGGCTTTTCTCAAAATTTGCGGTGATATTTCTTATTGTTTTGCAGTGAAAATATGCCACAGATAGCATTCTTCTAACACTGTTATGACTCTTCTAACTTTCGAGAACCACTGTAGGTCTCCAGACTAATGCTTGATGACACCAGCACTAGTGCCATTAAGTTCTACAGAAGCACTCACCCTAATCACACATGTACATCTTGGAGATATCTATTTAATGTCTGCATTTACATATGCAAGATGTATTTTTAAGAGTGCTTGTTCATCTGCAGTCTCTAAGATGTTTCTCTACGTCTCTAAGATGTTTCCTGTCAGATGTCAAATAGACATTTAGTAGAATGCATGTAAAACTGCTTCTGTAGTTTTACTATGTTAAATCAATGGTGAACGGTGGTGGAGATTTTTGTTTATTGAATAGTGATTTTCCTGGTTTCCACATCAGTGGCATTTGTTCTGATATTTGTAGCTTGAAAAGAATTCTGTGCCGAATTTGAATGCTTCTCACAAGATTTAACAGAGATGATGATTCTGTGGCGAATTCGACTGCTTTCTTCACTGTATCTCCCAGCGCTGTGTATAACGGTGTTGCATGATCGAGATCAGCCCACGGCTCAGGCTCGAGCAGATAAACGGTCTGCGCTGCATAGCCCAAACTAGTTCGTTCATCCAATGTAACTCTTGTAAATCGGTCATGATGAGAACGCAAGGCTGTTCATTCCATTTTTGGAACTGAGAACCAACCTTTCTTTGACTGAATGTGCATTGTGATGGCATCACGGGACGCGTCTAAGCCCAAATTCTGCGGAAAATTTTTGGCAATTATGAAAATTTGCGAGCTTTTGTGAAAATTCCAGAGTTTGCTTGATTTTGTGATAAATTCAGTGATAAAATCCTGGAGGGACTGATTTATCAGGGACGACCTTTCATCTTTGTTCGCTGCATGATGTATTGCATGAATGTAGACACTGCCTGCTTAAAGTCCCCCTGTAGTCAAAAATTGTATACTTTAAAACTCATCTTTGATCATCAAAATGACATATTTAAATGTTTTTTCTTGTGAAAATAATTTTCTCATGCCTTAAAATAGCTTGAATGCAACTCTACACCCTTGCCTCATTTACTATACGTGGATCTATGAATATGCAAATTAGCCCCACCTCCACTCAGTCACACACCAGCCAGCCATAAGCCAGCGCCTCTTGATCCATAAATGAACTGTAGTAAACGCGATACAATGGCAATAGCAAGTGGAATTATTGGTTGAGCCATATGTGTTTGAACTAGAAATAAGCTGGTATGCTCAACGTGAGGACACTGATGGCTAACTTTGTGAGGTAACATTATCTTTTTGCGCTGGTTCGTACATGGATAATGACTGATAAAACTGTTTTCTAGCGGACAACTACAGTGGATACTGTAATATTCATTAAATTTACTAACTTGACGATGTTGTGTCCTCAAAATGCCTTTCAGACTCAAATGCAGCCAAGTTTGTGATTCCAAATTGCGCCCGCGATCATACGCGTGTGACTTGCGGTTGTCAGTGCGGAAGAGGTGCCTCATACTCCAGGCTACTTTCACACTGCTGCCGCGGGTTATTATTCAAGTTTGGGGTTCTAAATACAAATAAATAAGTGCTAACAGCACATGACATCGTGAAAATAGGGGGAAATATTAACAGTTAGTGAAAAATCTACAGAAAAAAATAGAACTGTTACCGGATTAACCTGGCTGCCTTCTCAATAGACCCTCTGCTTTGCAGAACTAGTTAATGAGATGCTAAGGATAGGATCCCTTAACACGACTGGTTATTGAATTTTGTGACGTAGCAAAAAAAAAAAAAAAAAAAAGCGTTTCTGTGACTGCCATTGGAAGCAATGGTGTAGATAAATGGATTGGCACATGGTTTGTCTAAAAGCATATTAAAAAACACCACAGACAAAATAAACAACATAAAAAACCTTGATTTTCACCACAGGGGGACTTTAACAAAAGCTTTTAGATATTAAGGTTATCAAATTTTTATTTCTCATTAAATAGAGCCTTTTGTGGTATACTAGGCATGGGAGAGAAAATATCTATTGCTTAGTAATTGGCGATAAATGATGTAGAGACTGACCTTTATCTAAACTCCACTATCATCTCAGAATAGGTCAGTTTTTTCCTCCCTTCTATCAAGCATCTAGTATAAGCCTTAAAGCATCTAGTCAGCACATTACAAGAGAAAATGATCTCCTGTTCTCCGTATTCTCCTCCGTTCCCTCTCTTCAAATTAGCTTGGTCTGAGCAGAACTCTTTATTATTGTTGCATTAAGGCAGAAAAGATGGGAGTTGGTGAGATGGGTTTTTCTGGTCGCCTTCTCCAGATTACAGTGTAATGTGTTAATGAATTCCACAGCAGCTCAGACTGCTCTGTGAGTGGCCAGGAACTGTTACTATAAATCCGTTGCCTTCAAGCCTTTGATCTCCCAGCAGTACATGAAACACTTTTGAATTACAGTGTCTTTTGTCTGCACAACTGTGTGGCATCAACAAGTGAGTCCAACAAGAGTCCAAACAACAAGAATGATTGCATCTTCAAGTGCTTGTTGTTGAGAGATCCAAGGATTTGTCTATTTTGAGGAGCTTTCAAAGTTTCATGTAGCTCCAATTGTGTAAATTAAAATCTAAAATTGAAAAACAGACACATTTAATCTTAAGGCTTTGTAAGCCTTTTATAACACAGAAGAGACAAAGCAGATATCATATTCTCATGGAAATGAGAACATTAAGTGCCTCCTCTGAGATACTGTATAAAATCAAGTGGTTTTTTTTCTTCTTCACAGATAGGCTGCTATTGAAAAAATTAAAAGTATATATTTTACCACCTAATACTAGAGATGATAATTAGTAGAACTGAAAGTGTGTGTGTGTGTGTGTGTGTGTGTGTGTGTGTGTATATATATATATATATATATATATTTTTTTTTTTTTTTTTTTTGTGAAAATAAGTACTGACTGTCCAAAACCCTTTCATCGGTCTATGTCTTTCTTAAGGCCCCTTTATACTTCAAGCAAAATCAAAGAACAAAATGGTGTGACGTCATTTCGAACAAAATCAAGCCAAAATGCAGACTATGTTCAGATGCTTACTTAACTGCTGCTTTCTCACTGCTGTCATTTGGTTATGTTATGTGTTTATTTTGTTATTGAGAGGAAAGCGCAGTGCATATATTAGTGTTAATTAGACTTTGTCAGACAAATTCATTATAAACAAAAAGCCCTGTTTTCTCATCTTATTGTGCTTCCTCTGTGTTGTTAGAGATCCTGTTTGTTCCCCTTTCACCACCAGTGGTCTTGCAGAGCTTTGATTTGTTTTTTTCCAGGTTTTTTCCCCCAGACATATACACAGATACTATTTTTTTAAATGATTTCACTTGCATTTTGATCAATACCCTCAACAGCTATTGTGTAATGTAAAGAATCAAAGAAATTAGGTGCATATCATGTATTGATTATTCCCTAAATAAAAGGAACAAAATTGCTATCTTGCTTTGGATTCCTCATATTGAGTCTGTATTTCAGCCCATCAAACCAGAGATTGACTCTTAATGTGTCAAAGAGAATTGATTCAGACACATACAGCAAATCTCTCTCCGCACTTCAATCGCTGTCCGGGGGCAAAAACAGAAGGTGCAAAGGATCTCTCATAAGATCACAAATGATCCATGTCAGATAAATGAATCGCTGCAAATCTCTCCCTCTCTGTGTTTCACTCTGCTCTGCTTCCTCTTCTTTTTGAATGAGACCGTATCACTCATTTGACATTCTCATTTCAAAGAAACTCATGAAGTATATCTTGACCTCCTGCCATCTCTTTAGAAGGTTTCTGCTTAACCCTAAGATCATGCACCTCCACTCCACAACACAATATGCATGTTTATCCAGCGCAAGCCCACGAGGACTCTTCTCAACACATATCTGCTTGTTACTTTATTTGAAGTTAGAATGGCAGTACAAATCTCTAAGCATGAGGAAAAGCCAGATGAGTTGTCCTACTGATTGCAATCAAATTCATCCTTGACCCCTGCCCTTAAGATGGCCACTCTCATAAAGAACTCCTCTTGTCTTTTGATATTGAAATCCCATCCAGTACCACATCTCGATATTTATATCAAAATAATTATATAATTTTAATTAAATTATTTGATTGTTTCTTACCACAGCATTCTTGCATGCTTCTGCTTTAAAAACAAAAATGAGATTTTAAGCTTTTTTTTTTTAATGAAATGGTTAAATGGTTATTTATTGAAAACATTTATTTTAATCATTTTATTTTAATTTTTTATTTTATTTCACAACATCATTTGTATGATTTTGCATTAATTATAAACTCAAGTGGAGGTTTTAAAATAATTGCAATATTCCTGTGGTTTAGTTAAAACATTTTTATTTTATTTTATTTCCCAGCATTCTTGTTTGCATGTTTTTGCTTTAAAAACACTGAAGGTCACTCTCATAATGAACTCCTCTTTTAATATTGAAACATTTTATTATTATTATTTGCTACAGTATTATTGTTCGCATGTATTTGCTTTAAAAACCAAGAGTAGATTTTTAAGATATTTCTGTGGTTATTTAATAAAAACATTGCGACAGCTCTATTGAGGCTGATAGTTCTACCATGACATGAGTTCAAATGCTACTAGAACTGTCAGCAATAGTGTTGTCAAATAGTGTTTAGGTTGTGTTCTTTTGAAAACACTCACTTTGCGCTACAGTTAAATGTTGCCAGTAAACCACTGCTGTTGACTGATCATTTGAAGCGGCGTTATTTTCCCCCACATTTGTGCCCACATATCTGTGTGTTTTCCAGTAAATCATCTTCTGTCTCTCTGAAGTACTTCTGTGTTTCTCTTTCTGCTGACAGAGTTCATCAGTACAATGCCTTACTCCTGGGCAATCCAGATGGGACAGGAATGGGAGGGCACTACTCTGCACCTTAGTTTGTGATAATTGAAGCGACAGCAGGGGCCTCAGGAATGTTGCTTGACAGCTGCATAGTTTCAAGAGGGATGTAAATTGCCTTTGAACATGGCAGGCGGAGCATCATTTGAACAAGTCATCCGTGATGCCAAGAGCCGCTTACCTTTTCCTCCTCAGTGGGTTAGTGGTTTTAGTTAACCTCCTGGCAACCTTTGCTTCCCTAACATGGTAGGAAGGCTTTACACACCTAATGTATGTCACAATGCTTCTTCTGCATAACAGATTGTAGAGGAAGCTACTATGTAGCTGTAGTTTATAAAACTAAAAGGAACTGATCATTTAAAATAGATCAAGCTATACTTTCAAATATACTTAGCAACAATGTGTTTCTAACAAAAAGGGTTTTCATTTCGATAATATAGGTTTCTTGACCACCAAATGAGCATACTAGAATGATTTCTGAAGGATTATGTGACACTGAAGATTTTAATAATAACTGCTGACTTACAAAATAACTTACAAAAATTTATTAATAAAGAAAACAGTTATTTTAAATAATATTAATATTTCACAGTGTTTACTGTATTTTGGATCAAATAAATGCAGTCTTTTGTGAGCATATGAGACTTCTATCAGAAACAAAAAAAGTTTGGGAATAGTAATATATATATATATATATATATATATATATATATATATATATATATATATATATATATATATATATATATATATATATATATATATATAATACTGTTCCAAAATAATAGTAATAATAATATCTTAAGATGTATAAACTTCAAAAAAGAGTCATGGAGAAGGGTCAAGCAGAGATCTCATTCAATAGATCACTTACAGCACCTTTCAGAGTTCATAAATTAATCTTCTTAAAGGGATAGTTCACCCAAAAATGAAAATTTAATGTTTATCTGCTTACCCCCAGGGCATCCAGGATGTAGGTGACTTTATTTCTTCAGTAGAACACAAACAAATATTTTTAACTTAAACTGTTGCAGTCTGTCAGTCATATGATGTAAGTGGATGGGAATCACGGCTATGAGAGTCAAAAAAACATACACAAACAAAACCAAATTAAACCCTGCGGCTCGTGACGATACATTGATGTGTAAAGACACAAAACAATTGGTCTGTGCAAGAAACTGAACAGTATTCAAACAGTTTTTTACCTCTGATTTTCACAGCAAAGTCCGAACTGTCCTGAGTGCATTCTCAACAGCCAGTGCGTGAGACGTGACTTCTTCTTCTTGATCGCGTTCTCAACAGCAAGCGTGTCTTCCATTACCACCACCTATCTCTCAAATGGACCATTGACACTCCTATGCACTTATAAGTCTGTGATCTGCCGAGTAATTATTTTTATAAACAGTTCCTTTTAAAGGAACCGTCAGAACTGATCTGCTAAAATGATAAAAGTTGTTTTTGAGAAAGACATTTTAAGAGAGTGTGTTTTACAATTGCCTCAGCTCACTTTGTTGAATGGCAATGTGCGCAATACAACGTGACACAGCAATGTAGTGTTTTATTGTATTGAACCACTAGGCAACTTGCAGAAAAATACTTTTCTTTGTCAACATGTACTGCTGTTTGCTTGATTATTGCACATTTGACAAATTAAATATTTACTTATTTAATAAACTTTTGAATCATTGAATATAAATAACTTTTACTGAAGATGTTACACCATTTTGAAAATACTAAGCTACCAATTTAGCATTTGCTCCCCAATCATTATTCTAAATATTTCTACCATTTCTAGGCATTTTTAAGATATTCAGCTTAGCACAAAGTCAGCAAAGCTCCATCTCCAGACACTTATCCAGTTTATATGGATGTTCATTTTCATGCTGTCATACTTATGCATATTCAAGGTGTAGCCCTTGACATTGTTGAGGATGATTTAGTAAAAGAGGCAGTGAAGAGGGCTTGTTGTGATTTCATTGCAAGCCAGTGCCTCGACACGGAGCAGATTTAGGTCAGTTCTGCTCGAGCACCTGCTGGAGAATTAAAAATGTATCCTCATCGCAATGCCCTCCCCCTAAGCTAGAGCTGAGTAAATAATCAGGCCATTGCTATAAATGTGATCAGTAGTCACTGGCTTCACAATCGTGTCAAACTAAAATACTAGACCCAAACAAACATTTTGACATTTGATATGTGCCGCTGTCATAGTCAGAGTTGCGATTGTCATTCAGAGACACACACATGCACGTATTTACATCCCAGTGCTCAACAGTCAGCTGGTCTGTTGGCAGTATGAGGCAGATGGAACAGAAATAGCCAGTGGGTTAGCAACATGATGGGTGCAAAACCATCATGAGGTGCTAAACGGAAGCATTTGGTCAAGTACAGCAATGCTGCCCTGAGGCTGGAAAGATATGTAGAGGACAGCCATGCTGTAACAGACTCGCTTAAGACTGTTTGACTGACCCTTGCCTCCGTTCCAGCCATCATGACAAATGCGAATGCATGGGATCCACCAGTCTCAAGCTGAATCATTTCAGATGAGTTCCATATAATCGATTTAGAGATCATAATACTTTTACATGATAAGAAATGTGCAATTATGCATATCCTAACAATAGTTCATAGTTTGGCATAATTTATTCGCAACACATTCACTGAGTTTCAAATGTGACCTCAGTCATTATGGAGGTATTGTGTGATAAATAAAGGCTCATCAGCAAACCTCTAACAAAACAGACACAGGCTTTATTCAGGAGCCTCAGAATTAAAAGGATCTGATTGCTTATTGAATAATATAGACAGAGGGTCATGCTGAAATCTGTTAGGTATAGTTTTCAACCAATAAAATGAACACTTCCTAGTAGTGGGATCTTTTTACAAACTCCCACTTTATTTTTAATATCTGTTGTGCTTATTTTACACCATCATGTATATTTTGTCTTATATTTGACGAAAACAAGAAAAAACATGTTTGCATGTAGTGATAAAAAGCAGTTCGCAGTGAAAGACTTCTTATATAGAAGGGTCTGACAACAATGTTTGGTTTGCAGATACCTTATGTAGTTCGGCCAACACTATAAATATCATGTGAATACATCACGGAGAAAGAGGAACAACATGCAGTGAAAATATAGTGCTTTTGGTTGCTAGGAAACTGACAAATGGAGCTATTTTACACTAATGCCAAGCACAGCTGCATATTATCTGGGGCTTTCAGATTGGACTATTTTCAATTGTAATGGGGGGATGATATTAATTCAGTCAATTTCTGGCAAATGTTCATGATGCTGCAGTGCACCTCATTTAAAAAAGTCGGATGAGGGCAAACCAGCCTCATGCCTCATTTTGGATGTAACAATATGACGAATGCTATGCCATCTGTGTTAAAAACCTTCTATTTCATTAGGGATTCATTAGAGAGATTCATTAGAGGTAATTTGCTCATTATCAAGGCTAAGCTGCTCTAATTGATTAACAGCACACCTCATGAAGGAGACTACATGCATCTGATTGCAATATTACCAAACAAAACAAAGATTCTTCTTCAAAATCTGCAAAGATCTTTCCTGGTTCAACTCCTGTGCCCTTCAGTTGAGGTCCGAAATATTGTAATTATGAGTTCTGAGCATATCAAGGGCTGTGCAAAGTTGTTTTTAAAGTGTAACACTCAAAATTCAAGATGATATACAGGTCCTTCTCAAAAAATTAGCATATTGTGATAAAAGTTCATTATTTTCCATAATGTAATGATAAAAATTAAACTTTCATATATTTTAGATTCATTGCACACCAACTGAAATATTTCAGGTCTTTTATTGTTTTAATACTGATGATTTTGTCATACAGCTCATGAAAACCCAAAATTCCTATCTCAAAAAAAAATAGCATATTTCATCCGACCAATAAAATAAAATTGTTTTTAATACAAAAAAAGTCAACCTTCAAATAATTATGTTCAGTTATGCACTCAATACTTGGTCGGGAATCCTTTTGCAGAAATGACTGCTTCAATGCGGCGTGGCATGGAGGCAATCAGCCTGTGGCACTGCTGAGGTGTTATGGAGGCCCAGGATGCTTCGATAGCGGCCTTAAGCTCATCCAGAGTGTTGGGTCTTGCGCCTCTCAACTTTCTCTTCACAATATCCCACAGATTCTCTATGGGGTTCAGGTCAGGAGAGTTGGCAGGCCAATTGAGCACAGTAATACCATGGTCAGTAAACCATTTACCACTGGTTTTGGCACTGTGAGCAGGTGCCAGGTCGTGCTGAAGAAAAAACGAAAATCTTCATCTTCATAAAGCTTTTCAGCAGATGGAAGCATGAAGTGCTCCAAAATCTCCTGATAGCTAGCTGCATTGACCCTGCCCTTGATAAAACACAGTGGACCAACACCAGCAGCTGACATGGCACCCCAGACCATCACTGACTGTGGGTACTTGACACTGGACTTAAGGCATTTTGGCATTTTCTTCTCCCCAGTCTTCCTCCAGACTCTGGCACCTTGATTTCCGAATGACATGCAAAATTTGCTTTCATCTGAAAAAAGTACTTTGGACCACTGAGCAACAGTCCAGTGCTGCTTCTCTGTAGCCCAGGTCAGGCGCTTCTGCCGCTGTTTCTGGTTCAAAAGCACACGCCTGTGCACGGTGGCTCTGGATGTTTCTACACCAGACTCAGTCCACTGCTTCCGCAGGTCCCCCAAGGTCTGGAATCGGTCCTTCTCCACAATCTTCCTCAGGGTCCGGTCACCTCTTCTCGTTGTGCAGCGCTTTTTGACACACTTTTTCCTTCCCACAGACTTCCCACTGAGGTGCCTTGATACAGCACTCTGGGAACAGCCTATTCGTTCAGAAATTTCTTTCTGTGTCTTACCCTCTCGCTTGAGGGTGTCAATTATGGCCTTCTGGACAGCAGTCAGGTCGGCAGTCTTACCCATGATTGCGGTTTTGAGTAATGAACCAGGCTGGGAGTTTTTAAAAGCCTCAGGAATCTTTTGCAGGTGTTTAGAGTTAATTAGTTGATTCAGATGATTAGGTTAATAGCTCGTTTAGAGAACCTTTTCATGATATGCTAATTTTTTGAGATAGGAATTTTGGGTTTTCATGAGCTGTATGCCAAAATCACCAGTATTAAAACAATAAAAGACCTGAAATATTTCAGTTGGTGTGCAATGAATCTAAAATATATGAAACTTTAATTTTTATCATTACATTATGGAAAATAAAGAACTTATCACAATATACTAATTTTATGAGAAGGACCTGTACATGTTGCAGAGCTGTGATGTCGCCAGGAGCATGCCAGTGATATTTATACTGAAGTTTATCCATAATCTATATAGAGATCATTGAGGAGACAACAAGTCTGCAGCAAATGGAAATGAATAATTTGTCATATTATTTTAATTTTACATGTTGTATTTCAGTTATTTTAAATGTGTTATAAATGGACCAGCTGTCTATAAGCTGGTTTCCTCAACTTCCAAAGTTTCGTTATGAAAACAAAACATTTTTTTTAAATACAAAATAAAAAATAAGTGATAAATTAAATCATTAACATGATTTTGATTTCAGATGTAGGTTAATATAATTATGTAGGTAACACTGTAGATTAGGGAACACCATCCAATATTAATTAGTTGCTTATTAGCATGCACATTATTAGCATATTGGCTATACAACAAATTAGTAGTTTATTGAGGGAAAACACTTAGCTAATAGTGAATTTGTGTTTCCTAATTTAAAGTGTTACCATCATGTGTTGTTTAGGCAACACATGTTGTTTCCAACTTGAAGGTAATGTTAGTCACATGACTGTTTTAAAGAAAACAGACAATTTTTTTATAGTGCAAAATCAAGCAAGCTTTAATGATTCAAGTCAGTCTTGTTCAATTGCTAGTTCATGGTTTTGAGTTTTGCCTTTTAAATGAACTTCAAAGTTTATATTAAATCAACATCTATAGATTTTCAGTAGGCTCCTACGCCCATTTGCTTCTTTGGTTTGAGTGTACTCTGTTTTTTTTTTTTTTTTTGGTGTCAGTAAATATTGACAGCTGTGGTGAGTCAGGGTGTCCCTAAAGCAGTGTGACCCAGTATCACCACTCATCTGCACCACGTTTACACTAATGTAGGGAAGCTCTTAGCACCAAAGTGTTTTTGCCTTTGACAAACAAGAGTGCTGGAGTCTGCTTTGAAAAGTACAAAAAAAATAAAAATAAAGTGCTTTTGAAATGTTTTATGAATACAAATTATTTTATAGTTTTATTGTTTATTTTAAAGCCAGGTCAGAAAGAAAATGTTCAATAACATTTTGTATTTGTGTTGTATCTAGGGAGATGCATTGTCCATTAAGGTAGGGGAAGTTAGACAATATTCTATATAAATACACACCAGAAAAATGTTTATTGTGAAATTTACAGCATTTGCAAATGTTGTCTTATAAAATCATGCTTTTTCTCACATGTATAAATGGGCCTTTATATTTTAGGAAAGGGGTCCCTCACAAAGCTATCATCATATTTACGATATTTACATATCACTGTTCTTAGGGCTTTCTTCCAATATATATCTTGCAGGATTTTAATGTCTCTGTTGAATCTAATCATCTGAGCTGCACTGAAATGGCAGAATGCTTAGATAAAAAATTTAAATGATGCATTTGAGTAAACTCCCAATGACAAGTGGGAAACATTGGCAGTTTTTCAAATAACATAAATGTACAGTAAACAGAATATTAGCTTTTCAGAGTTCCAAGAGACTTCAACAAAATAGCTCCAAGCATCCTCTTTTATGCAGATTATGGTCTATAGCGGCTAAAACCCAGCAGAGAATTATAAGACTGAATGGTTTTACATGTATTATCAGCAATCAAACAAAGTCAGTTTTACAAGGAATAGACATGGCAGATTTTCTACTTGTCAACATCTGCACACCTCCACAGCCTCACCAGATCACCTTTGGCGTCTTTGCCAGGACTGAGCCCAAGGGATATCCGAAAATGGACTTTTGCCCAGGTTCTCATGACAGCATTAACTCAAGTGCTTGCAATTTGGATAAGAGGCACCCTGTCACCTTGTCCACCATCTGCCTCCAGATGGAATTTGTTTTTGTGTCGCTCCATAAGGAGGTAGCAGCTTTGGAAGAGCACCAGACATATCCTCTGCTTGTTCCCCTAAATAATGCATGTTTTCTGATGCATAATGTATGTGCTCTGAAATGAACGCAAATAAAGCAGCTGTATTGTTTCATGTCTTTGTAAGCAGATCGCTTATTTGGCTGGATGCATCATAAGCCTGGTGTTTCTACCCATTCAGCTGCAGATTTGGCAGTGAATCCAACCATGGTTATGTTGTGTGTCCAAAAAAGCAGTGCTCTTGTCACTGGTGCGTGCTGGCAACCTCGATGTGCGTATAAGGCATTAAGAAGAGAGTTAGTACTATTTGGTGTGGCAGTACGGTAAGCTTCTCATGTGCACATGGAGAATGAAAGAGAAGAAAAGGCTTCTGAGTACCTGACATGAACAGAAACTGGTGACAATAGCTCAGTACAGGGCAATATTTGTGTTTTTCTGCTATTAGTTTGCAACTGTGCCTGCACTCATTCCTTCACATGCAGATAAACACTGACCACAGTGAGTCATTTGCCTCATTCATATACTGATTGATCTAGCATTATTTAGTTCAAAATACCTGATGCTCTTTAATTTTAAACTAAATCCAAAGATGTATAGTCACATCAAAAAGACAAAGATTACATTTATTTATTGCAATTTTGGTTTCAATGGAAGCAAGAAAATCTGACCTTTTTGGAAAAATAGTTTACATGCTCAGTGTCACAAATTTGCTTTAGAATTTGATATTTATTTCAGTTATACTTATCTTATGTAAGTTTCCATTAATTAAACATACTTTTTTTCCGGTTATTTCCAGTTTTGAATTCGATTTTGAAATCCAGATCATTATTTTTTTTCTTAGTCTTCAGGTTTCCGTTATTTTATATATATTGTTTAAAAGTTTGGGGTCAGTATTTATTTTTTATTTTATTATTTTTTTTAGTATTATTATTAATGCTTTTATTCATCAAAGATGCATTAAATTGATCAAACATGCAGCAAAGATATTTACAATGTTACATAAGAATTCTATGACAAATTGTTGTTCTTTTGAACTTTCTATTCATCAAATAAAACTTAAAAAAAAAAACTGAAAGTTTCATGTGACACTGGCTGGAGAAATAGCTGATGAAAATTCAGCTTTGCCATTACAGGAATATATTACATTTTAAAATATATATTACATTTTTAAATATATTACATTTAAAATATTTTAAGATAGAAAGCAGTTATTTTAAATTGTAATAATATTTCACAATATTATTATTAATTCATAATATACAATAATTTTACTGTATCTTTGATTAAATAAATGAAACCTTGATGAGCATAAGAGGCCACAAACTTTTGATTGGTAGCATTTTTTCTATCTGCAAATCAGGTACCCAAGGATTAACTCAGGTCAAGTCTAAGTTGAGGCAATCTGCATAAAATCACTGTAAAAAAAATTGAGTAAAAAAATCACTGTTTCCATCATTAAAATTCACCTGAGAGTAACAGATGCATTCCAAGCCAGGAACATTTTGAAATGAGGTCCATGGTGTATCTCAGCGCTGCTGGAGATTTCCCTACAACAGCTTGATTTTGTAGCTGAACAGGTGTGCCGTTATTTTAGTTTTCCTTCTTTGCTCTCTGTCAACAGTTCTGTTAAGGTTTGTTTTGCTCTGTGCTGATCCAGTGGGCATTGCTGCAGTGACGTGGTTAATGCTGAAGCAGGTCATGAACCATGCAAACTCTCCTTTATTGAAACATGTTCTAGTGACTCATTCTACCATTTGTGTGATATCATGCTCACTCAAGGTCCTAAGCAATCAATCTCACAAATGGAAAAAAGCTGAAGCACTGAATGTGTTTGTTCAGTTTCTCAGTAGGTACTCATAGCCTTATGCCTATTGTATGGGACAAAATTATAGATTTTTCTTTTATGCCAGAAATCATTAGGATTTTAAGTAAAGATCATGTTCCATGAAGATATTTTGTGAATTTCTTACCGTAAATATATAAAAACAAAATGTTTGATTAGTAATATGCATTGCTAAGAACTTCATTTGTACAACTTTAAAGGTGATTTTCTCAGTATTTAGATTTTTGTGCACCCTCATATTCTGGATTTTTTAGTTGTATCTCTGCTAAATATTGTCCGATCCTAATAAACTATACAACAATGGAAAGCTTATTTATTCAGCTTTCAGATGTTGTATAAATCTCAATTTCGAAAAATTTACACTTATGACTGTTTTTGTGGTCCTGGGTCATATGTATATAGATATATATATATATATATATATATATATATATATATATATATATATATATATATATATATATATATATATATATATATATATCACTACTATTCAAAAGTTGGAAGTTGGTAAGATTTTTCTGTTTGTTTTTTTTGTTTGTTTGTTTTAAAGCAGTCTCTTATGCTCCCCAAGGCTGCATTTATTTGATCAAAAGTACAGTAATAACAGTAATATTGTGAAATATTATTACTGTTTTATATTTTAATATATTTTTTAATATCATTTATTCCTGTTATAGCAAAGCTGAATTTTCAGCAGCCATTGATTTCGAGCTTAAAATGTATTTCTTATTATTAAAATTGCTGAAAACAGTTGTGCTGCTCGATTTATGCATATTTAGTGCAGAATTTTTCTTATTTATTGCAGTTTTACCATTTAACAATATGCTATACCAGGGTTAGGCAACATCGGTCCTGGAGTGCCGCTGTCCTGCAGAGTTTAGCTCAAACCCTAATTAAACACACCTGAACAAGCTAATTAAGGTCTTCAGAATTACTAAGGCTACAGCCAGGTGAGGGTTTTTTTTTCAAGGTTGGAGCTAAACTCTGCAGGACATAGGCACTCCAGGACCGACATTGCCTACCCCTGTGCTATACTATACTGTATTTGTACGTACACGTCTTGAAAGTACTGTAACACTTTCTACATTAAGCAGAATGGCTCTGAAGCAGTATGCACCAGTTAATTCTATGTAGTTTTCACTAAAGGTAACATAATTGTTCTTGATGTATTGATTGACTGATGTCAATATTTGCTCTGTGGATAGATAACTGAACTGAGAACACCAGCATTACACTCCCACGGTGTAGCAGATTCCTTTAACAGACTGAAGAAAAAACAGTAGAGCCTTTGCCAACTTGAAAAATCACAGAAGATCTTTTGATAGCACAAAGGGTGAGAGACTGCCTGCACCCGTATTCATCAACCCTATGTAATACCTCAAGTTTGGGTTTGATGGCACACTCAGTTTATCAGGTGTTTCAGCTGGTGTCAGCTCCTCACCGCAGCCACACATCGTTCCCAGGGGGCTATGCTACAGACCACTGAGCACAGTCAAAAGAAGTAGGCTGCGTGAACTTGCTGTCTGGCACATACAAATGGCCAACTTTAACTGCATTCTTGTTGCTCTCTCCTGTGAGGAAACAGTCATAAGTCAGATGAATGAGTGCTGATGATGACCCTCCAGGCACTTCTTAAGCCATTTTATGGGCCTGACAAAAAAAAAAGTGTTCTACTGCCTCTGTGAGCTGCACATCAGCCTTTCAATCTCAGTAAAATCTGCACAGACAAAATTGAAAATTTACTGTAAATATTATGTTGGTTGTGAACCAGGGTCAGTGTAATTTTAGGACTATTTATATATGATTAATATTTTTATTAATATGTTTAATTAACTTTTAATTTATTTTTAGATTTAAGTTCTCATTTTAGTTTTTTATTTTTCCAGTTATTGTAGTTCTTCAGCTAAGTTCTTCAACCTATTGTTACGGTTTAGCTGGTGTGTAATGAATGCGCACGAGGAAGACGATATACAATGGGTTTCTTTTAATGATAGCGGAGGAACAAGGGCACATCCAACATAAACTTAACTCACATCAGGATACAACAATACTACATTAATCACGGACCAGGAAGAACTAAACAGACAGGGTATTTAAGCACACAGGAGGTAATCAGGGAAATGGAGACAGGTGGGGATTAATCAATTAACAAAACAAAAACAGGAAAACTGAAAGTCACTGAATATAACACCTATATCTGTTTGTTGAACATTTTCATTAGTTTAAGTTTTTAATATAAAACATCCTCTCTTTCTCTCTCTGTCTGTCTTTCTCTTTCTCTCTTAATAGATAGATAGATAGATAAAGAGATAGATAGATATTATTTTTTAAATTTATTTAAATTGAGTGAAATGTTTTCAATAGTTTTTTTTATTTCTTTCATTTTGTTTTCTTTTTTCTTTTATTTTTGTATTTCTTGATTTTACTTATTTATTTTATTAGCTTTAGTATTTTCGGGCTGCCAAAGTTAATGTGCTGACTGGTATATTTTAAAAAAGTGTTTAACAGCGTAAAAATTCTATTTACTATCTACTGTTATTGCTATTTAGTTGCATTTTCATGTTTAATGTGGGCGGGTTGTAAAAGTTTCAAGATTTTTATATAATCACTCACCTAAACCCAGTTTATATTGTGAGCAAGTAAACAATTAAAAACCAATCTGTCCATACACTTGAAAAGAAAAAAAGAAGAGCATGTCAACATTCCTACAGTGTTAGTGAAATGCATGTTTAGAAAAGCAGTGAAGTGGACCATCTGGCAGACAGAAACCGCAAATAAACATTTGGGAGCTGAGACAAGACAGTATGGAGGGAGGGTCTGCACTTCTTGTGGCAGTTGCTTAGATTTAAAATGTAATCAATATGTAAATTGTTTTTCCCAGCACAAAAATTCTGGACTGTGGCCATCTCAGGAACAAAAATAGCTAACGTTTTCTTCTGCGCACAACATGAAAACTTTAAAGAATCCTATCTGCTCCTGTCTGACCTCATCTCAGTGTGAAGGAAAGAGAACAGTAGTAGACAAAAGCTCATTTATAATGTTCATGTCTCTGTTTTACCGTTGATTATTCAAGACTCATTCCTCATTGCTTCTTTTGGATATTACTGATCAGAATATCTTGGAATTACAGTAATGCTGGTTTGTGCCAGGAATGTATTTCAAAGTAAACACTCATTGAAAAAAAAAAAAAACAAAGAAATTCAATTAAAATTTTAAAGTTCAAAATAAGAAGGTATACATTTTATCAGGAACATTTTAATTCTGGGATTTGAATTGAACTGAAAATGTTCTATAAATTTTGCATTTATTTCATCATAAACATCCGGTCAAAAGTTTGGAATAATTGAGATCTAACCAAGGCTGCATTTATTTAATAAAAAATGCTGTAACAGTAATATTGTGAAATATTCATTAAAAATAACTGATTTGTGGTTGATTATATCTAAATGTATTTTATTCCAAAAGCTATGCCAAAGCTGAATTTCTGAATTTCTTACTAACACCTATTATTAAAGTTTTAAATTATCTCTATTATTCTGAACGTCTGTGTGTTTGTGTTTTTATGAAATACATTCCAATTCAGCTTCCTGTAGGGTGTGGCCAATATGAATTAAAAAAAAGACAACTCTTCATTTATGATTTTTTTTATTCCATTTATGTACACAAACCTGTTCTTCTGTTATGTATTCATGCATACACATTTCACTTCAATTACCAAAGGCAAACTGGGAAATCTTGCTCTGGACAAGTGCTTAGTGTTGTTTAGCACTCAAGTGTTTGGTCAGTCCTGATGATTTCACCCAACTAATTGCTTTTTATGCTCAGAGAATGTGCAGCTGCCAGTGTTACACCTGCTTCAGGGACTTGTGTTCTACACCCTCGTCCTGGCAGCACAAATGCACTGCACCAGTGCCTGAGCCTTCAGAACCTGATGAAGACGTTACGGTGCAATGAGGAGGATACAAATAGCAGGAGGAGGTCATCACAATGTCATGAAAATCCCTCTCTGGAGTTACGGTTGTAAAGGACGAAGGAAAGATTTAATGAAGAGGAATTGTCTGTGTCTGTTCACATTAGTCAGCATGGGTCTCAATGCAAGCTGTGAAATCCATTATGTTAGGATATCTAATTATGTGTTTGTAATTGCATCGGGCGCCTTATCTTTTCTGATGAGACAAAATAGATATGCTTGTAATGGCACAGAAATGTTAGGATAGTTTTAAGGCTGTCACACCTGCACAAAACGAAATTATCCTCAATTATAGCTTATAAACAGAATAATTAACAGCACTGGAGCATTCTGCACCCACTACATTTGCAACAGTACTTACGGTGATTGAGTGCTCTGACATCAGCTACAATGGTATATAAATGTCAGTAGATTTTGCGAAGCAACCCACTTCTCTGTTTTTTAAAATATTCTCTCGTCATCAGTGTCATATGATGAAAACATTACAAAAAATAAGGCAAAGAGTGCTAAAATAGAGTTGTCAGGTGTAATGGCTCTTATGTTTAGATGTACATACACTTAGCATTGTAGCTTGATTTGATATGATTTGCACACACAAACACACACACACACACACACACTCTCTCTATATATATATCCGAGAGTGTGTGGTTTTTGCATATTTGTGAACTTTATGAATCGTGATTTCTAAATGATTTTTTAATGGTTTTTTTATATATACAAATGACTGAATGAGACCCATTGGTTTAATGTATGTGAGAGGTGAGGTATCCTACTTCTGTTTGTGAGAAATTAAATAGTAGGGTGACCAAACGTGCCATTTTCCCAGGTGGCACGTTTGGTCACCCTGTTAAATAGAGTCAAGAGCATCTTGGGAACTGCTACTGAGATGAGCCATGTGGCGTATAAGAGGATTTTCATAACACAATGGATATTATCATCATAATGGCATTCCACATTTTTAGAGAGATATATTTAACAACTGACAGTTACAAGTACTTTCACCTATTTGCCAAAGTACTTTCACTCTTCACTGAACTGTTCCTTTGGAGTTTTGCAAGACATTTGACAAGTTTGTCATTTTTTTCTGAAAACAGATCAGAGTAAGCTTTTCCTTTTTAATTCATATTTAATAATATAGTTAAACATAACTAAAAAAAAAAAAAAAAAATCAGTAAGGTGACAAGTCACTTTTCAAACTAGCAAATTCATGCTTAAAATGACATTTAAAAGTAACTAGTATTTACTAATTAAATTTTAAATTACTTTGTAGCAAAGCATTTGCCAGTTAATTTTCTTAATACATTTTCCAATTGCCTTTCTTTATCATTTTACAAAATGCTTTTCTTTATCCATTTATCAGGTGAATTAAAATTGGATCATTCGCATGTGAGAACAGCCAGTGAACTTTCAATTAAATTTTAAAAGCAATTTGTAACTGCTTCGTACAAATGCAGCTTAAATGTTGCATTTAAAATATAATTTATCAATTTGAAAAGTAACAAAATTTAATTACATTTTTGTTTTTGACCCAAGACATAAATAATTGCCTCTGCCATTTTTTTTTTTTTTCTTTTCTTTTTTTCAGTTGCACTCATACTGTGCCACAGAAACACATTCTCAGAGAGTAGAGAGGTCCTTTTTCTTTTCTTTTTTCTCAACATCTGCAACAAAAGCAAATCATTCCAAGGGTCAACAAGTGTCAGGTCATGTGCTGTTGTAACCCATGTCCCCCTAAATAGTGCATCAGCACCCAACATCTGCTGGGTTTTGGCAGCCTGTTGTTGCATTTTACATCCATGCTATGGTTTTCTAGAGTTTGGATGTGTTATAACTGGCAGGTGTGACCGCTCTGTTCCTCAGTACCACCTGTGGGGCTGTACCTATGCAAGTCTCATCACAATGAATGACAGGGTATAATTAAAAACTGCTCCGAGAGCTTCTCATGAGGGGAGACTCTTCAATGGAGCTCAGGAAGGCTAACTGAATATAAAAGGGTCCTTCTCCCAGAGCAGACAGGTGCGACTAATGCTGTAAATGCATTTGGTTTTCTGTTGGGAAGTCATTTTTATAAAGATGGTTTCAGGGTGCCTGTGTTGCTCACTAAAAACCAAAAATGTGCTCAAGTAAAGTAGTTTTTCCCCCACACAATTTCAATTTCAATCTTTTCAGCCTTACTTTTTACAGTTGTCAATATACAGATGGAGAAAAACTCCCATGCAGCATTAGGCCTACATTGGATGATGGCTGTTCTGAGGTTCAAAATTACTGGAATAGTAGGATACAGATTGTCAGCATTGTCAGCACTTGTTCTTGAATGTCATTTAGGCAGATGTTTAGATTGTAGGATTTTTGGATGTCCACATATGGACTGCATTAACATTTAAATTAAATGCTTTCATTTTTTAATATTTTTTTTATCTTTCTGTTTTCTTCTCCCAGAATCACGAGCTAATGTTTGATAATATGATTCAATTTATAATACACATTGAACCAAAGCGATAACCAAAGAGATTGTATGTTTAAGTTGTGTCGTTTATTGCAGGCAGCTTGGTGTTTGAACATGTCAGCAAAAAATGCAATAACAAACACTCATACACCCTAAATTGACTTAAAGGAATAGTTCCACCAACAATTTAATGGGATCAAATATGTAGTAGCAAATGATGAATCGTATGTGGTTTAAAAAACATGAATGGCACTTATGGCTCAGGTGACTGGCTCAAAAATAAACTGACAGCAGAACTGAATGCCCATGAGCAAAGATAGCAAATTTCAAGTCGCAAGTTTTCTGGGGTTCTTGTGCTAGCCAAGAAACTGCTATTGAGATGAATGTGAATGTTGATGGACACTCTCTTCAGGTATAATATCATATATATCCTTGGTTTTGCCTCAGGCATAGGTCCAGTAATGTTACCGCAGTAATATTAAGGTACGGCGCCTAATTTGTGGAGGAAATGAAGGAATCCGACAGATTAGGACTATGCTGCAGGAAAAAAAACAGCCAAAGGCTTGAGGTGACACTAAAAGTCCATCTGCCGCTTGTTTGCAGCGCATGTGTGTCCGTATAATTTCTAACTGTCTAAGCTTCTTGCCTGTGGGGATGAAATAAAAAAAAAACTCCCAAGAGCAGGTGGAGTGTGAAATTCCCGGTAATTCAATTTCTGATGTGAGGGATACCTTTCTTTTCAAGAGTATTTGTCTTGTCCTTTAGTGGCCCATGGACCCCAGAGATATCCAAATCATTGGTTTGTGCTGTTTTAGCTTTTTTTCTAAAATATAGAATTAAATGATTACAGTTGCTCTCAAACAGCCTTATAGAGCTCTCAAAGATTGAGTGTTTTAGAAAATCTGTCTTGGTCATGTAACCAGAAAAGGATCAAAGTGCTCTGACTAACGTGATTGAAATTGTACCATACTCTAGTGGTTTGGTCAGAGAGCACAGCGAGAATTTCAGATAATCATAATGTCTAGGTTTGACTCTTATCCCCTCATTATGACCTTCCGTCATGATTTAAGACATCGACCACTGAGGTACAGTATGGACTCGTCCTTTCATGCTCCGTAGGGTGTCTTAACAAGGTCATTTAGAGCTGAAAAGTCTATTTAAATGTAAAACACAACACATAATGGAAACACATGGGCTGCTTGCATTGCTTTTCTATTCACAAGGATTGCTATATATTGTTTCTGGCCAATGGAAATAATGGCACCTGGTGATTGGGTGTTAACGACAATAAATGATGCTGATTAGTTTTCTAAATTACAAGTAATAAGTGTCACCACACAAAGGACTTTTTGAGTTAGTTAAATCAATACAGATTTTAGTGTGCTTGTTGGGAGACATCAATAACTCTTTGGGATGGAAAATATTGAATTGTAATTTTTTATATTCTTTGTGCTTTGAAGCAACAAGTGATAAAGTAACAATTCAAGTTTATTTGTATAGCGCTTTTCACAATGCAAATCGTTGCAAAGCAGCTTTACAGGAAATTAAAGTTTCAACATTATATTTAGTAATAGCATATCAGTGGTGATTATCTCAAGTTGATGTCCATATGGCAGAAATGTATGATAAAAATCAAGCAGTTAGTAAATAACATCAAACAGACGGTGAACACTATTAACAGCAATGATTATATTTTGCAATCAAACTTATAGCAAAATTTGGTCGTTTTGTATATTGTCTGATGGTTGGCATCATCTGAGGTCTTCTAGGGGCTTGGCATCATCTTTTCTCAGGTGTTCGATCATCTCAGGCTATTCCAGAGTTTGGGAGCCAAATGTGAAAAAGCTCTACCTCCTTTAGTGGACTTTGCTATCCTAGGATCTACCAAGAGTCCAGAGTTTTGCGACTTTAGGGAGCAGAATGGATGGATAGAAGACTAGTTAGGTACATTTAGGGCAGGAGTAATAAACAGAATTTAGGGCCTGCAAAAGTAAGCAGTATATGATATTTTGTGACCGTAAGGATACAGGACTAGCTTTTTCTGAAGATCAGAAACAGGTAGCAGTTGCTGCATTACATAGTGTTACGTAACTTGAACTAGCTTTTCTGCAATCAGAAACAGGTAACATGTTTTCCTTTCTTAAGATTCTAAAATGTTACGTAACTTGGCAATGTTTCTAAGATGGAAGAATGCTGTTTTTGTAACATGGGAAATTGCTGTCTAAAGTAAAAGTACATCCATCTAGATATCTCTACGAGATTCTGTGTAATGTTTTTTTTTTTTGGTCCAATAAGTAATACCTGTCTTTTTATTTTGAGAGTGCTCTTATCCTTTTGAAAGTCAGGAAAATTTAATTTGAGATGCTGTACCCTCACTATTGTTATGTCCCTGTTGACTCTCCTCAGGCTTGAAGTACATACTGCAAAAAAGGGGCTCATAAATGTGTTTCCTCAACTACAAGCACTTTTTAAGTCCCAGTCATTGATTTTTATTAAACCTTTTCGTTATATGAAGGTCACATAAAAATGGAAATGGAGGTATGGGATTGGATTAAGGGATCTTAAATATGGTCATGCAGAATAAGGCATTAATATGTGCTTTATAAGTACTAATAAAGAGCCAACATGATTGTTATATGCATGCTAATTAGCAACTAGTTAATAGTAAGAATAGGTCTTTAAAATAAAGTGTTACCAACTTTTCCTTTATTTTCATTTTTTTCAAAGAGAAATCAGTGTCAGGAAAGAGCAAACTTGACATGAAATTTGACACATAATAAGTAAAAAAAAAGGAAGTAATCAAAGTAATTAAGACCATTTTTATTGTTTGACATTTCCAACCAAGCTGTAATTTTTAAATTGTTAATTTATGTAAATCTATTTTAAGTAGTTATTAAGATTTTTTTTGTTTTTTGTTTTTTACAAAGATGTTGTTATTTTTAAATTAGTGTCATAAAAAAAATAGATACGCAGCACATCATTTGAGACTAATTAGACTAATTACATGAACTAGTGAGAGTGTGTTTTAAAGATGTTTCTTTTCAGAAAGTCCACAAAGTCAAAAGTGCCCACTGTTAAAGTAACAGCCTCATTAGAATAGTTTGTACAAAATTTTTTTGTTTATTTTTGTAGTAGATGTTGTTTTTTTTTGTTTGGGAGGGGGGGGGTGTGGTGTGTGTGTGTGTGTGTGGGGGGGGGGGTATAGTAATACCAGTAAATTTAGACCTTGTGGGAATATCTCTTAGGTCACCATGAGGATACAAGCTCTTAAATCATGCAGAAGTGTTTAGAAAATCTAAAAATGCTGAAAGTTTTGCATAATGAGTAGAGTTAGTGTAAGGGGATAGAAAGCATTACCTGCTCTTAAAACTGCCTTTGACTGACCATCTTCGTAACTGTATTTAAACACTGAGTGATATTATCTTTCCTAAGTCTGCAGAGACACAGCTAGCTGGTTAAATTATCGCACACTACTGTTTGAAAGAAGCCATAAAGCAAACAGTAATCTGCCAAGGCTGTCAAGGACTGCTGCAGACCACCCCTTGAGAGACAGACTGAGGCCTCAGTCACGGTGAGACATTGGTGTGATCCCACTGATAAGAGGAAGTCATTTTGTAACTACTTTGTTTTTGACAATCACCAAATAGCAAAGTAAGGTAAGGTCATCTGAGGGTTACAGAAGCAGCCAAACTATTAAATACTCAAAGCAGCCAGTGTCAAGATAACATCGTTAGTCATTATCCCTCGTCCTATTTCTTTCAGTTGTTATTCTTAACTAACGGATTTATTCAAGTAGATAAGAAGAACCTCCACAAGTTTTCCCAACTGGACATTTGTAAATCCACATATACATATATAAAAAAAAAAAATCGTACCCCTGGCTATGGATTTGAAAAATTATTTGAAACCATGATAGATATGCATATGGTATTCCACACTTTATGGGATTTAGTTAAATGTTGAATCTATTGATCAAAGTGTATACTATATCTAATCCAATTCATAATTTAATGCTTTGTTTTTCCCAAAAAAGAGATACGTAAACCCTCAGGACAGCTTTACATAAAGAACTGCATTCGATATCACAACCCAGTCATTTCTTAAATATTTTTTAAAAAACTGCTGAGTGGTTGAAAAACACAATTTTTCAGTTCATTACATCCTTTAGTCTTCATAAATCAAACTCCGATGCCTTATTAACTAAAGTAGCCTACCCCCATACACTTTTAGAAAAAGAAAAAAAAAAGGAACAAAAGCTGCCACTTTCAAAAGTTACTAATATCTATTATTTAGGTACTAATTTGTACACTTTGGGTAGGCTACTAAAATGTACCTTTAATGTACTAATATGCACCCTTTAGGGTTAAAAATGGTACAAAGCTGTTATTTGTAAGGATGCCACTCCAGTAACAGTGAAAGAGTGTACAGTGTTACACAAATGAGAATGTCCACATTCAAGCATTTCCATAAAATGAGCTTAAACTGCTCAATTTACAGTCAGCTTAGTTCATGTGTAACCTAAATCTCTGACTCTATATGGGCTGTGGTTAGATGAGTCCAATTTGTGAATGAATCAATTCAGTACAATTGGTGAACAGTTTCAATGAGAAAAATCAGCTTAAAAGGATGATTTGCTAGCGATTTTGTGTCTCAGTTTCCTCTGTTCGAAGTAATGAGAAATTATATGGTTTTCTACCATTCAGAAATTATGCTTTAAAATGTGTTGTTATTATGGCAGTACAAGTATTAAATAGCTACTACACACACACAAAAAAGGAAAGAAATAGAAAAACTTTTCCCAAGTAAAAAGTGTCAAATTAATCAGCACAGGCAGATTGTTATGCATCTCTACAGGGAGGTATTTGACTGACAGTACTTGCTACATAATTATTGAGGGATTTGAGAATAACCTTGTTTCAGATAACAAATTACTGCAGTGCAGAAACCAGTGGAACTACAGTACAAGCAGTTTATTTTGAAAACCTTTGAGCTTCCAACAACCTGCTGATTATAAATGTATTTGAAGGATCTCATTATAATTCAGTTGAGGATAGATCAGTCAATTCATGTAAACCATATACATATAAATTCATGTTGCTGAAAATGTTTCCTTAACATAGCAAAAACCTGTGGGAATGGAGTTTAGCTGGGTAGCTTAAGCTCAGTCTAAAGTCAACCATGCAGCTGTGAAGCATGACAACCAGCTGTTGCACTGTCGGTACAGTTATTAGGCTGTCCTGTATTTCGTATAACCTGCACATTCATCTCAGCATGACTTTTTACTCTATGAATTTCAGGAGCATTTGAACTAGGGTCTAAAGGGAGCTATTCTGAATTCCAGCTATAAACAAAACACTTTTGAGTCTCTAGAGTCTTTTACTACATGCTGTGTCAGCAGATTTAATGGGGTATTAAAGCTCTACATAAAGCACAACACTAAAATGTCCCTAGAGAGAAAGTTTCTCTGAAGTAGTCTTTCACTACACACTGAATCACTGTGAGACATTCAATGAAGCATTATTTATATCATCAATTACTACTGTAGATTCATGTCAGTCCCTTTTTATGATTTTAGTTGTCTGACTTTTAAGACTGAGGCGATAACCATCATTAGTGCTTGATTCTAGATGGCAATGTGTTGAATAGAGTCTTCTGTAAAAGACCCCTTGAGAGAAAGTACACAGAGAGTCCATTTCCTAAGAGAAAAAAAAATGCATGAACTTCACCAGCAAGCACTGACTTCACTTATTTTCCTTGACAGCTACTTTACACTGTTGCAACTTTTTGGTCCTCTGAGATACTATCAATTGTCTACTGTAATATCAAGGGGGCAAATGTTTGCTGTTAACTGTGTGTCTTATTAAGGAAATTTCAAGAATAAAAAAATAATGTATTTTTTCAAAAGGAACCCTTTTTTAATTGCGTAGGTATATAAAATTATGAATTAAGCATGCCTTTTCCTTTCAGAAACCTGTAAGACAAGTGTTTGCACATTTGCATATTCTGACTAAAGCTTTGGTTTGCTATAGGAATTCTAAGGAGTAGCTAACCCAGTGAGTTGCCTCACTGCTTAATGCCTACAAAATCAGCATCTTAATAAGTGACAGATTTTGAACACTCTATAAAGCCAGCAAGTTTACATGACACACAAATAGTGAAAGTGAAAGTGACGTGACATACAGCCAAGTATGGTGACCCATACTCGGAATATACCCATACACTTCCAAAGTGCACACACACAGCAGTGAACACACACACACCACGTGAACACACACCCGGAGCAGTGGGCAGCCATTTATGCTGCGGCGCCCGGGGAGCAGTTGGGGGTTCGGTGCCTTGCTCAAGGGCACCTCAGTCGTAGTATTTAGGGTGGAGAGAGCGCTGTACATTCACTCCCCCCACCTACAATTCCTGCCGGCCCGAGACTTGAACTCACAGCCCTTGGATTGCAAGTCCAATGCTCTAACCGTTAGGCCATGACTTCCCCACAAAGCAACGCACTGTTAATTTAATTAGAGTTTTACATTAGCATGTTGCTACACAAACTGTGCAGTATTCTAAATGTGAATTGACATCATGTAAAAATTATCATAATTATTCTGACTGAGACTCTGACTTCTAAAAAGTGTTCATGTCTTAATAGAACTCATAATTACAACTTGTGACAACTCTTACAGGTGCTTCTCAATAAATTAGAATGTTGTGGAAAAGTTCATTTATTTCAGTAATTCAACTCAAATTGTGAAACTTGTGTGTTAAATAAATTCATTGCACACAGACTGAAGTAGTTTAAGTCTTTGGTTCTTTTAATTGTGATGATTTTGGGTCACATTTTACAAAAACCCACCAGTTCAATATCTCAACAAATTAGAATACTTCATAAGACCAATAAAAAAAAAAAAAAAAAAAAAAAAAAAAATTTTTAGTGAATTGTTGGCTTTCTGGAAAGTATGTTCATTTACTGTACATGTACGCAATACTTGGTAGGGGCTCCTTTTGCTTTAATTACTACATCAGTGTGTGGCATGGAGGTGATCAGTTTGTGGCACTGCTGAGGTGGTATGGAAGACCAGGTTTCTTTGACAGTGGCCTTCAGCTCATTTTTTTGGTTTATTCTTTCTCATTTTCCTCTTGACAATACCCCATAGATCCTCTGTGGGGTTCAGGTCTGGTGAGTTTGATGGCCAGTCAAGCACACTAAGACGATGGTCATTTAACCAACTTTTGGTGCTTTTGGCAGTGTGGGCATGTGCCAAATCCTGCTGGAAAATGAAATCAGCATCTTCAAAAAGCTGGTCAGCAGAAGGAAGCATGAAGTGCTGCAACGTAATGCATCAAAATAGTGGCATTTATCAGTAAAATGTAGTTAAGCAATTTTTCATATTTCTGTTTTCCTATAATTTATTATTTTTATTGTCTTAATGCAAGGACAATCTGAAAACAAACAAGACATTCATTACAATTTATTATAGCTATCACAAGGTATAAAAACGAATGTCCTGCTAAATAAGCTCTGCTTATTAATAAGACATTTGCATTACTTGTTATATTGTGCTTCTGTCAATTGATAATTCAAATTACACATTTATTTTGGCATTAATAGTGTTGCCATAGAAACGCATAAATCCATGAACAGCTCTGAGTAGAATGTTCCAGGTTTCCAGCTAGATAAGGTAATTATGGGATGTAGTGAATGCATAACACCTGTTTAAAAAAATAGTACACAAATATTGGTTAAAATACATTGGGCATATTTCATTTTATATATATATATATATATACACACACACACACACACACACACACGTACAGTAGGTATAGATGGGTCTTATATAGAGAGAGAGAGCGAGAGAGTAATCTAATAAGGTATCTTAAAATTCTGCCTTAAAAGGCAGTAGACTTTGTTTAGAACAGAACAAGTGTACACTTAGCCTCAATGATACAGCACTAGAGCACATCCTCTCCTCATCAGCTCTCATTTTTATGACGTGCAGTTTGGAAATCAAAAGCTCTTAAGAGGGAAAAAATAGATTTACACAATGATGGTGCAGGCAGTCGTCATGGTTACAGACTGAATGTTAAAAGTAAGTGCGGGAGACCTTACTGGTAGTTTTGCTGTGTGGGTTGAGACATTGCTTCCTGTGAAGCAATCAGATGTGGAAGCTCTACATCGGGTCTGTAGCCCCCTCACCTCAGTGTTCATGGCTTCTGGTACAGGAGACGCTCAGTTAGAGTCCAAAGTCAATACAAACCGAGCACTGCAGTGTGAAGAGCGTGTTGAACCTGCTCAAGAATGCCTTTTGTTTAACATAAAAGATGTAGTTTTTATGAAGCAGGCCAGGTGCTTTCTTTTTCTCATCTGTTTTGCATGACAATAACATTGAGAATGTGTGTGTGCATATCACAGGAGCGATACACGTGTAAGGGCCCCAAATCATTTCCAGAACAGTCTCTCCTGGGGTAAGCAGAAACGCTTCACTTTAATGAAATTACACGCGGAATTAGAGCTTGGATCAGGAAGCGTCGGGCGAGAGGGGGAGCTCGGGCCCCCCAGCATCCTCTGGAAGCAGCGGATTACTGCTCAGGAGAGACTAGGAATCTCTGTGGCAACCGTTGGGGATGGGCTAGAGTTGGGAGACGCTTATCAGCTTGAAAGAGCTAAATCAAGCAGGAATGGGAAGTCTATGATGTTGAAGTCCCATTGAAGACTGAGAAGCATGAATATTCATTTCAAGCGCTGCTCTCGCCTCCTTCGCATGACATTGCTCTCATATTATCTCTTAACTTTCTTTCACTCTTTTTCTCTGCTAGTTTTTTGGAAAGTCTTATCCATTTTTTTCCCAGGCTTCCTAGTTCCTACATGGTTTTGTGAAGTGTTAGCTACGTTCTCTCTGTTTGTGCATGAGCAAAGTGGGTTTCTAAAAATGTCCTAAATTGCGCTCTTGTTTTTGAGATGAGAAACTCAACTTTAAAAAAGTGGAACAGCCTTTCACAAGTCCTCCTTGGAGGTTTGTACTCCTGAAGTCATTACACTCTGATGGGTGTTCAAGTGATTTTGGCTGGAAGAAATAGATGCACTGGACACTTTATGTGTTTTTCTCACTTTTTCACTCACTGGCAAACACAAGAAGCTTTTAAGTGCTTCAATTAAATGAAGAGCAAACGATGCATGTTAGGTGTTGAATTGATGCTTTATCAATGCTTCCACATAGAATGATGGCAAATCACAAACTGGCTAAATAAGCATTATTTTCTGGCGAGCTTTATCACTGTTCATCAACTGTACATGAAATTAGTAAATTATACTGATGACAATCCCAAATACAACCTGTTTATAATAAATACTAGTTTCTTTTCAGAAGGAAATTTCTTAAGAGTGGATTTTTAATTAAATCTTATTTTCCTAATTACAATTCTATGGTAGTATTATCGTGCACTGTGTTTTCAGCAGTGTACAAAATCCCTTATTCTCTGAAACATTTTATTTTGCAGAATGGACACACTGTGCCATGCAAGGCCACTAAGTCCATACATCTATAAAAATGTAACTTTGTGAATGTGTGGGAGAAAAACATTGTGAATGTGTAGAAAATAGGCACTCACATCCAGTCATCTGTTTTTTGATTGATATTTTTTATCATATATATAGATATATATTAAGTCTTAAAAACAGACTTTGTAAAAAAATATATATATATGTATATATATATATATATATATATAATATATGATATATATATATATATATATATATATATAATATATAATTATGAAAATATAATAATTATTATACAGAAAATAATTATTTAAATTCTGAATATATAAATGTAAATATGAATATATAATCTTAAAATGTGAATGTACATTTATAAACATGAATATATAGAAGTAAATCTGAATATATTCATGTAAATCTGAATATATAGAAGTACGTGTGAATGTTTAAATGTAAATCTGAATTTATAGAACTTCTGAATATATAAATATGAAGCTGAATTTATAAATGTAAAGCTGAATATTGTCACAGTTGAGCTCTGTGGCAAACGAAGGAACGAGCAGACAAGGATAAACTTAAATAGTCTTTTAATAATCCAAACTCAAAACTCCAGGGAACACAGGACAGGCAGAGACACACAGGAACACAACATCGACATTACAAGTAGAACCGACAAACACTAACTGAATGGACTGGGGCTTTTAAGCACAGGATATTCAAGGAGGAACGAGACACACCTGGAATCAAATTAACACAACAGGAGACAGAAAATGGGTCACGGAGCACATAAGGAGCACAAACAGACACAAAACACGGGACAGAGTCTGACATGACTCCCCCCTCCCGGAAGGAGCATCCTTGTCCCACACATCTAATTTTTAATAATAAAACTCATTCATCTATCACAGCAAAAAAAAATTAAAAGAAGCATTTCACGCTAAACTGTAGCTCTAATGGTCTCTTTATCTCTCTGGTCTAAATGAACCGTTATCAGGACTGTGGGCTGTTTTCTAATCATCAGCCATGAGAGAAAGCAACACTTCCTCAGGGAAAAATGGCTAAGTGCTAGATGACTTTGTCTTAAAATAACCCTTTCCTCAGTATCACAGGCTGTAGACACACTGATTTGATCAACTAAATCTCTTCACTATCCCCACATTCTCTTCATATAAGAGGAAAAATGAGTGAAAGCGAGTGAGGAAGTAGGAAACAAAACCAACCCACAACCGGTTACCCTATTGGTCAGTGCAATGCAAACAGACTCTGGTGAGAAACTCCATTACTGATAATGGTCTGTGTTTGTGCCGGCTGTTGAAGAATCAGCATGGCTAATTGACCTTGCTGAGTCCCAGCAGGCAATGGGCTCCGTGTCAGCAGAGCAGGGAAGGACATTATCTGATTTCACACAGTTTGATGCGCTCAATGACACACAGAATGACTGTTGTTCCTGTGAACTCATATGACAAATATTCATGGAATGAGGCCAAGATAAATATATCAGAGAAAACAGAATATATATGCTTTTTGCGATCAAAATAGTGAATATGTTGCATTCAGCACAGCTTTTAAACGCACTGAATGTATCCAGGACTGCTATATCCAGATTCCAACTAATCTTTTTTAGCACTTTTAATCCTACTACACATTGGACTTCTGGGACTTCTTATTACTTCGAGTACTCTGTGCTTTGCCTTGAAAGGTGTAAATTGATCTGTTGCCTTCAGGATTTGAGGTGAGAGTGATTGAAAGTACTGCAGATGAGTCACTTTCCAGATATAGCTGAGCAGTCTGCTCTCTGAATCTTTATCAGATGGAAAGATGTCATTCTCAGATAAAAAACATTTAGGAAGAACCAAAAACAGGCTGCGTCCATCAATTCTCTTAAAATCAGGTGAAATAAGCACGATTAATTTTGTCATTGGCTCTGCACACTACATTGTGCACTTTATATACTCTTTGTATTTCAACACATTCAACCTTGAGGAAAAACAATTTTGCATTTTAATGAACTAATTTTGCAGTTGCTTTTGAAAAGAATTGAGAAGAGATTAAGTACAGAGCAAAATTCTTTGTGAACTGAATTAATAGAATAGTTTACATTAGTTGTAAGTGTTGTTTATTATTGTAAACTAGACTGTAAAATTTAAGAGAGAATGACGTTCCTTAAAGGGGTCATATAATGCTGCTGAAAAGAATATTATTTTGTGTATTTGGTGTAATGAAATGTGTTTATGCAGTTTAAGGTTAAAAAAACACATTATTTTCCACATACTGTACATTATTGTTTGTCCTCTATGCCCTGCCTTCTGAAACGCGTCGATTTTCACAAGGCTCATCGAGGTGTGCTGTGATTGGCCAGCTATCCAGCGCGTTGTGATTGGCCGAATGCCTCAAGCGTGTGATAGAAATGTTATGCCTCTTAACATATTGTGATGCCTTGTCCGGCTGGAGTAACGAGACAAAAACATAAAACCCATTATAAACGTGATATAAACATGATTATTAGTTGTGTCTTCTTTTGGAAGGCAAAAACAAAGTAGTTTAGATTTCTCAACGAAACAGCGTCACACTCCGCAGCCTTGAGTGAGCAGAGGCCGGAGGCCTAGAGTGAGCCGCGGTCGGCTTGAGTAAGCAGAGGCGGGATGCTTGAGGCGTGCAGCAACCACGTGACGGCCCCGGGCTGGACGCCGCATCATCCAAGGTGAAAGCCCATTCTGCGATCCACAGTACAAAGTTGATGTATTTTCTCAGCGACCAGTACGGATCAGCCCCAGGCATGACGTAGCGGATATCGTCCTCTTTTGGAAGGCCAAACAAAGTAGTTTCGCTTTCACAGTGAAACACACAGCATCTATATGACATGGCGGCGGCAGCAACAACAATACTACAATGAGAATAAAAGGTACGCCTTCTTTCTTTGCGTGAACATCTGGGCGGTGTTATGCAAATCTTTCCACATACTGATGTAGAGATGTGGGGGCGTGTTAGAATGAGCCGTTTCAGGGGGGCGTGGATGAGTCTCAACTTTTATAAAGAATATCTCTTTGGATTTGAGACTTTAGTCTTTGCAACTTCACAGATCTTCTTTATTCACCAAGAGCTTGTAACACTCCAAAGAGAAAGGAAAATTTGAAATCGCATCATATGACAACTTTAATGGAATCGGTCATGCTTGACATGATGTTGCAACTCAATTTAGTTAAAATGAAAAAATGGTGAATTCTCTTATGTGTTCAGCTCTCACAGATGGTGGATAACTGATGCTACATTGGGATGGGCTGTGCAGCTGTTATCGACTTTTGCAGAGAGAAATGCTGCCAAGAAATACTACCTTTTCTCCACTAATCTCATTCAAACTACCTGTCACGGTCAGTTGCATTGCTAGTGTTAAATTGCTTACAGTTATTACTGATAAGAAGCATGTCTGATAAAAAGAACCAAGATGGTAGGCTGTACATTCCCTGGGCTGATTTGATGATTGAATGAATGCTAATGAATTGTCTTCACTTTGAGTTTAGAAAAAAAAAATCCAAACCCAAACTTAACACTATATGCATTTTCAGTTAAACGCTTATATACTATTGGAGTTCAAATATAGTTGGGATGTGCCAATGCAATCTGATATCAGTGTATCTAAATACTGCATTGTTATGTTTGATCCTTCTATCAATATATATATTTTTTTCATTTCTCATAATGCAATACAAGATATCAATGCTGTCAATACCAACCCTGCAACCCAAAGTCAAGCTGGGATCCCAGGGGGCCACAATGGGGTACCAGGAAGTCTGTGGGGAATAAACAGACTGACAAAAGTAATGTGAAAACACTCTACATATTTGAACAAAATGTTTGTCTTCAGGTTTATATATCTAACAATATCTTGTATATTTAACAAAAAAAATTATACACTGTCAATTAAAAAATAATAATAATGTGTAAAAAATATAGTAGACAATATAAAACCAAATCAATTTTAAGCACAAATTGTCTTTACAATATCATCCACTCTTTCTGTAAAAATGCCTTAATTTTAGAAAACTCCTGCCTGAGAGTAAAATATTGTCACAAATCCTTCCTTGAGAATCACACACAGACATCCAGGATTGACTTTCATCTGTGTTGCATTTCATTGCATTTGATGCATCACCATCAGTCTTCACCAACCCTCCAATTCCAGCAACTTAATGCATTTGGACATGACATCACAGGATTTGGCACATCAACACCAAACACAGATCAGATATCTAACCCAGACTCATTGAATAACATTGAATAAAATGTGCCTGTGATGATATTCCATTGCTTTTTACACGTTTTGTGGCCCTTTCCAAGTAAAATGTCCCATGACCCTAGCCTAAAGCTTACCGATAATGTTAGCAAAAGCAAACGTTAGATAAAAAAAACATTTACTGAACCAACCATGCCATTTTAACTATGTCTTTTATTGAGTGTTGTAACTTGATAATGAGTCACAGAACTCGTACCTGAGTGCTCCACATTGCAAGTGCAATACTTTACCTTGTGAGCAACTGAGCAAGTTTACTACATCAGAAAACCCATGCAAGTGGAGGTGGTTATGTGATGCAAAACATCAAAATGTATTCGTTCACATATCATGCACTGTGGTAAAATGTTTTGAAGTCACAACATAGTATTGTGGAATCATGCAAAGGCTGCATTAATCAGCAACTGTAATTATAATTTGTGTGAAAAGCAATAAAAGTTCTTGCTGTTTTACTGTAACTAGTGTTCATTTCAGCTGGAAACTGCAGTAAATTGTATGTTTATGAACGTTTTGCAAAAATGTAGGGAGATGGCCTTTTTTAATTCTCCTACAGTATGTTGCAATCATCAGGTAACTTGCATCGATTTAGATCCTACTTTGCCAACATTAAAAAGTGTTTTGCGCATCCTTGGCATCAAAAAGTTTGAAAACCCTTTCATTAAAGTATAAAAACCCTGCAGTATTAGCTGTAAATCACTGATGTGTATTTTTTGCCAAAACATGAGCTGTGCTTTATTTGTGCTGTTGTTAGCCTGGAGCAGGATCATATACCTAGCTGACTCTGTCAGAGCGGATCATGCCAGGTACCCTTGCACCACACACCCAGACATAGCTGATGTACGTTTTACAGATTTCTCTAACAATCTATCATCCGGCTGCTGACAGCTTCTCTTGACCCACCCCCTCACTACCAGCACACTCCTGCTCTGTGATTCACAGGTATCTGATCCCAGATTCCTCGACACAAACCATCCCAAAACCAAACCATCTTCTTAAGAGACTGTAGGGAAACAAACAGGCAGAGAGCCTGAAACCTGTGTGTTTGTACTATTCTGTATGTGTGTTATGTGTATCAGTGCTTTGGCATGGCAAAGCCCTGTTTATTATGCTAATAAGGTTCTTTGAATTTTGAATAGAGAGATAGAAAGAGACACATAAGCTATGTATAATATTGTTTTTCATTTGTGTGCACATAAGGATCCGGAAGAGTTTTAGTCATTCTATTGCTCTTTCACAGTCTTGGATACATTTTCACAATTTCATAGGAAATTACCTTGCTAATGACTAATAGACTCTCTCATTTTAATGTGATGATAAAAAGTCCACAGTTGCTGTTTGCTCTTCTTGTTTATCTGATAAGGAACCTGCCTGCATCCTGAAAAATATATAGGGATTTTTACAGATTTTTACCTGTCTACCATAAAACATGATGGAGGAATATAGTAAATAATTCATTATTTGGCATGTAAAACTATAAAATCTTAATACAGGTCAGATATAGACAAACAACAGGAAGTGCTAATGGTTTTGAGCTGAAGGCATACGTCTTTGGAAACGCCCTCAGAGTTGACACAAACCGCACACAGACAGCTCTGAGTGACTTTCAACTGCGTCGCATTTCAAAACATTGCCATCAGTCTTCCTCAGCTCACTATTAATTAGTGTCATTGTTCTCTGGAGTTCCTGCTGTTTACTGTTCCATCCTATCCTGTCTCCTGAGTCAAGATCCACGTCGAGATGAAAAAGAGTTAAGACGAGAAAATTAGTAATGACCATATGCTATATAAATAATAATTAAATATTCATAGGGTGAATGGCCGTGGCTGTTTATTTGCTAATTTTATTGCTAGCTGGCTGGTACAGCTCTGTAACAACATGTAAATATTAATGTTTGGTGCCAGTTGATGGTAACTATTTGATTTTATTAATGGGAGGTAATTGCAGAGCTGTTTTCATGAGTTTGGACTGGTAATATCTTACCATACTCATTTTAATTGAGCAAACACATCAGATAAAATTCTGGCCAATAATGAAGTCAGTAATTATATTCATGTTGTGACTTTTCTTAAAATTCTACTATTTTGCCTTATCAAGTAAAAACTAAACCATTATAGTAAAATTCTAAATGTACATTATGGAAAAATGGAAATCAGTTTTTCTGACTAAGTGAAAAAATCACATTGAATTTTGAGATTTGCTAAAAATTTATTTTTTTGTTATTAATATATTAGTGTTATTAAAAATTTTAACATTAAGTGAGCATTAGATGACAGCAAATGTAATTTAAAATTAAATATCCAGCCGATATACAATTTTCAGTCAAAAATTTATAGTAAATTAAAATATTAAATAATGAAATTACAAAGAATTGGCAAGTAATGTATTGAATTAATCATGAAATTTAAAAGTAGAAAAACGCAAATAGTGTTTTCTTCTAAAATATACTCCAATAATCTTTTTTTTTTTTTGTCAATTTTTTAAGCCAAGTTTTTGTTATATATTAATTGTTATTGTTAATTGTTATATTAATTATACTATGCAGTTTAATTTTATATTATATAGCCTATATTAATTATATTTGTTTGTTTGTTTGTTTACCATGATCGTAAGTAACCAGAGGAAGCAGAATGAAATATCTGTGACGTGAAGCAGTCAGGCAGCTGTCCTTGTCACTGCAGGTAGATTGTGGACAAACAGGCTGTATGTGGTTTTTTTAAGCATGAAAATACTGAAACTGTCTGGCAATATGGACCTGTTAGTAAACACTTTTTTTTTACTAGCAAACAAAGTGCACTGAAAATAAACAGGCATTCAATGATGAGTGCCACTGACATTGGCGATGACATTGACAGTGATTGTGAGGGTGACGGTGATGGTGGCCTTATTGTTAACAATGATGGGGAACAGAAATAACAGATGGAGAGATAGATAGATGGAGGGGGGTATGTATTTTACAGTTCAGATTCTCATTACCAATATGAGCTTGCAGCTGTTTGTGTGCAGATGAACAGAGGTGTGCCATCGCTAATTAATTTCAGTACTGTAAAATGGAGCATTCTGATCCACAAATAATTTTTCATGCTAATCACTAAGGATTGTCTAATAAGTTTGCCGCTACATCTGGTTTTCTGTGCACTGACACACAGAAATGAATTTACTTTGTATTTGATGTCTTGTCACACAGGCCAACATAAGGCCAAGTCACTTCTTCACAGCAAAGACGGAATAATTGCTTCTTGTTTGCAGATAATAAACAACCCCAGTGTTCAACCCTCAGCATCTCACATATCTTTACTGACAGGAACATATTTACAAGCGAATGTCTTAATTGGTTCACAAAGAAAGTATTCTTCAATTATGGCAGGTTTGGAATAAGATGAAAAGAAAGTCTTTAATGCATAAAATGCCTCCAAATGTTTAATGAGTCTTTAGTGCATTTTGCTTTAGTTTTTCACTTTTCATAGATTTATTAGAGAACAATGACATCACAGATTCAATTTCTGTCGGGGATTCAGCTGAAATTGCCTCAAGTTATTTTCAAAGCAAACTGCCTTTTGAAGTATAAATGACCAACTGTCCATGAAAATGAGCCAAGCAGCTCTAGTAATTTTTGCGCTTTCTGAAATGAATGAAAGTTTTATATATTATTTAGATGACATATTTTGAAATGTAACAAAAACAAACATGTTGTATACAGAAAAATGTATTAATGACTTGCCTGCGTCCTCACACTCGGTGGCAACCAAAAAAATAAAACAAATACACAGCAGTCTACCAGAGGAACATTACAGTTAAAAGATATCAAATTTCCATTAAGTCTTAAATTGTTTAATTCTCTTTTGCCTTTGACTGCATGTAATATTCACAGGTTTTTTTTTTGTTGTTGTTGTTGTTGTTTGTTTTTTTTTAATAGTAAATCTTTATTAAAACATTGGGCTAATAGATTAAACATTATTTCTCTCAACTTTGTCTTTGAACATTCTCCAGTCTGGTTTATCTGAGTGAGCGCCATACGATTCACAAAAACAAATATGAGTGAATATGAGGAAATTGCTTCCTCTGGGTTTTTCTTTGCCATCTGTGCTAAATACTTTTATAATCCTTGACATAACCAAAGCTTCATAAGCAGGTTGATGTGATGGCCATATTTCTCAAATATATTGTTATGGTTGTGCTCATCTCTGATTTTAGAGTTGTACATTTTCTTTATTACAAAACATTGCTAGGAATAAATCAAAATCAGTCATACTGTAGATGACATTAATGTAATCAGCACTTCAAATGATGGAATAAATAAAGACAAGCAATGAAGCGTTTGTTTAGAATGAGATCTGTGCTGGCCTAGTTCATGGATTTATATTCTAATTAGCTATAACTGGTTGCATAATGGCATAGTAAAACTTGCTAAATGATTATTAAAAATATAACGTTCAATTCAATTCAGAGTATGTGGTATTTTTATGAATATTTTTTAGTTTCATGAAACATGAACACTATTTTATCCCCAAACTTCTGTACTATGGTTCTAAAGCTGCACTTGTGGAATTGAAATGCGTACATTTCTCATTTTGTAAAAAACATTTACCTTCTATGAACATGCATCTCATCCTTCAATGCACTTTAATGGAAATAAATGGAGAGATAACTTTGTGCTCCGGCGTAGCAGCACCAGTCACCAGGATAAATGAGATGAGCCTCTAATGGAGTTGAATGAATTAGAGAAGTTCCTCCCCACAGCTCTGCAGGGTTCAGGCTGGAGCGTTCGCTGAAGTGGATGCCATTTCTTTGGTCTGCGGAGGAAGAACTAAGACATCTCTAATGGTCTAGATGATATTTAGAAGAAAATTCAACACTGGCCTCCAAATAATCTTGTTACATCTTGTAACATTTATTCATTTCAACTCAAAACAAATTGTCAGAACTGTGAAACATCTTCAGACTCAGATCGGGATGTGCGGCTAGTACAGCTGTTCAGCTGTTCTTGTTCGGCCTGCTTCACTGTGGCTGTGCTATTGATTTGATTTTTATTAAGAAACAATGGGTAGAGATTTTTTCAGTTAAAACTTGTGAGGTCTGTTGTAGATTATTTTATGTTTTTTTTTCTTCTATGACTAGCGCTTTTTCTGAAATGTAATATATGACATATATTGCCCTGTATCAAGAGTGATATTGTTGTGATAATATTTAAATATGTTACCTATAAGGCAATATATAATTTTCATATTTATATATTCTCTATAGGTAGAGGAAGATATTTAACATATTTAAGTTTAACATGAATAAAATCCCCATAGTAAAATTTGTATATGTCCATGTTAATAATACCTATATGATGATTTTTTTTTATGTGGTATTAAATGTAGCAACCATACTGTATATGTCAGCATTATATATTTTATTTATATGTGCAACTTTATTAAAACAATATATATATACCGAATATCTGTATGTTTTTTGGTAATACTTTTTTTTATATATTTTACATTTTCTTATACAATATCAACATATATTGACAGATTTTAGGATATATATGAATGTGTGGAACATATATGGAACTTTAATATATGTACACATATTACTTTTGTGTATAGGCAGCTTCATGGTACAGAAAAACACTGTGTATCAATAAATGATAGGATGAGCTTGATAACAGCCAATAATGCTGAGGATCCATTCAGCTTTTTCTTACAGATGGAAATGCATCAATGCCAGGGCTGAAGCTTAGCCTTTCAATTGGATATTGACATTCAGAAGACAGCAAAACACCAATAAGCCCCACTATCTCTTTGTTATTGCAGACTGACAGTCCTTCACAATATTGGTTTAAATGACACCTCTCAGCATTCAGCAACAAAGCCCTGCTCCAATCGATACACTCACCATGGCAACAGAATATGTTGAAAATACAAGGTTATGAACATGGCCTTTATCACGCATGCATAGCATTTCAAATGCAAAATGCAAAAACGCCTGTCAGATGAATCCTAATGTATGGCTTTGGGGAAAGGCACAAATATGCTAACCTGAAACTGTCTCATCTCTCAAATGTATCGTCCCACACAGGGTGTACTTGAGCTGCTAAAATTGTGACATCAGTATTATCTGTATGTGTGTTGTGTGACGTAATTAGGCATGACTCTCTGCCTCAGGCCATTTTTAATGAAATTTCCACAAGACCAACGTAGAAATGAGTAAAAATCAGAAAACTTCCTACAAGAACTTGTATTTGTAATTTCAATTGATTTGTAAATCACCTTGCTGTAGTCCAATTCTGCAGGAAACACTAAATGACTCAGCTTTATTGAAATCAATTGTGAGTTTAAATCTAAAGTTAAATTTATTTAACATGTTTATTATAGATTATATTTGGGTGCTGCTAATTATTTTTATGCTTATTAGAGCATGACACCGTTAACTTTGAATTCAGCCATTTATGAGGTTACATGGCAGTTTTAATGTTAAATGAGGCCTTCTTCCTCCTCTCAGAAAGGCAGATCACCATCATCTCTGGATGAATCAGCAAGACTAAGTCGGAGGGAGCAAGGACACTTGAGCGGTTTTTGAGGAGATTAGTCCAGCTAAGAATTGAATTAGATAAAGAGCAGACGGTCTTGAAGAGTCTGCAGGTAAATGCCAAAGCTGCACCAGCAAATGAGTCTGACCTGAAACCTCTGCTTTTAGTGGTGCATTGTCAATGAAATGTGTTATCTGCTACTCAAGAGGTTGCTTTTACTCAGGACTATCTGGCTTCAGGTAAACAGCACAAGCTATGTCAGTAAATGATGTGGCAATCTCCTTGCAAAAGAACATAAACGCTAAAACAGCCTGAGTCAGAACACTCCCCACCTGGTATCTCAAAGATACCATTCACACTAACAGTTTCTGGACTATATAGCCTGATCTGAAGAAAGGAGGTATACTAATTTGGATATGGGTCTGTGATAGATTTTTGTTGTCCCGTGCTGAACAGTTTTCACCTCCACTTTCCTCACTAGACCATTTATACATATATTAATAGCCTTCACAATTATGCCCATTGGCCACTCATTCCTTTTGACTTGTTTGTCTTTGAGCAGAACAGTTTCACCTTCTTTGATGTTTGGATGTTCGTGAAAAGCACTTACAATGGCTCTGGAGAGTTCCAAGATACTCCTTCCTCTACCTATTCCAGAATGTTTCTGCTAAGTTGTGGCCTAATGGTTAGAGAGTCAGACTTTTAACCCAAAGGTTGTGGGTTTAAGTCTCAGGTCCAGCAGGAATTGTCAGTGCGGGGAATGAATAACCAGTGCTCTCTTCCACCCTCAATACCATGACTGATGTGAGACCCTTGAGCAAGGCACCGAACCCCCAACTACTCCCTGGATGCCGCAGCAATATGGCTGCCCACTGCTCCGGGTGTGTGTTCACTACTGTGTGTGTGCACTTGGATGGGTTAAATGCAGAGCACAAATTCCAAGTATGTGTCACCATACTTGGCCACATGTCACTTCACAAGGTTTGAACCTGTTTCCCCTGGTATTGGAGCGTGTCTTTCTTCCAGAAATCTTTTTGTGGAATTGGGAGATTACCAGTTTTTTGTGTCAGAAGCATAAATGGTGTTACTATGAAAGGGAATTTGGGATTTGTGGAGCCTGGACTAGAGCCTGTGAATTAATGATGGCTGTCACCTTCATGAGTAAGCTGTGTGTACCTGTCTTTCAGGAGCATTGAATACAGGATTTTATCTCGTTATTCCAATCATACTTTCCCAGGCACCACCCATGTGAGAAGAGTGTGATGCATTAAAGACACAGGTGCATCTTTTCTCAAGGAAGTATTCTCTCTGGGCAACTTCGGTCCTGGAGGGCCACTGTCCTGCAGAGTTTAGCTCCAACCTTAATCAAACACACCTGAACAAGCTAATCAATGTCTTCAAGATCACTAGAAAGCTACAGGCAGGTGTATTTGATTAGGGTTGAAGCTAACCTCTGCAGGTCAGTGGCCCCCCAGGACCGAAGTTGCCCAGTCCTGCTCTAGAGGCACCAACAAAATTCATCCCACAGTCAGAGTGCAGCTGCTTGGCAGGACCTCTAATAGAAAATAATCTTCTGGGAGCATTAATGAAACTTGAGGAAGTCATTGAGTCACCTCAATGTGAACTCCTCCGGTACACATGCAAGTGAACAACACTGCCCACCTCTCGCTATTAGCTTGGCCACCCCTTGTGTGCTGTGTGATCACCTCCCACAGTAAATAACACAGTAAAAAAAAAAACAGTAAATGAAACAAAGTTTCCTAGCAACGAAGATCCGCTCTGTAGTCTAATGAGAAAACAAGGCAAAACACTTACAAACTGCCGTCAATACCCAATCATTCAAAAGCCATTAGAGCTTATGCTGTCCTCAGTCAGATGTCTGCCCTGATGCTGCACACGTTCATGAAAATGTCTGACCAGTAGGACTGAGATGTGATTGTGAGCTGGGATGATGAGGGGACTTGTTTCTTTATCTCCTAGCTCTGCTTGTCTAAAGCGTTCACCAACTCTTAGCAGACCATTGGTGTTGATGATTCGATTCAACTTTAAAAGTGGACTTAGTGACGGAATTTCACCTGTGGAAGTGATGCATTTCAGCTCCCCATGGTATACTTCATGTTGTATGCTCTTGATTATTATTTCTTCTGCTTTCAGAAGATCATTTACAGATAAGCCCTTTGATCACAAATGTCAACCAGTGCAATGACTAGCATCACTTGGTTTAGTGAAACAATGGGCAATGGCTCTGACGACTGTTGTCCAGTCTGAGAATTGTTAAAATCTTTTGGTACCTAATTGTTCCAATTTGATGTGGGTAGAGACATCTTTAATCTCTGAGTGAGCTTCAACATCTTCCTCTGGGTTAATAAGGTTGTATGAGTTTGGGCTATCAAAAAGCTGCTCTGATGGATAGTGCAAAAATTAAGGTCCTGTGAGCCAGGTTGTGGCCTCAAGCTTGGCAAATGTGACAGAATGAGAGCCATGATTGACAGTATTTTGTTCAGAGGAAACATAGTTCAGATTGAGTAGATTGTCTGATGCAATGCACTCTGTTGCTCACATATACATGGAACCATCTGGAGTTATTATAGGTGTAGCCTAACACTACTTTACTATTTGTGTAGAACCATATTCTGTCCAGTTTTAGATTAATCTTCTCTGTAATTAGTTCATTCAGTTCAGCAGCTAGGACTGCAGCATATAATTCTAGCCTAGGTACAGAGAGATCAGGCTTTGGAGCCAATTTTGCTTTGCCAAGGATAAAACCAACCTCTGAGTTGCCTTTCTGATTGGAGGCTCTCAAGTATGTTACAGCTGGATAGCCTTCGTGGAGGCATTCGGGAAGACACATATTTCACTGTGTTTGGCTTCAGAAAGATGAATGGATACATACATGCATGGAATGTTCAGACTTCTCAAGTCTTGCAGTGAATAACACCACCAAGTCCACTCTTCATGTATGTTCTCAGGTAGTGGTGTGTCCCAGTCTTGTGTCTGCAATGAGAGTTCTCTTAAGAAAAGACAGCCCTGAATTGTGATTGGTGCCAGGAATCCAAGGGGAATGAATAGGCTGTTCACTCTTGAAAGCAATCCTCTTTGTGTGTATGGCTTTTCAGTGTCCGGCACCTGGAAAGTGAATGTGTCCGACATTAGTGAAGAATCCCGACATCGCCCACTCTGATGAAAGCAACATTTATATGAATATGTAAATATGTGCTGCGCACTTTCCTCTCAGTAACAAAATTAACACAACAAAAATGGAGAGAACAGCAAGCATTTTTTTATAAAAGCATCTGTTCATAGCAACATGGGTATGCTTGCACGAGCTCTGTAAATTAGTACTCCCGTGAATTCACGTCATGTGTATTTACTTGGCACCTTATTCAATATATTGCTTAAAAGTAAGCAGCAGTATTAGATATGAAAAACAGTGTCAGTGTCTCATTTCATCAAAAGCAAAACTTAATTTGCTACTATAAAGCAGCTCTCCACTGCACGGACATCTCACCTCCAAAGACTCGCAGATGAAATGATCCCAGAGAAGAGTTCCACGAGAAAGAAGGCAGAGCCTTACTGCACACCTCCTGTGATGTAATCGTCACAGACCAATGTTAGTACGAAGGTGTTTTGCAATCCGGAATGAACTTTTCCAGAAATTTCGCTTTGGCAAGCCATTTCGAACTCCCAAAACAAAGACAAAATGAACTTTGTTTTGGCCGGATTATGTTTTCGAAATTATGTCATATCAGTTCGTTATCCGATTTCGCTTGAAGTACCGTATTTTCCGCACTGTAAGGCGTACCTAGGAGGCTTAAATTTTCTCAAAAATCGGCTGTGCACCTTATAATCCGGTGCGCCTTATGTGTGCACTGAGTTCCAAAATCTGTAAAAATGTTGTGCTACTTTGGTAAGCGCTCCGCTTGATTGACTGTCGGACTATAAACCAATCAGAGAACATTACATAATATGTACAGTACGTACGCTTACCTCCGCCAGGTATACTACCGGTATGCTGCAAAACAACATTTGTTTGTCTAAGGACACCCGAAAATGCCACCAGTGAAGAGACATGCTTACGAGGCACAATTCAAACTACGGGTTATCAGTTACTTGGTTGTAAATGGGAATAGAGCAGCTGCGAAAGAATTAAACATCAATGAATCTATGGTTCGGAAGTGGAGGAAGCAAGAAAATGAACTGCGCCAAGTTAAGAAGACGAAACAGAGTTTTTGCGGAAACAAAGCTAGGTGGCCACAGTTAGAAGACCAACTTGAACAATGGATTATTGAACAAAGAACAGCCGGGAGAAGCATCTACGTCACTATTCGACTGAAGGCAACAACGATAGCACAAGACATGAAGATCGAACACTTTCAAGGAGGTCTGTCTTGGTTGGCTTCATCTGTAGTTTTTGGTTTCGACTGTAGTGGACAGAGATTGCAAACTATGGTCATTTTTAAGAGGAAGACGCTGCAAAAGAAACGTTTCCAGCCAGAGTCATCGTTAAAGCCAATCAAAAGGGCTGGATGGACGAGGAGAAAATGAGAGAGTGGCTGAGAGAGGTGTATGTAAAGAGACCGGATGGTTTTTCCACATCACCGTCCCTGTTAATCTGCGACTCCATGTGCACCCATCTCACCGCTACTGTGAAAAACCAAGTGAAGCAAATGAATTCGGAGCTTGCCATCGTTCCAGGAGGATTAACAAAAGAACTCCAACCACTGGATATTGGTGTAAACAGGTCATTCAAAGTGAAGTTGCGAGCGGTGTGGGAGCGATGGATGACAGACAGCGAACACACCTTTACTAAGACTGGGAGGCAGTGCCGGGCGAGTTACGCCACCATATGTGAATGGATTGTGGATGTCTGGGCTAAGGTCTCTGCTTTAACTGTTGTCCGAGCTTTCGCGAAAGCCGGCATCATTGCTGAACAGCCACCTGGCAACGAGACTGACTCCGACAATGATGAGAGGGAACCCGGCATGTTTGCCCAGCTGTTCAATTCAGACACAGAAGATGAGGACTTTGATGGATTTGTGGGAGAAGATTGATTAAAAAATAATGTGAGTGTATTGTTAAATAGTAGAATAAAGTTCAACTAAACTCACTGTTTTGCTTCCGTTACCTTTTTTTTTGTAGACCGTATGTTTTAGCATATGCCTTACAATACGGTGTGCCTTATGTATGGCTTAAGTACAGAAATAGACCCCGTAATTGAGACTGTGCCTTATAATCAGGTGCGCATAAATCAACGATAATCAAACTTTACTTACAGACAGTGTCTCATCAAGTGTTGTTAATAAGATGGAATGACATGGCAAAATAAACATGCACTACCATGTGCTGCTATTCTTCTGAACCTGGAAACTGAATAACATAAATTCAAGCGGTACAATACAAAATGACCAGTAGGGGGAGCAAAAATGTTAGAACAGGTAGAGCCAGAACACTAACCATAATTTGATACTAAATTGCTGTTTTGAGCAAATCCATAGCTTGGAGATTTTAGTTAGGATGCAAATGCTCACAAATAATTATCAAACCAGTAAAAACTTGTCAAGCTGGTCAGCTATTACATCTCATTGCCAGAATAACATAAGTGTATCTGCAGGGTGAGTTTCTACCAGTCATGCTATTGTTCATGAATCTTAATGAGCAAAGTTATTGGGCAGACAATGCAACATCAGCATGGGTTAATTAATATTCATGAGGTAAGCAATTGGCGTGTCAAAATGTCACAACCACTACTGAACTTTGCAAGATTCTTCCTTCTTCAAAACATATTCCAGCACCTCTACTATCAGCAACCTTTAGGTGTCTAAGCATATTATCAGAGAAGAGCATGTTACTGTCACCAGAGTCTTGATATGAGTTCTATAGATATATTCTAATGAAGACTGCTATCACATGGAGCTCTCAGCTTATCTTTGTGCTCACAAGAGCTCTACTCCGACACCTTCACAACGGCTGTCTTTTAAATCATGTGTTGTTTGTGCAGAGCATTGTTGGCAGTGCTCTGAGGTTCTCCAGTAAAATGGCTGATCATAATTATGCACTCCTTCACATAAACTGATACATTGATTTACTGCCTAAAATGCATTATAAAAGACAAACGCATTGATATGTCAGCTTTCATCTCAGCTGCTGTGTGGAATAATCATATGGTGTGTAACTGTTTAATGGGACATTTGCTTTCTTTAAACCTGTTGGAGTGCTTTAATGTCTGTATCCTGCACCTCTAATTATTCTTTCTGTATTTATTTTGCGTTATAATCAGTATGGTCAGATTTTGATCCTGTGCCAGTAATCGCTATAGCTGTTTGTTATAGGATTTTGCTGTACCATATGGATGTTTGCATGTGTACAATGAAGCACACAGAATATATGTGGGAAGTGTATTAACTCATGGTGATTATAGAAGCAGCCTTGACTTTGTTTTGCATCTGTGGATTCACTGCCAACAGAATTTAATCGCAAAGCAGTAGCAAAAAGCATCATCAGAAATATAAATTAGACAACAAACAGTTCCAAACTAGTCAAATAAAAAGAAACCGCTTATCAGCAAAGTGCCTTTATCTGGAGCGTTTAACTAAAATTTACAAACATGACCCCAGTGGGTAAATAGAAGCTAGAGAAACTTAAAATCTCTGCATCACAATTTCACAATGATAGGGTATGTATTAAAAGTTTCAACAGAAAGCTTAAATCGCAATGTTTTGAGTCCAAGAGTTTATGACTGATGGAAAAATGGAAAGGTATCAGCAGGATTCCCCTTGCAGACCGGAGAAGCAGAGGATTAAAAATAAACTTAATCCAAAGCGCATTAACTGGATTTAGGTTGTAGTTTTCTTTGGGAATTTTAAAAAGATCAACAAGGTAATGTGATATTTTTTGCTTTGAAATAGAAATTGTATACAGCAGTTGTCTTTAAAAATAAAACTTGTTACACTTTATTTTATTTACATTTTTGTTAGATTAATACGTAAAGCAGAATTTCACAAGATATATTCAAATACTTATATTTTATGCAAATAGTATTTTTTTCTTGTTTTTAAAATTTCTTTAAGATTTATATTTAAGAACAGAAAAAAATGATGTAAGAAAAATAGATAGAACTTCTATATTATATAAATCTAATCTAATCTTATTATATTCATATAATTTAACTTCTCAAGCATGTTTAGATATGTTAAGTGGAAAACAAGACAAAATGCTGATTAAGAGAATGATTATTATAATTTTTTTTTTGTTTTATGAACATACATAAGGGTGTATATTTCTTAAAATACTTAACAGAATGATTAATCGTTAATTAATGCAAATGAAATGCAGAATAAATTCCCTTAACTAACCCTCTGTATTACACTCGAATCAACCTCTTCCTGAGCTCTCAGAACTTCAGACAATATCCCAACACACCCTAAATCTGTCTTGTAACAGAAGCCTCTCTGTGTCACTCATACGCAGCACACCTTCGCTTTTCAGATCAATATCTGTTTGTTTTCCTCAGTCACCCTGAGAAACATTCAATGTGACCGCAATAACATTCTGTGTTCCCACAAGCCCTTGGTGCAGTAGTGCTTATGAGATCTGTTCCATCTGTGAAAGGAGATCGGGTTGATAGTGCGACCCTATAAATCGACTACAAAAAAGGGAGTGCGTAGAAGCACAATAGTCTGGCAGGACATCAGGGTTATTTCCGTGGGAGCTCTCGGAGCTGTTTATTTAAAGCGTTCTGACAGGCGAGCCAGCTAAATTGGGTAGGGGAACAGCAGTCTTTGCAGAATAAGCGTCAGAGCCCGGAGCTGCACAAACCCTCCTTCATACGCTAAACTAAACTCACTCGCTGGAATTTCTGCCCACCTGTCATTAAAACGTCTTTGCTTTTGTCGCTGGTGTGTTCTGGTGCTGCTTTCTGTACAGAGCGATATAGCACAATGTAGCGGTGCCACTTAAGCTTTGAATGGACCTTATATTGTTCTTACATCATACCGCAGGGGCCCCTTTAAATTAATTTCTGCTCAGTATTACTGGCTGTTTTTCAGCACGCCATTAGAAACCCCTTAGGTTCTCTCACCATGGAGCCTGTAGTGTTTGGAAGGCATGAATCAAGCTTGTCTGAAAGTCTGGCTGAAATGATTTGCTTTGTGTTTTGACTAGCCTGCTCATGCAAACAATTTTCAAATATTGAAGCGGATCGCTTGCTGTCTGCCTCGTGAAATCATGCTATTGAGGATGACAAAGCCATTTCCACAAAGAAGGCTTTGAAAACTAGCTAAACTATCTAAAGGCTAATGTGACTGTCATATTAGCTCTGTTTTTAGAAATGTGTTGTTTTAAAGCACGGATGCACCAGATCATGCATGATAATATTATTCAGTAATATGCTCCATTATTCTGTACTAGTATTATTCTGCAATGTTTTAAAGCACGGGTAATGTTGATGATGCATGATAATATAATTCAGTAATATGTATTCAAAACACACTTCATCACATGGATTTTACATGGATACTCCAAGTCATCACAAGACATCATGACCTTTCTGATTTTCTTGATGCATTGATGGACTTAGATCTTAGGGAGAAAGGAGAAAAATAATCACTACTGACTTCCATGCATTAATACTGCCCTTCTCTGTCTCTTTCAACTCTTCTTATACTTACAAGGTGTTGGTACTGCCAGATGCTTATTTCATCTCCAAAATAAATGACTTGAAGGAGATAAAGGGCTTCCTGTTTGATAGTCGGTAGTTGAGGAGTTCTTCTCACTGTGAAGATAATCTGGAAGAGTAGAGGCCGTCATGCTTTATCTGCCTCCACCATTCGATGCTCGAATGGAGGCCACTAACCACTGCTCCCCTTGATTCAATCCGATAAGCTCTACCTCCCTCAGGCAGCTACCAGTATCATCATTTTTCATCCTCTTCTCTATGCATCATCTAGATCTGTTGAGCATCTCAAAGAGGAGGGAAGACGCTGTTAGGAACAGATGCATGTGTTTGTGTTACTCTGGTGCAGGCAGAGATGGTTATGACATGACTTGTATGCGGTAAAACTAACAGGGTTTGTGTTTAGTTAAATTGGAGGTGTGCTGGTGATACCTACCAGGTAATGTATGCAACTGTATTATGCATTAGCTGGCAACCTATTGCTACAGCAACCGCTGTGTGAAGAGAGGACTGAATGAAAGCAGTATAGAACAAACCAGACTGTAGTCAATGTTTGCATTTTAAAATATCTAAATAAACAAGTATAGTCCCCAAAGAACACAAATACATGATTTCATATTTTTCTATTCATATTTTCCTACTTAAAATATTACAATTATTACATTAATAGTTAGTATTATTCGTTATTTACATTATTATTATTATAAATCCACATAATTCAATATTTTTATAGATATTTTCCTGCCTAAAATATTAGGAAACGTAATTATTAATTTTTCATATTATGATATTATTATTTAATGAATATTAATGAATTATTGTATGTCAAGTCAAGTCAAAGTTTATTTATATAGCACAAATTTAACACAACTGTAGCTGATCCAAAGTGCTTTACAGTAAAACATGATTTAAAATAGAAAAGAGTGGAGATAAAAGCAAATATCATATACAACAGACAAATTATACATAAAAGGAAGTCGTGGCCTAATGGTTAGAGAGTCGGACTCCCAATCGAAGGGTTGTGGTTTCGAGTCTCGGGCCGGCAGGAATTGTGGGTGGGGGGAGTGCATGTACAGTTCTCTCTCCACCTTCAATACCATGACTTAGGTGCCCTTGAGCAAGGCATCGAACCCCCAAGCTGCTCCCCGGGCGCCGCAGCATAAAATGGCTGCCCACTGCTCCGGGTGTGTGTTCACAGTGTGTGTGTGTGTTCAATGCTCTGTGTGTGTGTGCACTTCGGATGGGTTAAATGCAGAGCACGAATTCTGAGTATGGGTCACCATACTTGGCTGAATGTCACGTCACTTCAGCACTTCGGATGGGTTAAATGCAGAGCACGAATTCTGAGTATGGGTCACCATACTTGGCTGATTTTATGAATATTAATTAATTATTGTATGTATTATTATTAATATGTTATTTTATTTTAAATAAACATAATTCCATATTTTCTATTTATATTTTCCTACTTAAAATATAAGATAATTTATTTTATTAGTATTTAAAATGATTAATGTTTAATTAATATTTATTAATCAAATATTATTATTCATATATTATTTTATTTTCAATCAATTCACCCTTCTGTTAAGCTTTGGATCATTTAGTTACTGTAGATAACGTATTTTAACTTATTAGTTTTAAAGTGATTTTCAGTAAAATGTGCTCTTTAAGGATTTGTATATAATTTGCATATAATGATTGTATATAATTTTCAAACAGGATGGAATGAATATTAATTATAAATGCACAGTATAGACCGCAGAAGTAGTTCTCAGTAGTTCAAAACTACTGCTGGAAAGAAAAATATCACACATTTTATACACACATTATAAAGTACACACATTGAGCAGAGGTCTTTGTTAAAAGTTTCACAAAAAGAGCCAGTTTCTGTGGTGTGATTAATTTAAAGTGTGCAACATAAGCATGTAAATATAGTATATTAGATTCTTGTCTTTTAACTTATAAATCAACTTGTTAGATCATTTACCATAAACTGCAACATCTGAATCAGCAATACTGCAGACAAATTGATCAATTCATCATCTAAATGTACAGTACAGCTTCAAAAGTGTGTGAATTTACATAAATGTGAAAAAGTTTAGCTTTATGTGAAATCAATCACTTATAAATACACATTTCCCTGCAAGTTGCTGTCTAAATAGTCCTTTTTCAACCCATCCAAAGAGCCTCGTCTATAGAATCACCCACAGGCGATGCATTTACATAACAAGAAAAGAGAAATTCAAGGTCTGCTGTGAAAGGCAGGCTACAGTATGGTAAATAGGTATGTATTCATAACTTCAGGTTCTAATTAGTAAGAACAGATGTGCAATCTGACACATTCAGGTTAGCCATCACCTGCATAACAAGCTCCCTCACCTTGTGCTTCACACCCACAGTATATTCAGCATATGAGCCGACAGCCCTAAATTATTATTATTATTATTATTATTATTATTTATTTTTATTAATTGTTTTGGATAAATTGCAAGTGACAGTTTGCAAGTGATATCATTAGTTCACCAGCCTCCGATCAACAGAATGGAAAGGTAAAGAGAGCGATGACAGTATGCAAGCATCCCATAGATGTGCCTAACTGAACACGGGGGTGACAATTCTTTGTGTAACTTGTGAAGGGATTTACACAGCAATCCTGGCAGCAAATAAATGGTGGGTAATTGATTTGCACAGAGTAAACAGAGCATCCTCTCTAATGGCCGGGCTTTATTACCTGCCTCTGTAATCATTTCAAGTAGAGGGATTGTGTACTGATTCCTCACAGGCCTCTTGAGGTGCTTGCAGTGCTTAGGAGCAATGCAGGTGAACACACCCGACAGAAGACAAATGTAGCCTTAATTTAATGTATGTATGTATGTATGTATGTATGTATGTTTATTTCAAAAGATGTCCTTAAGTACTTCATAAATAAGCAAATATTCTATGTAAGTGTATGCATATGCACACAATATATTTGAATAATTATGACAAGGTAAAAAACCAAAATCCCTCATGTCTTTCTTCTCTATTGTAAGGTATATGCAAGTAAAAGATTTTATCAAATGTAAAAAAAAAAAAAAAAAAAAATGGAGGGTGAGATTTTGATTGGATTGGATCATTGATTGAAATTGTTGACATTTGCTAATTGCTGTGATCTCATGTGAGTGACAGTTGCTGGAGGGGATGGATTATTTTCCCGCCCTTGCATCAGAGAAAATATGTGGTTGCGAGGAGGAAGGGACTTGATTAAAGATTATGAAGGCACATGAAAAATGTGCATGGATAAATTATTTATAATAAACACTGCAAAATTCCATAAAAATAATAATATTCATTTTTTATTTCATGTTGACTTTAATGTTTTTAAAATAATAATTGCTCCGCCAATAAAAATACTAACAAACAGCTAGAACAGAACTACTGTAACACAAGGCATCAGTGTTTTGTTCTCGAATAATTTAGTGTTTTTGAACAAATTAATTGAGCAAACAATTCTTGTTCCTAAACTAACTAAAAACTACCATTTTGAATGGATCGTTTGAATTAATAATTTAGTAACTTACTCATAAAGACACTTGTCACCACCTAGTGACGTTGCAGCCTGCAGAAAATGGCCACCATTAATACACAGACAGCCTGTGACACAATAGTATAGACAACTGGAGTGATTCAGATTGAAATGTCAGTGCTGTTACATCATGCTGAGTGCATCGTTGGATGTCAAGCATGAAACCACATGTTTGGTGGTCATGTTTAAAATTTATGATCAACATGAGTAATGGGATATGGGAGTAAATAAAATGAACAGCTGTCAAACCAGATGGAGTTCATAAAGTTAAAGGCACTCATCTGCTCATTCTGAAAGTTGTCTACAGTATTTACTGTTGTCTTCAGAGGTGTTGTAGTTTTGTTTCTTCCCATCACCACCAGCACAAATTCTTTCAGGTGATGGACTTCTGCAAGGTTTCCATCTGCCCCCCCCCCCCAAACCCCCACCCCTCCCCCCACACCTTCCCATTAAACGGTAGGATCCTGAGAAAAGTCAAAAGCTCAGCATACAGTCAATTCCTCTCTTGCTCTGGTTCTGTGCACCAAGAAGGTTTGCAACCTTGAAAAGATTTTTTTTTTTTTAGTGCAAAGAAATGTCTTGGGTTTTCCTGATGGAAAATGCTATAGATTGAAGCCTTCAGCTCTTGCTTGTATAATCCTGCAGATTACTGCAGAGCTCCAAAAGCCTGAAGTCAGAACGGAGTGTCCCTGGACACAATGGCCTTGCTGTACCTTGCAGTAAGAGCCCTGTATGCATGCCAATTTGAAGGATATGTGAATTCAATGAGCCGTGGAGCCAAGAGCCTTTGTGGTTTCAGTCAGAAAGTTTTACTTTTAAAAAAAAATGCTGAAATTAATTTAGCCTTTAGTACAGCCTCTGCGTCTCAGTAAATGTAAGCAAACATCACACAAAAGTCTCGAAAAAAAAAAAAGAAAGAAAACAGGCTTAATTAGAGCCATCTGTAAGAGCTATGAGCAATTATTCCTAATGGGTTTAGCAAAACAGGATCTGAGAAGAGTGAGCAAGTGCATCCGAAAACTGTCTGTGAACCGAACAGTTTGATCCATTTGCCCTGAAGTCTTAAATGTAACACCCGCATGCCAGTGTTGCTGGCCATTGTTCTCATTCTCTGGATTTAAATCCATTAAAGTGAGAAGCAGCAGTCAGTAGTTAAAAGATTAATTAAAAGGGATGAGAAACAATGAATGTTTCACATGGACATTTATGAGCTTTTATTTTCACTTTTATTTTTTATTTCACTTATTTGCTAGGCCTCTAAAGACCAGCCATGAGTGCAGATATTGTTGTTTGAAGTTCCTCAGTGGAGTTGCTAGATACTCTGCCTGTACTTTCTTGACAAAAATATGAACTACAGCACCCAAAGCCCCTTTTCCCACACTTGGTCTACCTACCCATCATGAAATGGTATATTACACTCTATAATGTCATCCCTGCTCAGCCTCCATCAAAATGGAAATGACACAGACAGACAGCCAATCTATATGGTAATAATACAAAAGTTTACCCCTGTACAACAGGGGTGAACAGGGGAGCAGATATCACTACCCCCTATGATTTTATAAACTAGACTCTGCCCACTGTTGATATATCCTCACAAGACAAGCTGGAAGCATCCCTGAGGGTTTCTGTTTTCATTTTTCTGTATGAATTTTCTCAAGGTCTACATTTAGACAAAATGTTTTCGATGTAGCGGGACCCTATTTACATTTGAGCCTGAAACATTTTGCAAAAACATAAGCTCCCAAATTCAATTACACAGAGATGTTATATTTTAATGGATTATTGATTCATCACATGCAGGGCATTGGTTATGGTTAGACACCACAGTTGTTTTGCCGCAGGACGCCTTGGTCAAATGAGCCAGCTGTCAAGTATGGTAATTGTGAGTCATATTTGTTTGGCGTTGTTGTGTTTTTCTGCAGTAAATGCCCTGATATTATGTTGCCTATTTCATCTTAAGTATTTCAATGAAATATATCGCTTTGCAGTGCAGCTTCCTGTAATATCAAGCATGAAACCAAGAGAACACATCATTCTGTTCCAATATGAGACTCAGTTGTTTTTCAGAGACTCGTTTGGCTGTGACTCAGACTGAATCCTTAATAGAATACGTTCTATGAAAGGTCAGACAACCAATCCCATTCCCCCCTGCTGTCTGCATGATGACGGAAGACCTGTATGGAAGGTCTCTTAGGTGTTCTGACCTCATGTTATTCCTCTCCACCAGGCGTTGGAGACCTTGAGACACTCTTCTAAATAGTGAGCTCCATCTGGAGTTGCTGGTTGCTGTGTGTGAAAGGGAGCCAGCTGGAGATTACTTAAGAGAGACGTGATGCTTTTTGAAGGTTTGAATCAAGTTCTGTGACTCTTCAGATATTCATTTTGAAGGTATTATTCTCTGTTATTCTCTTTCTAAATGATCAGATAAAATAGTGTCTCGTATAATAGATATATAAATATATAAATTATTTTTATATATTTACAGCTGTATTTATAAATTTTCTCATTTGACCATGAGATTAGATAGCTTCGCTAATTGTCCACTATTTATGATAATGCTTTGATGCAATGACACTAATAGGCCAAGTTCTTATTTCTGCTAGAAATGTAAAATAAATCAGGAGTTAATTATATTTTGAATAGAATAATGAGACACAAACCTGTACATATTCAATCGCATTTGCTTTCATTTATTTTTGATCAGTGCTTCGCTACACAACAAACTTTTACTCCAAAAGTGCGCGCATTGTGTATTCACACGTTGACCTCATATTTCTTTAAAATAGAATAGAACCATAATTTCTTAATGACTTGCAGAAAGACGATTCTCTTCCAATCCATCAATCAATATTGCTTGATCATAATTCCCACATTACAGTGACAGTAAACTACTGCTTTCAGTCTCATAAAACATCAATGTGTCAGTTTACTATATACAATATCTGCATTAGGTCACAGTAGAGTGAGTTTTGAGTAAAAAAATTGTGTATTAATCTTATACTGTCACTCTGAAATAGACTAATGGCGTGCACTGACTTTCTGAAAAGCCCTGCATGGATTAATATATATATTATATTTAAATATAATATATATGTTATATTTAAATATAAAATAATTCAGCAGAGGCAGGGATAGATAGACCACCAGAAAGGAGGAAATCCCCACCACCCCGCCCCATCCCAAATAGCACCCTGGATATATATATACAGTAAAAGCGCCGCCTTTTTTCTCCCCATGTTTTATTTTTCTGTTTCTTCTGAAAAGTGTTCTCCCACCACACTGTCCCATGTGTATACTGGGGTACTTCCAGAGCACCCACCCCCCTCCCCGTTTTGATGTTATGTGGTCATGCCTTCTGGAGGGGCTCTGTCCCGTGTTTTGGGTATGTTCCTGCTCCCTGATTGTTTGTTTGTTCCAGGTGTCTCTTTATCAGTTATCCTCCTCACCTGTCTGCCCCTCATTTAGTTCTAGCCCATTCTGTTCACCCTTGTCTGCTGTTAAATGTCATCCCTGATGTTCCAGTGTTGGTTGTCTCCTTGTTTCCTGAATAAAACTCCTTCGAAGTATTCTCCAGCATCTCCTCGTCCCTTCCTGCCTGAGTGACCGTGACAACTGGTGAAGAGAATGGCATTTTTTGTATGACGATGGCTTTATTTGTTAAATCTGTTTTTGAAAAACTTTCAGATCACGCGCACACACACACACACACAACAGGTTATTGTTACATTTTTCATGAAATTTATGTTTTATTGATGAAATTGATTGAAACGTTTAAGTCTCTTACTTCTTCTTTTTGGAATTCTTTGCAGTTATTGGCTGTTAACTTTTAAACTGTTGCCATAACACTACATTAAATCATCAATTTCAATCAATTTCATCAATGTTATTGTTAATTTTTCCATGAAATTTTTTTATTGATGAAATTGATTGAAATTGATGATTTAATGTAATTCAAATTGATGTTTCTAATGTAATTTAAATGCAATGTTACACTGTTACATTATAACATTAAATATAATTAAATGTGTTTTATCAGAAATGACTCTATTTCACTTTGCAGTTTGACTGGCTCATTTTTGCTGATCAGTTGGCCCATTTTACCTAAACAATTATATTTTATTACGTCAATTCAACACAAAAACATTAAAAACAGTCCTTATTAATCATAAGAACACAGTTAAATGTCATACATAGGTTTTTTTGTTAAACTGTTTGTTTTTTTGTTTGTTTGGTTAAACTTTTCCCTTTTTTGGTACTATTTTTCTTTTCTTTTTTCTTTCTTTCTTTCTTTCTTTTTTTGGTTTATAGGCCAGGTTTTATTCACAAGACTGATAGCACCCTATAGAGAGCTCCATAAGGGGGAAAAAACATCTCTTTTCCTCAAAGGAAAATGAAAAAAGTGGCAGGATGCTAATATTGTTTATCATGATGGTGACGAGAGACTTTAGCAGTGGTTCTCTAGTGTCCTGCACATGAAAAATGTATTCCACAGTGTGGTATAAATGCACTCAAATCCAGCTACCAACTCTGTTGGACATGCTTCTATTTTAGAGCTTCTTTTAAGCTGTGAGTTCTCTACCTCACAGGCCTCATTGGCTGACTTTATCCCGCAGACACCCCCTGCTTCTCTGGGAGAGAAGACATTTCTGTCACTTAAATTTATTAATCACCATATGACATTCCGCGTAGCATCAAAGCCCCATAGATCATACTGCCACCTCTCTGTTGTAAATCCACTTCCATGTCTGTGAGGGGTTTTCAAAAACAGTGCCAATCCATCTTCAAAATGGCCCTGATGTTCCTGGTTCACTGCAAGAGAGAATAAATGATGAACAGAGCTGTGGCTCTCTGTGAAAATGATTCATTTGCTGTTTGTTGTGCTTGCCAGTAAAACAGGAGGCACAAATAAATACATTTATGTTGCTTACATAAATGTCCAAAAGAGAGAGGAAAATGAAAATGGCACTTTCCTATTCTCTTTGTCCTTCAAGTACAGTATAGACAAGCCATTTTGATTTATGAGATCAGGATCTTGTGATTCTGGTGGAGAGGAAAAAATATTTCAGATTTGGTCGCACCAACCATCGGAACCTCTTCCCTTTTAGCGCTACAAGAAACTTAAAGTCTCTCTTATGATTGATGCGAGAAAAAAAACATGAACACATGTTTGCATTCTTTATGTAGTCTAATTCCTTCAAACTATGTCATTCAGTTAATTTATTCCCCTTTATGACCCAGCATGTCTTCATAATTAGGGATGGAATAACCATTAAACTTAAAAAAATATATATATATATTCAGTCGGCTGTCGGTTTCTCTCACAAGTGAAGCTGAGAAATCAAAAACTTTTCTTGACAAGAGGACAAAGCAGCCACAAGCACAAAGAACAATTACTGAATCTCACTGCCCTCCTTTGGACATTTATGGCACTGCCCTAGCAAAGCCATTGACCATTTGTTGACAAAAACAGGTCCAGGTAGAAATATAAAAGAAAATGCTAAATGAGTAAAATGTTTGAAAAAAAAAAAACATGTATAATGTGTCTTACTGCAAATATTATTTAATGCGCTTTCTAAAATGTACTGTAGTATGTGCAAAGGCAAAACAAAGTAATGACACAATTTGTCAAAACTGAAATCTCAAAACTGTGAAAATGTAGTAGAGTAGTTATTTTGTTTTTTAAGAAGTCTCTTATTGTATGTTTACCAGTGCTGGTGAGTAAATGTAGGTCTGCAGTAAATAAATAAATAAAAATAAACATTAATGCAATTAATTATTTCTCCCATTTAAAATAACTGTTTTCTATTTGTAATATATTTGAAAATGTATTGCTGTATTTATTGCTGTAATGACAAAGCTGAATTTTCAGCAGCCATTACTCCGTTCTTCAGTGTCACATGATCCTTTAGAAATCATTCTTATATTGGTTTGGTGCTCAAGAAACATTTCTTATTATTATCAAACAGTTAAAACAGTTGTGCTGCTTAATATTTTTGTAGAAGCCATGATACATTTTTTTAGGATTCTTCGAAAGAACAGCTATTTCAGTTATTTTTTTGTTCTGTAACATTTAGCATTTTTTGTTCTGTAACATTTTTTAAATATTTTATTTATAGGCCTTTGGTGTTTTATTTTAATAAGATTATAAAGTAGAGAATTAAGATTTATATCATGTGTTTGAATAATATATTACATGAATATGGAACAGTGTGTTTTATGTAGACTAATGGGACACTCTTTGAGTCTTTCTAATGTAAAAAAATAAAAATAAAATGTCAGTCCCCTTTCTTTCCACTGTTCTATACTAGGCATGTGTTATGCTAGTTACTTCACCAGTAAGATTGACCTTTGTAATAGGGCTGCACAATTAATCAAATTTCTAATCATGATTACAATTATGGATGCCACAATTACGTAATCGTTCAAAGTGGCAATTAATCATTCAAAGTCCACTTATTTTATAGATATGTTTTTTCTTTCTACATGTTATCTTAAGGGTTTTTCCATTATTTTAGTTTTAGTATAACATTATAATGCCTTTTATATTTTTACTTTTTAGAATTTAAAGAAGAAACCAATCTGATGTAGTTGACATTTGTGGCTTAATACTATGGAAAAGCACTAAAGGTTTTTTAGTTAGAGTGTTTTCAGGTTGTTTATTTTCATATAAAAATACGGCATGCAGTTGCATCAAACAATGGTATAAACATCATTCAATGTAAATTGTGATAATCGTAATTAATAATCGCAATTACAATTTCATCAACAAATCGACAATTATGATTTTTGTCATAATCGTGCAGCCCTACTTTGTAATAATATTCACTGTGGAAAAAAACAGTGTTAACTAGAAGGCTACGACAATTATCCAGTAGTAAATTAACCAACAAGCGGACTACCGTGGCAGCGTTAGCATACCCACGCTCCCTTCCTGCGACAGATCCTTGACATTTCCCCTTGCAAGGTGTGGAGCACACTTATACTTGACTTTTACTGTCCATTTCTCACTGCTCCTCATTAAAAACTTCTGCATCAGTTAGCAGAACCTGCACTGGCTAACCTTTTTAAGTTTGTTAACATTGTATTGTTGGTAATGATGACAACTACAATGAAATGCATGGCAGCTGAATAGCATTATTATAATTTCCTACCCAGGAAACAGACAATGATGTGAGCTTACTGTTTTTTATTCTTCAGGTAATGGGTTCAATCATGGCTGGATGAAAAATTACATAAATGATGAATTCCATATATTTATTTACTCACAAGTATCATCATTTTCCTACAGTATATACAAAGTCCTGTGATTACAATTACAGGTTTTGTGATTAAACAAACAATCATCAGGTTCGGAATCTGTAGCATTGTCCCAGCTGATAAGGACTCAGTCAGATCTAGTGGAGGATGGCAGTAGATATAAATATAGTTGGAAAAAATTGAGGTCACATCTCTCTGCAGGCTGCAGTCTGTCTCTGTCCATCTATTACCTTCTCAATTAATATCTAATTGGTGTGGATAGTTTGATACATCACCATTTCATTAACAGATGCCTGCATAACAGCATGTCATTTATGCTAATGATTTGGCATGAGATGAAACCCTGCAGATAAACTGTCAGCAGCCAGTGCAGGAGAAATAAAATCCTGGTAAGAGCAGTCTGGTGTGCATTTTTGGATCCATTCAGAAATGCCAATATATGGCTGTATTGTGTGGCTTGTGGCTTCAAGTAAGAAGTTTAGAAAACTAGTAAAACTAGACATCTTGTACGATTTTCTCTACTGAACTGATATAAAATCCATCTGAACTCAGATGTGATCGAGTTTTTGTTGTCCTCTGAGAGTAGCAGAATATCACTTACTTTTTGAAGAATTTACTTTTTGAGGAAGCAGTGGCAGATTCTCACAGCAAGTGAGTTACCAAAGCAGTTTCACACTACAGTGGCTTTACAATCACCTTGCTGTTCTCGAGAATGTATGGCAGAACATTTGAAATTGTGACCATTATCTTGGAAAACAGATTTTGTTGTTGGTGATATGTTTGTGATACTTTACACACAGCAGAGAGACAAAGCACTTTTAATAAAAAGAAGCAAAGGGCTTGACCTTCAGTTGCCCATCCACTGGGCCGTGGAAATTACCCAGAAGCCTTATTTCTTCCCTCGGCTATTGAATTTAGGATTGCTCACTTAAATGGACTGAATTCCTGGGAGAGCATTCAGTTAGACTAAAAGCATATAATGATATTTGCTTCCGGGATTGTATAAACTTAAATTTCTATAATAGATCAATGTGTTGATGCAAAATACATTCAATAAGGCACTGAGATGAGTCTTTAAATAGCCAAAGTTAACGTGAACATCAGTCAAGCAGTTTACATAATGTGATTTGCATCGTGTTTGCTATTTAGATTTATTTTATATATTTTATATATTTTATATATTACATTTGATGTGAATGGAAATTTGTTTCCCCTTGTGGGTCACATTATGTAAACTGAAATGCACACTACATACAGTAAGCAGACGTAGACTGAGCACCACCTGGTGGAGCAAAACCTTTAATTATCTCTGTCATCAAACATCATGAAAATGATCTTTTTTATACTTTTAAGCTGTTAATGATAAGTCTTTTAAGAAATATCTCTGCAAAAAAAAAAAACTTTAGATAGTTTAGTCTCAGCCGTATAATTCAGTCTAATCTGCTTCATATTTTTCTCATCAGTTCTGCAAACTTCAGCAATAACCTGTCAGCTAGCAACATAAATGTAAATGTGTTCCATATATTAACACACATTCTGCATATGCAAAGCTCAAAATGCAGAATGGCTGTAAATTATTAATATACCAAGTAAATAATTATGTGCATAATATTACAGATTTTTTTTATGATGCCTTAAAGGGATGGTTCACGAAAATGTTAAAATTGTAATTTACTGTCATGTCATCCCTACCATCCATATGAGTGGAATGCTAAATAACAGTTTTGAAGAATCTTTGTGATCATAGTGACCAGTGACCAGTTCATGTACTGTAATGTAAAGCTCTGAAAAGGTCATATGTCTTGTACAATATATGTATTTCAAGTCTTCTAATTCATTATTCACAGATGATCTTTCCTTTCAGTATTCTGGTAAAAGCCACAAATGTGCTATTAAGCCACAAATTAAATTTTGTTTTGGTCTTTTGTGTGTGTGTACCCTTAGTGGGCCCTTTGTGGTTGTAAGGTATGTACTCTATGTGCAGTTGAGGTCAAAATAGAGAAAAATTTGCAGCATTCCTTTTTGGTAGTCTTTTCTTCTGTTTTGTTTTTAGTTTATGGTCACACCAGCACCAACTGATATTCCTTTGGTGATTAAAGCTTCTAAAGTTGAAGGTGTGAAGTCTACAAAACCTTAAACTGTCAGCGATTAATGACCCAATTTTGTGTGTGTGTGTGTGTGTTTAAAAATATGGTCACTCTGAAGTGAAAAGTGCTCTGTAAAGATTGTTTAAAAAAAAAAAATTATTGCATTCCACTGAAAATGTAATGTGAAGCATACGTCATGTTTGGAACAAGATTTTGGAACATGTTTGAATAATGTCAAAATTGTCATTTTTATGAACAATCTCTTTAATTGATATGGATTTCCTCTGAGCAATGTAAACATGCTTTAAACATAACCTTTAATCCTGCAATCTTAAATCTACTGAATGATTTGTATGTGTATAGACTGGCATATTTCTTCTTATGAAGTGCACTGTGAGCCCTAACCCACAGCCTTATCAGCTCAGCCTGGGAAAAGGGAAGCCATTAAGGTTCCAGAGAGCAGGGCACGTTCGAATAGGAAGCCCTGTCACATAAACACCACACTCTCCCTTCGCCTGGTTCCCATGACCCATAATAACTCTATGTGACATTACGGTGCAGCACCTTGAACCTAAACAGGCCAACCTGCAACTTCCATCCCTCAATTTGAGATACTAACGTTCCCCCATTTGCTGAATGGAACAGTATATCATCAACCTCCAGCTCCCGGTCGACTTAATGCATCTACTGCTTTTTTCAATAATATTCCACGAGTCAAGAGTTCATCTGGGTTGAGGAAGTGTAACATGTGGCACTAGAGCGTTCGAACAAAAGAACACACTCACTGAATTTCCCCTCCTAGGAGGGAAAAAACTAGACGGAGCAAAAAAGGAAAACCATATGAATTCAACTGCTGACTTCACACCTGCTAGTTGCTTAAGGACCTGGAGGGCCTCCTCATACTGATAGGCCTAAAATCAAGAATCCATTTATCACAGAGTGCACTTGAAGATAAAACCCCTATAGAAAAAGAATTTGAGAAAGATATGGAGTATTTTTATAGATTAAAATCTTTGTCCACTGTGGATTGTAATGTAGACAGTTACTGTACATTGGTAGCCATGGGATGGCAGTAGAGCACTAAAAATGCTCACTGATTTTAAAGCCATTAATCTCCCTCATTTTGAAAGGCAGTAAAATATTTAAAGAGAAGCATCTGTTTTTAATAACAGTCTGCATTGTACTATAGCATATGTATAAGTTAACTAATGCAAGTTTAATGCTTTACATGAACATTATTTCAACATGATATTTGCTTTCCAATGTCTTAAATGATTTTATATTTCAGCTTATCTTTTAACAGCTTTTTAACTACCTTATAAAACTGGACACATACAGTATAATGGAAGAGATGTGAGCATGAATGCACATAAAATGATGAAATGAGGCCAAGTTAATTTCAGTAAAGGGAATAGCTTGTATGCAGCTCTTAGATTTCACTTTGGGATTTTGTTGGATTTCTGTTTTATTTTTTGTTTGTTTTGTTGTTGTTGTTGTTGTTGTTTTATGCATCCTTGCTGAATAAAATTAGGCTTTTCTTTCAAAAGAAAAAATCTTACTCAACCCAAAATTTTTATTATATATTTTAATTATATACGTTTAACAATATTTTGTCACATCTATGGAATTTTGTCATATTCTTCAGTATGGAAATCCAAAGATGATAATTTTATTAATAATCTGTTTTGGCTAAATAAAACAACAAATATAAAAGCCAATTAATCAACCTTGGAAACAACATGTTTGTTTTTAAATAATATTTGTCTTTGATGTCTTTATACCATGATAAAGCTGTTAATATTTTCATAATTCTGCAGTTTGAGCAAAAAAAAATAAAAAATCTTGAGAGCAACTTCATACACTATAATAATTTGAAACATGACCTTTAGTGTTTTTAATGTCTGTGCTCTATGTGCAGTTGAAGTCAAAATAGAGACAAAATTGCAATGTTAATTTTTGATAGTCTTTTGGGGGTAAATTATGTACAGTACAGTCTGTAAAGTCATATATATTTCTTTTTCTTTTCTGTTTTGTTTTTAGTATGGCAACACCAGCACCAAGCGAAATTTATTTGGTGAATAAAACTTCTGAATCGAAGGTGTGAAGTCTACAACACCTTAAAATGTCGCGACCACCTTCACTGCCTTGTTTGAGGAAAAGTGTCCTTGCTGATGATACTGAGTTACTGCACACTACCTTGCAGCCTTAATTTCTCCACCACCTCCTTCTGCCCCATCCCATCCTCTCCTTGAAGACCTCTGCATTTCCTGTTAGTCACAATAATGGAGGAACAACGAGATGGGCTTCCTGTTTCTCAGGCTGGCAAGGAAGGAACCCATCGTCTGGTCACACGGAGCTCATATCTTCCTTTATCTCCCTCTCTCGGCCTCACTTGCCACGCTCTGACCAGTGCTGCGAAGATGCTGGGAAGAGCCTCTTGCTCCACCTCCTCACACCAGGGGCAGGATGTGCTCCCAGAGATGCCCTCTTTGAGCTTGTTTTTTATCGGATGGAAACAAAACAGATTCTAAATTTATGAGCATGGTTTGTCCCATGTTGCCCCCTTGTCGGATGTTGTGTTGAGAAGCACTGGTGCATAGGTGATATGTGAGGAGTTCATGTGCAAAAACACGTAGTGAGGAGCTGTACTGATGTTGTTGTTCAGAAAATCCTCTTGCACGCGCTCTTATCCGTACATTAATTACAACTGCTGCATACACCATCGTTGAAAACAGTAATACTGATAAAATTTCAAATAACTTTTTTATAGTTTAATGTATAGTTTAAAATGTCATTTATTCATGTGATGGCAAAGCTGAATTTTCAGCAGTCATTACCTCAGTCTTCAGTGTCACATAATCCTTCAGAAATCATTCTAATACAATCCCACTATCATCCAAACGCACATTTTGGCAAGCCTTTCTGAGGATTCTACAAGCCCGGGACATTTCTTTCTCGTCACTGATGAATAATTCACCATGCATACTTGTTTACCCTGTGTGATCAACCTCAAAACAAATGTTATGATATAGCCTCTGTTTATTTACTCTCCACCAAAATACCCTTGGGTGCCGGTGCCCTATGGGAAGCCTGGCTCTCCAGTTACGACCAAACAATGGTGGCATTTAATATGGGTCACCCGTTCCTAGGCAACCTCCAAACCTACCAGACTGGATTTTGGTTTCAGATCGTTTCATAATTAATTGGACAACATGAATAATTAATTGCAGAGAACTGCTAATTTACAATGTGGAGTAAATTGCCCCATTCTCTGTTTGTAAGTCATATTCACAGCCATTAGCCACCTCTGTGTGTGTGAACCAAAGGCTATGAATTTATTCCTAGCACTATCATCTCACTCCTGAAAGTGTGTGCATGTGTTTGAAGCATGCGATGGATTATGCTGATTGAGTTGAGGCGTTAGGGAATGAAGCCACTCGAGTGGCTAGTTGATAGCGTTGGTACCGCGCACCGTCTACCCTCCATCCAGCCTGCCTCCCACACACTGCCCACTCCACCTAAAGAGTGCTTCACACCCCAAGCTGCCGCTGTAGACATGCTTCACAACATCAACCACATTGAAAAGATGGCATGGAATCGTGTTGATTTGGAAGCTGTAACAAGATTTACGGGAATCATCTGGTAAAGCTGGGCCCCTTTTGATGGTGGATCACGGTTCACACATGAATGCCATCTGAGGCCTGTAGTGCAAACACAGATGAGACTCACACTGTGATTGGCATGCTCCGTTGATGGAGTGCAGCTCTTACAATGGCCAAAAGAGGGCAGCACTTGTTGTGTGGTTTTCCTCCAGCTGGTGTTTTAAATGAGTGTCAACCTCCTGAAAGAGGAAGATATTTGGCAGAGCTCTGTTTTATAGAGTGAAAATCAAGCAAGTTCTCCCTGAAAACTGCACCAGTGACCTGCTGGGGGATCTTTAAAATATTTCAAGATGGTGAGGAGAACAATAGACCTCAGATGAAGCATGATGGGAAATGGGGAATGAAAGGAAGCCAGAGAGTAAAAATGGAAAAGGAAGAGAAGATCAGAGAGAGGAAGTATTTTTGTCTTCTGTGTCCATTTTTGCATGATATTGTGGCTCTTTGCCCAATCCTTTGGGCCTCACTGCTTGTCTTCCCAATTCAAGCGGGATGTGAGTGACAGTAAAAACACAAGTCAGCAGATTGGATGCCCATTCAACATCATGACTCCTGCTGTTTGGGGATGGTGCACTCACATGGCTCATGGGAAATTTTGCAAAGTTCCATCTTTAATATCTGGATTTGGGCCAGAGCTGAGATATAGTGCAGAAAAGGGGATAGTTAAAAGGATAGTCACCCAAAAATAATAAAATGACTCTCCCTTATGTTTTCCAAACCTGTGTGATTTTATTTTTCTTGCATGCAACACAAAAGCAGCATTATGAAGACTCTGCTAGCTGCTATTTTCCATGCAACTTCAAAAAATGTGGACTGAAATCTTTAAAAAATCTTAATAATATAAAAATTGGCTCCTTTTCAATCATTCAGTCATTAGTTATTGAAAAACTAGACATAGATCTGGTGCAGCTGTGAGAGAAGTAGCCATGTCTGATTCCTTAACAAATTATTCTTTTTAGTCAGAGCTTTATAATTGATCTGTTGATCTGAGCTGATCTGAATGATTCGTTCATGAATCAGACTGATCCGATCCTCTAGTTTACTAATTAAATGATCTTCTCACAGCTCACTGGAGGTGAAGTATTTCAGTAAATAAATGTTTTTTTCGTAGATGATGACCTCTTTTTCTTAGTGGTTTCAAAGACTTGGAATGTGTCACAGACATATGGGCTACTACCATAAAAACACTTTTATGTTGTATGAGTCATTTTTGAAGCTTAAAAAGCTTAAGTTCCCATTCAGTGTAATTGTATTAAAAAATTTAGAGTTTTAGTTTTCCACAAAAGTAGTTTTATATCCAAAGAATTGCAATACCAAGAAAGGGACAGTACAGTGTTATTTTAGTATTATCTTTAAATATTCTAGAATTTATTAATAATTTGAATTAGCTTTTATTGTTATATTTTCATACTTTCATGATTGAAAGTTTAAGTATTAGTTTAAATAAATTTGTTATGCATTTTGTCATTTTTATTAGTTTTATATATATATATATATATATATATATATATATATATATATATATATATATATATATATATATATATATATATAAGTTCCCATTCAGTGTAATTGTATGAAAAATGTATATTATCTTTAATTCATTCTTCAAATTCAACCCATTTTATTTCAGTTAGTTTTCACAATTAGTTTCAGGCAGTTTTTCATCTAATATTAATATTTAAATAGTTGTAGTTTTAGTCTACAATAACAACACAGCATAGATTCTCCACAGTACCAGGAAGAGCAGTGGATGAGAAGTTTCAGCCCAATAGTAAATTGGAATCCAGGTAAAACAGAACCCATATCGCTCATCCTCATTAGTCACACACTGTAGCACTGTTGAGATGGTCAGCGAGTTAATCTCGTGGCCTTTAGTGATCAGGCTTTACAGCTATCTGGACATTCTCTTCTGTAATTCAGGTTAACCATCTTCTGCAACCGTGCCTCCAGGGAATAGAACATCCATCATCCTTATGCATGGTCTGTACTTCCATAAAAAAAAAATTTATGCTATTTTCCTTTTTAAGGAAAAAGAGCCAGGCCTGTTTTTCAGCAAGTGAGGAGATGGAGATGGAGGCGGGTGTTGTGTGTATGTGTTTGGGGGGAACAGAGGGGGGTTAAACAGAGAGGCAGTTTAATGACCCTGACATCCCGCATCCTCCATCTGCTTTCATAACCTATTAATTAGAGCGCTGCTATCAGAGGGCCCCAGGCCTGCATGCCTGCCTCCTCTCCCTTTCTCGTCTCCTTCTGTATCCATCTTCCTCTTATTCCCAAAGATCTCCTGAATTGTCCACCGACTTAACTTACAGCTTACAGCTGTGTTTGCTCTCCTGTACATATACTGTAGGTCTTTGTGAAATAACAATGCATTCAGCCTTTCCACATGCGACTATCTTTCTTCCTGTCTCTCTCTGCTCACTTTCTCTTGTCTAATGTCTTTAAAGACCTTAGCTAGTACAACGTGTTTCTCGACAGCATGAATATTTCAGCAACTGAAATGGTGGTCCCATGGGGGTACGTGGGAGAGTGAGGAGGTCATGTTTCCATGCAGTCATGTCTACCCAGAATGAGTCCTCTCAGTAAAAAAGCTCGTCATTCACAGCTGAGACACTGATTGGGCTGAGATAATGACGGCCATTTAAGTAGGAATAGAGATGGAATCTCCTCTAAAGCAGCCATGGAGCAGATTAGCTCCTCTGGTAAGAACAGCCTGTCAGTAATCAAAGCTCTTGTTCTCTCTGAAACTGCTGTGGGACTGCTCTTTGTTGATTTTGGAGATGAAGTATGGAAATCATCAGACGTCAAAATGTCTCATGAGGGATAGGGAGAAGAAATAATTTGGTGACAAATTGAGGAACTGTCAAACAGGGCCTTTTTGGGTGTAGCATGTCACTGTAAAACAGTTTTGACAGGCAACCTAAAAATCTAAATACACTGATTTTATTCAAGTCAAAATATTATTTAAGTTAACTGAATAAACCTGACTACATAGGTTACAACAAAATTCATTTTTACAGTGATACTGTATTTTATTTAAGTATTTTTAAGTATTTAAAATACTTAAAATATGTAACAATATTTCATTTAAATGTATATTCATGTATTATTATATGTAAGATTTTGATTGTATTAATGTAATTTATAACTTTTTTATGTTTTCATTATATCAACAGAACATTTTAGTGAAAAGTTGAATTTAAACATTTAAACTCATTTCGGAAGGCCTTGGTTTGTGCCCTTTTTCAGCCAAAGAAAATCTTTGACCATTTGTACAGAGTCACATGATCTGTCACAAATTTGCTTGCTTGATTAGTGACCTAGAAATAGTGCAGAATCTCAGAGATTTATTATTCAATTAAAATCATGACATTTCTTTATTTAAACAGTTTGTTTATTTCCGGATTTAAATCCGCTTTTGAATCCCCACCTTTTCAGCGTGATCTTGTTTGTTTATTTTGTTCATGTATATGATCATTTAACACAGACAGAGATATTTTTTTCAGACTTATGCATTAATGGTTTTTACTCATATTGCAATTTTTCAAATATAAAAATATTAATGACACATTCACAGCATTATAGAGAGGAAGCAGTATGCAATCGGATGTGAATGTATGGCGCGTGTTCATTTAACTCATTCTCTTCGGTGTTGTGAATCGCGGGAGAAGGAGCGGGGGAGCACACGAGTGTGGCTTTATTAAGCTGGCATAGCGGAGGATGAGGCTGAATAAACACACCGAGCTGGGTGAGAGCGGCTGGCAGGGTAGAGAGAGAGAGCTGGGGGAGGCTGTACAGGACAGGGTGTATACAAGAGGGACACACAGGGATCATAAAGCCCACAAACCCTGGGGAAAGAGGGGTTTGGCAGGGTAAACTCATGACCCTCAGGACATGCCATAGGAAGTGGCCCCGCTGTCATTCAGATAAAAACAACCCACACACACAGAGGGTTTTGCTCTTAGACTACCTGCTAATCCTAATGACGGCTTTTCTGGTGCCTTCAGTGTCTTGTGTTCTTTCGCTCTTCGTTCATTCAAAATGTTCCTTTCCGAGACCAGTATGACAAGTCTACACCTGCTGACAGCTCTGATAGTGAGATATATGGAAGATCTCAAGGGCAGCACTGTAAAATAATGGGCGCGGGGCAAGTTTGGCATTTCTATAATTTATGGAGTCATTTATCAAAAACTTTGATTTCATTGGGCCAACCCATCTCTCATCTAAGAGCCATTTCACCCTCTAGGAGGAAATCCAACATATTCTAAGCATAATATCAGCCACAGAAGACCTTCCGCTTCCCAAAAGTGAGCATTGTTCTCTCTGCTTGTCACCATGGTGATAAATGTCCCTTTTGTGGTGCCAGGGAGGCAGAAGCACAGAAAGAGAGAGAGAATCGAGTGTGTGCATGCGTGTATGTGTGTGTGAGCGAGAGAGGGGGCCTAGAGCACAGTAACAGATGTATTGCTTTGCTTTGCCGCTAGGCTTTGTCATAACAGCTCCAATATAATGCCATGAGAACAATCTACAACTAGCTTAGTCACTGATCCTATTGAAAAATTAATATCTATTCAGGGCATATCCCTTCACCAAGCACTGACCTCGATTTTGAGCTTGTTGGCAAAACCAAACATGTTTGTGCTTATTCCAGCTGCCAAAACTCTGCCTTTCAATTTGGCCCTTAAAACAATGCGCTCAATAAACAGGCAATGCAAATTCATTGATAATTAATTTATTATAGCAAGTTGCAACAATAGAGCAGCTGCAATGTAGAAGAGAAACAACATGTAATTATGTCATCAGAGCCAGAGACACAAAATGAGCCATTCAACTGAGTACAATTGGGTAGTTATAGTACACTGTAAAAACACTGTTTAGTCAGTTAACCTATAAAATGTGCTGATAACATCTTAACTGGTTTTATTCAGGGAAAAGTTTATGTTGTATGTTCTTATGTTATGTCAACTATTTATAATCTGAGCTTCTTTAGCTCAAATCATACTCTCTCTCTCTCTCTCTCTCTCTCTCTCTCTCTCTCTCTCTCTCTCTCTCTCTCTATATATATATATATATATATATATATATATATATATATATATATATATATATATATATATATATTGATCTGAGCTATTCAGGGATTCACTTACATTTTCTTTTTAAGTAGGGTGACTGTGTATTTTTTCTGTAAAATTCCAAGCTTCAAAAAAAATTTGCAGTGTATATTTTACTGTCTTTGGTCAAATTGTAAAAACACAGCTACCTGCTGGTCATGTGATCTTAAAATGGCAGCCCCTTTGTTTAATAATTTTGAATAAAACAGCTTTTTTCTTGGCCAATGATATGACTGGAGTCTTTGTCTTGTGTGAGTACAAGCATAAAACAAGTCAGAGTAACATGCATAAAGTGGCTTTTTAAACTTTTTAGGCTTTGAAAATAGCAGTATGGAGCACAAATGAAGGTCAGTGAAAGTAAAATGAAGAAATCTGTGACAAATAATGCCTGAACATGTCATTGTTGGTTATTTGTAGATGATAAAAGCAGCTCTTTAGCCAAAGCAGATACAATATTATGTGCAAATTTCACCACTGAACTTTGACACCATTCCTCTGTCTGCAGTGTGAATTGGGCTGTGTATCCATCATGAATCCGTCCCTCTAGAGTTTTTTTTTTGTCATAATCCCAGTTGCAGCCACATCTGCCGCTTTCCATGTTATGTGTCGGTTTACAGTGTCATGCACAGGCACGTACATTTTCCTCTTCTCTGAGGACGTGTCGCCATGAGTGCCAAACAAAGCAATAAATATCTCGCAGTTTCGTTTTGATCTGTGAGAAAAGGAAATCTTTGATCACTTTCCTGGAAAACAAGGCACACCTATGACCAGAGTATGTTTTTTTCTGTGGATCGCTGGTTAGGTGGAGGGGGGGGGGGGGTTTCTCATAATTTTAGATTTGGCCAGTGACTTTCGCTCCCATAATCACCTGCTATTTATACTGTATGTACATTATGGGGAAGTCAAGCAGTGAGAAAATGGTGGTTGTGTGAAAAAGAAGACTGATGAAGAATGATGGTGAGAGAGGCCACTGGTAAAATGGTATCAGATTTCAACCCCTTTGTTGCGTTATGTACAAGTGTATGCATGCTTCTACTGGCTACCTTAAACAGTTTCAGATATCCAGTATGGAAAAACATTAGTATAAATGGGCCAGTCCCTCAAACTGACCACAAATTGGTGAGAGATGGTTGTGTAACAATAAACAACACGTCCGTATCTGGTTTCACACACACACAGTGGTAGTAGAAAACAGAATGAGACAAGAGGATATCCACCAGGATGCTTCTATAATTGTGTGGTAAACACGTTCACACACACAATACTCAAGTAAAAGAGTTTGGTAACCCACATTGCTCAATTCTTATCTAGGGAGTAGGACAGCATGACAGGCGTGATTCATCTTGAGAGCATTAAGTCAAATGCACACTAAATTCTTCGTT